>NC_141873.1:135139795-135445295 GCF_056163025.1 Triticum urartu | reverse complement strand
GCCAGACTATATGATTTTGTAGGGATGAGCTTTCTTTGGCTATGTTATTTCAATAAGACATAATTGCTTGGTTGGTATGCTTGAAGTATTATTGTTTTTATGTCAAAGGATAGACTATTGCTTTGAATCACTCGTGTCTTAATATTCATGCCATGATTATACATATGATCAAGATTATGCTAGGTAGCATTCCACATCAAAAATTATCTTTTTATCATTTACCTACTCGAGGACGAGCAGGAATTAAGCTTGGGGATGCTGATACGTCTCCGTCGTATCTATAATTTTTGATTGTTCCATGTCAATATTATTCAACTTTCATATACTTTTTGGCAACTTTTAATATTATTTTTGGGACTAACATATTGATCCAGTGCCCAGTGCCAGTTCCTGTTTGTTGCATGTTTTTTGTTTCGCATAATATCCATATCAAACGGAGTCCAAACGGAATAAAACTTGATGGAGATTTTTTTTGGAATATATATGATTTTTGGGAAGAAGAATCCACGCGAGACGGTGTCCGAGGGGGGCACGAGGTAGGGGGGCGCGCCCCAGGGTGTCAGGCGCGCCCCTGACCCTCGTGGCCACCCCGTAAGGCGGTCGGAGCCCTTCTTTCGCCGCAAGAAAGCTAATTTCCGGATAGAGATCGTGTTAAAATTTCTGCCCAATCGGAGTTACGGATCTCCGGGAATATAAGAAACGGTGATAGGGAAGAATCTGATAACGCAGAACCAGAGAGAGACAGAGAGATAGATCCAATCTCGGAGGGGCTCTTGCCCCTCCCACGCCATGGAGGCCATGGACCAGAGAGGAAACCCTTCTCCCATCTAGGGAGGAGGTCAAGGAAGAATAAGAAGGTGGGGGGCTCTCTCCCCCTCGCTTCCGGTGGCACCGGAGTGCCACCGGGGGCCATCATCATCACCGCGATCTTCACCACTAACTTCACCGCCATCATCACCAACTCTTTCCCCCTCTATGCAGCGGTGTAACGTCTATCTTACCCGCTGTAATCTCTACTTAAACATGGTGCTCAACGCTATATATTATTTCCCAAAGATGTATGGCTATCCTATGATGTTTGAGTAGATCTGTTTTGTCCTAATGGCTATTTGATGATCGTGGTTGGTTTGAGTTGTATGTTTTATTATTGGTGCTGTCCTATGATGCTCTCCGTGTCGCGCAAGCGTGAGGGATTCCTGCTGTGGGGTTTGCAATATGTTTATGATTTGCTTATGGTGGGTGGCGTGAGTGACAGAAGCACAGACCCGAGTAAGTAGATTGTTTGCGTATGGGATAAAGGGGACTTGATGCTTTAATGCTATGGTTGGGTTTTACCTTAATGAATCTTTAGTAGTTGCGGATGCTTGCTAGAGTTCCAATCATAAGTGCATATGATCCAAGTAGAGAAAGTATGTTAGCTTATGCCTCTCCCTCAAATAAAATTGCAATAATGATTACCGGTCTAGTTATCGATTGCTAGGGACAAATAACCTTCTTGTTGACAAAAGCTCTTTACTAAAACTAATTTAGTTGTGTCTTCATCTAAACAGCCCCTACTTTATATTTACTTGCTCTTTATTATCTTGCATACCTATCCAACAAACCTACAAAGTACTTCTAGTTTCATACTTGTTTCCGGTAAAGCGAACGTCAAGTGTGCGTAGAGTTGTATCGGTGGTCGATAGAACTTGAGGGAATATTTGTTCTACCTTTAGCTCCTCGTTGGGTTCGACACTCTTACTTATCGAAAGAGGCTATAATTGATCCCCTATACATGTGGGTTATCAGCGGCCCTCAGCATCGAAGACCTTGAAGAAGAGCATGGAGACACCGTCGTACTCGAAGTGGATCGTGAGGGCGCCCCTCGCATGGCAGACCCGTGCGATCTCGCCCCAGCCCCGAGTCATGAAGATCTTGCTAGTGGGGACCGCTTCGATCTCCGCTCCGGTCACCGGAGCGCTGCAGCCAGAGCTCGAGAGGCCCCCTCGGCGGCATCACGTCGGAGAAGAACCGTGGGAAGCGGATCCAGGTGCTTGGAGGCATCGGCGCCCACAACACCAACTCGCGCGAGGAGTCCGCAGCGTGAACTCCAGGGGCGACGGCACGCGTCGCCGTGGCGCGGTGACCCCGGATGCGGCGTGGGCGGCGCTGCTCGTCACTTCGTCCTCTCGAGCCCTCATCTCGGGCGTACGAGGGCAGCGAGTACCCCGAAGGAGGCCGCTCGCACCAAGGCCTCAACACCACTTGCATTGGCGCTTCGTCACGGCGATGGATCGACCTTTTCTTCGGCGGAAGGGGCCCCGGATCATCAGGGGGAGCCTTTCCTTTCTCTTCAGTAGAAAACTTTCTGATAGGCGCCATTGTTGTCAGCAGTGGATCAAGGAGGAAGAAGCAAGCAAGCGAGGAAGAGATGGGCAACGGGGGCTCCGCCCCTCCCCATTTATAGCAAGAGAAGGCTAACCGACGTCTCCTACGATCGCAGGTAATGACAGTTTTCCTTGCATGTCGCAGGGACTTGTCAAGTCGTGCAGCTGCCGAGGCAGCATGGGGAAGCGGAGACACCCACGTCCAATCAACCGCCACGCGTCAACCAAGGTCACAGGCTTTGGGGGCCCGCGGTGCTCCGAATTTGGCCCTTGGCTTCGCCACGAAGCCAAGCCCGAGCGCACCTTGGGCCCGGGGGCCACTGTCGGCATTCTGGGAATGGGGGTCCCCAGACTTGCCTGCCTGCGGCCCACGGCGTGGCTAAGCCAGCAGGCCGTACGGCCAATCTTCACCAACAAAGCATCCAAGACCCTCGCGAGGGTCCAAGCCTCGCGAGGCAGATGACGCAAGACCTCCTTTGGAGTAGCTTAGCCAGGCAGGCTCACGAGGAGCGGAGATATCAAGGTGGGGGCAAACCTCACGAGGCCCTCGTGACGTGAGCCATGACGCATGACACCAGGCGAGCGCCAGTGCGCGCAGCGTCCTTGTTTCCTCTTTGGTGCTAAGGAGGCCATCGCAGGCGAAGAGTACCGAGGCATCAGGCAAAGGTTTCTATATTGGTGCAATGAGACCAAGACCAGGAGGACGGCAAGACGGAGGTCATCGTGGAGCCCAAGACGGCGTCACCACCAGAGCTTTTCGCAGGCGAAGATCACTTTTGTCAGGATAGCTTGTACTAGCTGTCCCCCTTCAAATTGGCCCGCCGTTGTTGGCTCCCTTCCCGCTCGATATTTGGGAAGAGGACCAGGGCCTATATAAGTAGAGTTAGCCACCATAGTAGAGGATCTCCTCGGATGGCACATCATCTCATCTTAGCTTGATCCAACCCGATCAAGAGCCTACTCACAAGAACACCTCAACCTCAGGAGGCAGTTCTTCCCTTGTACTGTTCATCATCAGCCCTAGAGGCAATCCACCACCACACTGGAGTAGGGTATTACACCACAACGGTGGCATGAACCAGTATAAACCTCGTGTCTTTCTGTGTTGCGAGTTCGTCGAGTTCATCCGCAAGATCTTAGCGAGCTAGGGCGTAGATCGGTGGGAAGGAAAGACTTCGCGCGCACCCCAGTGTTCGAACCTTAAGGGTTTGCTGGAACCCCACATCCGACACTCGCCAATACTACACCAGAAAAGTACTCTTCAGAACACGATCCCGAAGTACTCACAGTCTTCGAGACCTTCTCATCAAATAATCGACGCAAATGGGCGCTTCGCGACCTTGCCGAAGTCTGCCATGTAGCAACAATAAACCCTTGGAATGTTATAGCAATTAATTTTAATGCCAATGACGAACCAAGATCCCACTCAGTCCGGGCACCATCCGCTCTGGTCCTCAACCCAATTGTGGATGGTTTTTGGCTCACTAAAGTGCTAATGGACGGTGGCAGCAGACTGAACCTCATCTACGAGGACACGCTCAATAAAATGCAAATGGAGAGGAGTCGCATTGAGCAGAGCAATACATCCTTTAGGGGAATCATTCCCAGCAGAGAAGCAAGATGCTGGGGGAAAATTAAGCTGGATGTGGTATTCGACACACCAGAAAACTATAGGTCCGAAGAGATAATCTTCCAGGTGGCTCCTTTAACAGCGGATATCATGCCCTGTTAGGGTGAGATGCATTCACACGCTTTCAAGCTATACCTCATTACGCGTATATGAAGCTCAAAATGCCCAGGCCCAATGGTGTTATCACTATCTCTAGTGATCCGTACATAGCACTCCGCGTCGAAAATAAAACCGCATCCCTGGCCCTTGAGGCATTGTCCAAAGCCCTAGCGGGCAAGGAACTCACCGCACTACGTTCTACAGTGGATAGGGATGACGTAATTCTTGACAAAAGGCCCAAATCCACCTCTTTCAAGCCAGCTGACGAGATAGTCAAATTTCAAGTCCACCCGATGGATCCCAAGAAAACAGTTTCCAATGGGGCGTAGCTGGACCCGACGGTCGACGCTGCATTACGTGCGTTCTTGTGTGAGAATTGGGACATCTTCGCCTGGCACCCCTCAGATATGCCAGGAATCCCACGCGCCCTGGCTGAACATAGTCTCAATATACTGAAGGGATACAAGCCGGTCAAGCAAATGCTCCGGCGATTTTCCGAACCCAAACGACATGCTATGGGGGAGGAGCTGGCCAAACTACTCAAAGCCGAGTTTATCAAAGAGATCAAACATCCGGATTGGCTAGCAAACCTGGTCATCGTACCAAAGAAGGATAAATCCTGGCGCCTGTGTGTCGATTTCATAGACCTTAACAAGGCCTGCCCTAAGGACCCCTTCCCACTACCTCGCATGAACCAGATTATCGATGCAACCGCGGGACACGATTTACTGTGTTTCCTCGACGCATACTCCGGATACCATCAAATTAAGATGAAGGACTCTGACCAAGCCGCAACGGCATTCATCACCCCGTATGGGCCTTTCTGCTTCAACACTATGCCTTTCGGGCTCAAAAATGTCGGCGCCACTTACCAATGCATGATTCAAACGTGCCTGGAATAAACATCGGCAAGACTGTGGAGGCATGTGTAGATGACGTAGTCATCAAAACCAAGCATGTGAATCATTGGTGGATGACTTACGCCTCACATTCGACAACCTCCGAACATATGACATAAGGCTCAATCCAGAAAAGTGTGTTTTCAGCGTTCCCGCCGGCAAACTACTCAGGTTTATTGTCTCCAATAGGGGAATCGAAGCAAACCCAGCCAAAATTCAAGCCTTGTCACAATTGGCAACACCAACCGACCTGAAGCAGGTCCAAAAACTAGCCGGGTGCGTGGCAGCCTTGAGCCACTTTATCTCCAGATTAGGAGAAAAGGTGTTGCCACTATATCGCCTGGTCCGACGCACCGACCACTTTGTGTGGACGGATGCTGCAATAGCAGGGTTGGAGGAAATAAAAACTTTGCTAGCAAGCAACCCCATCCTGGCGGCACCAAACATCGGTGAACCAATGCTGCTTTACATATCGGCAACTCACCAGGTGGTGAGTGCGGTGCTCGTCGTTGAACGACAAGAGGAAGGACATAAATTCCCACTCCAGAAACCAGTATATAACGTATCGACGGTCCTCACACCATGCAAATCCCGATATCCACATTATCAGAAGATAGCATATGTGGTCTTTATGGCATCCCGCAAGCTATGACACTACTCCCAAGAATACTCAAGCACGATGGCTTTCGAAGTACCACTCAATGATATTATAAACAACCGGGATGCCACCGACAGGATTGCCAAATGGGCCATTGAGCTCCTACCATCTGAAATAACATACAAACCACGCTGAGCCATTAAATCTCAGGTGTTGGCTGACTTTGTCGCCGAATGGACTGAGGCCGAACTCCCTAAAGAACACAGCACGTATTCTAACTAGGTGATGCAATTTGACGGCTCTAAAATGTTAGCCGGACTGGGGGCTGGTGTTGTCTTGACATCCCCCACAGGAGACACAGTTCGTTACATGCTCCAAATACTGTATATAGACTCTAACAATGCAGCCGAATGCGAAGCCCTATTGCACGGTCTCCGAATGGCTATCTCCATGGGCATACAACGCCTTGAGGTGCGCGTGGATTCCAACCTCGCAATGTCCCAAATAAACGGAGACTTCAGCGCAAAAGATCCGAAGATGGCGGCCTACCGCAACGCCGTACTCCAAATATCAGCTTGGTTCTTGGGTCTCGAGTTTCATCACGTGGCTCGAGAGAGTAATCAAGCCGCGGACATCCTTGCTCGCATGGGTGCTATACACGACCCCTTCCCACCTAATACCTCTGTGGAAAGGCTCTTCAAGCCATCCGTGGTGTGGCAGGACGAGAACGGGAGCACCGACCAGGAGCCGATCATACCCCCCGATTCCGAACACAGTCCCGATATCATCGGGGGCTCATGCACTGAAATAACACCACCGACCCACAAAATTATGGAAATAATTGCCCCATGGACCAAGCCTTTCCTTGCCTACCTCTCTAGGAATGAGCTCCCTGAGGATCAGACCGAGGCCCGTCGCATCGTCTGATGTTAGAAAGCCTACAAAGTTCATGAAGGAGAACTATACAAGAAAAGTACTACCAGGGTCCTTCAACGATGTATCTCCAAAGACGAGGGACGGCAGCTCTTGGCTAAAATACACGCTGGTCTTGGCGGCCATCATGCCGCAGCCCGGGCCCTTGTAAGTAAAGCCTTCCGCACGGGTTTCTTTTGGCCCATAGCCCGGGCAGATGCACAAGACCTCGTGCAGCGCTGCGTTGGATGCCAGCTTTTCGCTAACCAAAGCCACATGCCACCTACCACCCTCCGAACAATCCCCATTACTTGGCCCTTTGCGGTCTGGGGGCTCGATATGGTCGGACCTCTTAAAGGGGTAACCCATAAGAAGAAATACTTGTTGGTAATGGTCGACAAGTTCACTAAGTGGATAGAAGCTAAACCAGTTAAAACGGCTGAAGCCAGATCGGTGATAGACTTCATATCCGGCGTCGTACACCGTTACGGTGTCCCGCACAGTATTATTACTGACAACTGCTCTAACTTTACCGCCGACGAGGTAAAAACTTGGTGCGCCAACTTGGGCATCAAGCTTGATTACGCCTCCGTATACCACCCTCAGACAAACGGTCAGGTCGAACAGGCTAACAACATGATAATGAGCGGCGTCAAACCCATACTAGTGCGATCTCTGCAAGAATCAGACAAACACGGGGTCAAGCAACTCGATTCCGTACTCCGGGGGCTGTGGACCACGCCCAATCGCACGACCGGATATACAACCTTTTTCATGGTGTACAGTGCAGAGGTAGTCTTACCTTGCGACATTATTCATGACTCACCTCGAGTGTGCATGTATGAAGAGAGAGAAGCCGAGCTTGATCGGCAGGACGACCTGGACGGCCCGGAGGAGGAGCGCGATGTGACGAAGGCCTGTTCCGCATTCTATCAACAGCAGGCTCGACGATACCAAAACAATGAAGTACGGGCAAAGACCTACAATGTTGGTGAACTAGTTTTACGCCTACCAGAAAAGAAAAAGGACAAGCTCAAGCCCAAATTGGAGGGGCCCTTCATAATAGATGAAGTTCTCACTAGAGGATCCTATCATCTTCGCAATGCTTCGGACAATCGCTTGGAGCCAAACCCATGGAACACCGCAAGGCTCCGAAGATTCTACGCCTAAGTCCGCACATATACCTTTTTTCTCGCTCTGTCTTTTCTCCTTTTTACAGTTTTCCCTTTTTTCCTCGTTTCTATACGACTTCCAGTTCGTGTTTGGATAAACCGTACACATGAAGTGTACTTACCCCACAATACCTGGGGGCTTCTTTTCACAAGAAGCTTATTCTTGTTATTATTTTTCGAGCATCAAGCTCACCATATATATGTGTCATCTATCCATATATGTCTTTTGTTCACCATTATATGCACCTTTATGACTTAAGTTTTTGCCAAGCTAGGTTGCCTGGCTCCTGTGCTTATGCACTACGTTCTCGTTTGTTCGGCTAGGGCATAAAGGGAGCACCTCTGCGATTGTTACAGCTGGGTCATCCGGACATGTACCTCGGATGGGTGAACTCGAAAGCTAGCGTTCTTAAGGGAATGATTGGTCAGTGAGTACAAGATGAACTGCCCTCATGGCACTACAAAACCCTAGAGTATAAACGCATACTGTGATTTTTCAGAATCACAGCTTCGGTATGCACAAAGAACCGCATACCAGCCCAGGGAAAGGAACCCTTAACGGAACTATTCTCTCTGGAAGACGTTTCTTACAATCAAATGTAATATAACATAACTCCCCGAATACAACTTGTCTGTTCAAGCAATGATGATCGGGCTGCCTGGTTTCCGAACATACTTTGGTGTTTACCTATGGTACAGTATTCGGAAACACTCATAACCTAGGGTTTTCGGAGGTCGAAGCAGAAAGTCTGCCATGACAATCGTTTTACAAATTCAGCTGGAGACAAGTTTGTTGACAAAAGTACATTGCCACTTAGACTCAAAAACTTCTTCTTCCTCTAGACCCTCTAACAGGCTGTCTAGTTTACAATCTTGTTGGGAGAACTTGGCGGCCACCTTCACTTGGGAGTACACCAGGCTGACTGGAATTTCCTGTCCGTAGGATACTCAAGGTCCGACCTGGGCCATATGATTGGGATCAAGTCTGGTGTACTGTGTCTTTACCATGGCCCAGGCTTCCCGAGCACCTTCTCGGCATGCCGATATCTTCCATAGCCCAAAATGGCGCTGAGCTCCCTTGAATAAATTCACAAGGTCCCCCATACTTCCTGGAGGAGAATCGGCTGGCCATAAAGCCTTAGCAATGCTTCTCATCGCCTTCCGTGCTCGCTCATGCACCTTGGACAACACTTGTAGCAGGTCGCCTTGAAATCCGGACACCTCTTCGTCGGGCCGCTCAGTCAACATACCTGCAGACATACAACTTGTTAGGATTCGCATTAGCGAACTATACGACAATAAGTTAAAAGACATACTGAATATGCCGCCTCTCAGCTTTTTGTTCTCCTTCACGGCGTCTGCTAATTGGGCTCGCACATCTTTCAGTTCTTCGCCGAGCTGGGTGTTGGCGTCCTGCAGCTTGTTCTTCTCGTCCCTGGTCCGTGTCAGTACACGTTGACCAGCGGCCTCTTGCCTTTCGGCATGTTCTTTGTCCGCCTGCGCGACCTTCAGTTTCTCTTCCAGCTGAGCCGCCGATCCTGCCATTGTAAAATGAAACTATGCTCATTTGCATACACATGATTGGCATATGATTATTTTTCCGGACATAAGGGAACATTACCAATCGGTGCCTCCTTGGACTTCTCCAATTCGACAGTAGCAGTAGTCAGCTGCGTCCGACACTGCTCCATCTCCCGAGATAGCACGTTGTTCTTCTCTATGAGTACCCGATTACACATAGATCCTTAAAATCAGTTGCTTCAACTGTTTTCAAGTCTTGGGGGCTACTGGTATATGGCTATTAAATCTACATGAAATGATCTTACTCGCATATCCTTTGAAAGCTGGCAAGTGGCCCCAGCAAGCCCATCCCGAGCAGCTCGGATGTATGCGTCTGCCGAACTAAAGGCATTAAATGCCTCTTCAATAAAGGTAGGATCGCGCATGGCAGCCCTCCGGCACTGATGGTTCATGGCACTCTCCACCTCGGAGTTGGTGACAGATACATTGTCCAAATCGTCGGAGAGAGGACAGTCCGGCATGGCACCTGTATCGACTCCAGCCCTAGAGGTAGGGTCCGGGGTCGGATTGACGGACGTGTGTCCGACGAGGTCTTCGGACATAGTCCGATGGGTGCTCTTCCTGAAATATGGGGGAGGAGAAAAACGTCATAGTTCGATATGCTTGCCGCAGGGTGTATAAAAGGTCGTACCTTTTTGATGAAGGACTAATCTTGGAAGAATTGCCGCCCGCCTTTCTTTTTGAAGATCCTCCTTGTGTCGGTGTACCCTTTTTAAGGGACGATCCCGATGCGGCGTGGCGAGACGAGCGCCGCCCCTTTGAAGCACGAGATAGTGCAGCGGGTGAGGCACAATGGGAAGACTCTTTTGGAGGAGATGCTCCCTGGGCACTTACATGGGAAGACGGAAGGAGGCCAAGGTAATCGGCTTCGATGGCCACTTCTGTGTCGTCATAGCTCGCCTGATAGAAGACCCCCTCCTTGAGCTCCACGGATATATCCGGATCCTCCTCAAATCCGGGATCCAGGTCCCGATTATGGTCCTCCGGCTGCGGAGCGGGGCTATAGATCCCCATAGTAGCCTTTCTCCATTCCTGGTAAAAATGGTCGGGTTAAGATTGACTAATTACGACTTAGGAATAAGATTAAGTGAGGTATTGGATTGAAACCTTACCCAGCTAGGGGGTTTGTACATGGAAAAGCCATCTCGGCACTTGAGGCGAGTGAATTCTTCTTTCTCCCCTTTGTAAAGATCAACCAATATGGCGGCCAGGGCGGTGAAGTTATCCGGACCCTTGCGCCCATAGCGGGATGTATCATCCTCCCCGTTGTAGTTCCACATGGGGAGTCCTCTGGATTGGAGTGGTTAGACACCGCGCGTTATGGAAATCGCCATGACTTCAATTATGGACAGGCCAGATTGGGCGAGTACCTTTATCTTGTCCATTAACTTCTTAACTTTCACACTGTCCTGCTCCTCGAGGCTTCGGGGGCGCCAGCTGTGGTGTTTCTTTAACGGACTATTGGAAAATTCAGGTAGGCCACTTCGGATTGGGTCCGAAAGAATGACGTCTTCAATATAGAACCACTTCGAGGGCCACTCCTCGGATGCCTTCTTTGGAGTGTCGGGCAGGTATCCTCTTCTGGCTAGGCGCCATACTTCGGCACCGCCCACCTCGAATATGGATCCCTTTTGGGAGCGAGGTATGAGGTAGAAAAGCTTTCTCAATAGCTTGAAATGGGCCTCGCAGCCTAGGAGCAGCTCGCAGAGAGCAACAAAACCCGCGATGTGCAGAATGGAGCCTGGCGTGAGATTATGCAGTTGAAGGCCATAGTACTCTAGGAGACCTTGGAGGAAAGGATGGACTGGAAATCCAACGCCTCTTAGGAGAAAGGAAACGAAACATACTCGCTCCCCTTCTGAAGGGTTTGGGAAATTTTCCGCCAGGGCTTCCCTAGTAAAGGAGGTTAATCCTGCCTGAACGGGGACTAGATCCGTAGGGGGAGATACCCCTGCATCTGGAGCTTGGTCAGCTGGGCGTGGGATACAGAACAACTCTCCCAATCGCCTTTTTGTGAATCGTGGGGGCGAGAAGAAGAACTGGGAGCATTGGGCAGGTTTGCGTGGTTTCTTGTGACAAGCTCTAAGGATTTTCCGCCTGGTGTGGAATGGCATCTGAGATTCAATCTCTTTAAATAGACGCCTTCCTTACACGGCCCGGGTGTTATGTGTAAAAATTCTTGGACCCTTCGTATTCGTATGACACGTGGGAGCTAGAGCGGTGATGGCGCAGAAGCCGAAGGATATAACATTTAATGTGAAGCCGAAGACCAAAGACCGAAGACCGAAGATGTAGATCCGAATACAGTCCTTTGGTTCGGATGCTTGGAGATCTACGGATGAGGAATCCGCCTTGCAATGCCGAAGACAATTTGCGTGCCAGACACGTCGTCATTGAAGACTAGTTTGGGGGCTACTGAGGGAGTCCTGGATTATGGGGTCCTCGGGTGTCCGGGCTATGCAACATCGGCCGGACTAATGGGCCATGAATATGCAAGATATAAGACTTTCCCCCGTGTCTGGATGGGACTCTCCTTTGCGTGGAAGTCAAGCTTGGCGTGCATATATGAATATTCCTTTCTCTGTAAACCGACTCTGTACAACCCTAGCCCCCTCCGGTCTATATAAACTGGAGGGTTTAGTCCGTAGAGGCAATCATATCACATAGGCTAGACATCTAGGGTTTAGCCATCACGATCTCATGGTAGATCAACTCTTGTAACCCCTATACTGATCAAAGTCAATCAAGTAGGACGTAGGGTATTACCTCCATCAAGAGGGCCTGAACCTGGGTAAACATCATGTCCCCTGTCTCCTGTTACCATCGATCCTTAGACGCACAGTTCGGGACCCCCTACCCGAGATCTGCCGGTTTTGACACCGACAACTCCCACTGGGGAACACCTGGAGTACATCGTCCATATGCATTTTCCCTGGGAGAAAGCTACCAACAATACGACAGAATACGAAGGGCTCCTTGCCGGGCTCAGAATTGCAAAAGAATTGGGAATCAGGAAGCTGATCATCCGCGGGACTCACATCTTATGGTGAGACAAGTCAACAAGGATTACCAAAGTCCATTGATGGAGGCATACGTTGAGGAAGTGAGAAAGTTGGAGGAGCGCTTTGATGGATTGCAAACTGAGCACGTACCCCGTGCGGAAAACAACATTGTTGATCATCTGTCAAAGCGCACTGCGCAAAAGCTCCCTATGGAACCAGGAACTTTTGTTCTCCATCTAATTCAGCCCTCTGTATCCTCGGCAACAATGGTACAGAAGAGGAGGAAACTAGACTCCGGCAAGCCTCTCCCGGTAGAACCTCTCAAGGCTCCCGGCAGGGAGCTTGACGGGAACAACTCCCCTTCAGTTGCTGAGCCGCCCCCTCCCACCAGACCACCAGTCCCCGTGGTCGAGGGATGTTCTCCTATGAAGGAGGAGGTTCCGCTGGTCCTCGTTGCCAAGCCTCAGGCTCCATCTTGGGCACGTCACATAGTCCATTTCCTCCAAACTGGAGAACTTCCCAAAGAGCAAGAAGACGCTGAAAGGGTAGCCCAAAGGGCCAATATGTATCAGTTCGTGGATGCCACACTGCATAGAAGAAGGCCCAACAGTGTGAAATTGAAGTGCATTTGCTGGGAAGAAGGAAAGGAACTGCTGGCGGAGATACACAAAGGCATGTGCGGCTCACACATCGGATCAAGCGCTCTGGTTGGAAAAGCCTTCGAGCAAGGATTTTACTGGTCCACAGCCCTCCAAGATGCAGTTGAGCTGGTCACTAAATGTGAAGCCTGCTAGTTCCATTCCAAGGACATCCATCTGCCTGCCCAAACTCTTCAAACAATCCCTTTGTTGTGGTCGTTTTCGGACTGGGGGGTCGACATCTTGGGCCCTTTTCCCCGTGCCGCCAGGGGTTTTGAATTCTTGTTCGTTGCAATCGACAAGTTTACAAAGTGGTTGGAAGTAGAACCGTGAGATAGGTGACTGCTCAGTCAGCTATCAAGCTCTTGAAAGGATTGGTCTGCCGCTTCGGAGTCCCTACCCAGATCATCACTGACAATGGCACCCAATTCACAAGTCGCGCCTTCATCCAATACGTTCATGCCTGATACGTCTCCAACGTATCTATAATTTTTGATTGCTCCATGCTATTATGTTATCTATTTTGGATGTTAATGGGCTTTATTTTACACATTTATATCGTTTTTGGGACTAACCTACTAACCGGAGGCCCAACCCAAATTGCTGTTTTTTGCCTATTTTAGAGTTTCGCCGAAAAGGAATATCAAACGGAGTCCAAACGGAATGAAACCTTCGGGAACATGATTTTCTCAATGAACATGATCCAGGAGACTTGGAGTGGGCGTCAAGAAACAATCAATGAGGCCATGAGACAGGGGGCGTGCCTACCCCCCTGTGCGCGCCCTCCACCCTCGTGGGCCCCTCATTGCTCCACCGACGTACTTCTTCCTCCTATATATATATCCACGTACCCCCCAAACATCCAGGAGCACCATGAAAACCTAATTCCACCGCCGCAACCTTCTGTTCCCGAGAGATCCCATCTTGGGGCCTTTTCCGGAGCTCCGTCGGAGGGGGCATTGATCACGGAGGGCCTCTACATCAACTCCATGGCCTCTCCGATGATGTGTGAGTAGTTTACTTTAGACCTTCGGGTCCATAGCTAGTAGCTAGATGGATTCTTCTCTCTCTTTGGATCTCAATACAAAGTTCTCCTCGATTCTCTTGGAGATCTATTCGATGTAATCTTTTTTTGCGGTGTGTTTGTCGAGATCCGATGAATTGTGTGTTTATGATAAAGTTTATCTATGAACAATATTTGAATCTTCTCTGAATTCTTTTATGTATGATTGGTTTATCTATGCAAGTCTCTTCAAATTATCATTTTGGTTTGGCCTACTAGATTGATCTTTCTTGCAATGGGAGAAGTGCTTAGCTTTGGGTTCAATCTTGCGGTGTCCTTTCCCAGTGACAGCAGGGGCAGCAAGGCACATATTGTATTGTTTCCATCGAGGATAAAAATATGGGATTTATATCATATTGCATGAGTTTATCCCTCTACATCATGTCATCTTACTTAAAGAATTACTCTGTTCTTATGAACTTAATACTCTAGATGCATGCTAGATAGCGGTCGATGTGTGGAGTAATAGTAGTAGATGCAGAATCGTTTCGGTCTACTTGTCGCGGACGTGATGCCTATATACATGATCATACCTAGATATTCTCATAACTATGCTCAATTCTATCAATTGCTCGATAGTAATTCTTTTACCCACCATAATACTTATGCTCTTGAGAGAAGCCACTAGTGAAACCTATGGCCCCCGGGTCTATCTTCCATCATATTAATCTTTCAACACTTAGTTATTTCTATTGCCGTTTATTTTACTTTGCATCTTTATTTTTCCTTATCATAAAAATACCAAAAATATTATCTTATCATATCTATCAGATCTCACTGTCGTAAGTGACCGTGAAGGGATTGACAACCCCTTTATTGTGTTGGTTGCAAGGTTCTTATTTGTTTGTGTAGGTGCGTGGGACTCGAGCGTGATCTCCTACTGGATTGATACCTTGGTTCTCAAAAACTGATGGAAATACTTACGCTACTTTACTGCATCACCCTTTCCTCTTCAAGGGAAAACCAACACAGTGCTCAAGAGGTAGCAAGAAGGATTTCTAGCGCCGTTGCCGGGGAGATCCGCGCCAAGTCAAGTCAAGATTTGACTCCCGACAATGAGCCATTTCTGGCACCATTCCCGGAGAGTCTATGCACAAGTCAAGACATACCAAGTACCCATCACAAACTCTTATCCCTCGCATTACATTATTTGCGATTTGCCTCTCTTTTTCCTCTCCCCCACTTCACCCTTGCCGTTTTATCCGCCCTCTTTTCCTCTCGTCCTCTCTTTCTATTTGCCTCCCTCTTTATTTTGCTCCTCGCACTTTCTATCGTTATGTCTAAAATTGGGGAAATTATTGTCGATATGGACAATAATAATAACATGGAAAATTCTGATGCTCCTACTGAAGAACCCCCTATCTTACATACAAAAAAATTCCGAATCGGTAGTGGTAATATTATTGGAAAAGGAGTTATCCAAGATTTCTTTACTTGTGCCGGTGCTTTGCCTTCTATGGGTAGTTCTGTTCTTAATAGAACTAGTAGTCTTGCGGACGTTATCACCATGCTTGTAGTTGAACTTGAAAGGCAATTTATGCACATGCATCCTTGCATACAAAGGATTTTCCTAGAATTTTCTAATATTGAGCATTCTTCTGTTAAGCATGCCGCTACTATATTTTTGGCTTATGAGTTCAGATTTATAATAAAAGAAGCCAAAGAAATCTTTGCGCACTATAGGGTGGACGTTGGCCGTCCTCCCATAAAGGCAATCCTCTTTGATCAAGAGGAAATAATGCGCTTTCAATCTTTAGACTTTGTTGCTTTTAATGAGAACCTTAGAAAAAAGGTTCCTACCAATGTTCTAGTTGATAGATTTCCGAACTTAATAATGATTTTGCTATTCGAAATAATGATCTAGGATATTCTCTCGAGTATAGGCTCATGAAGTTTTGTCAAAAGAATGCTTATAATGATGAATTGGTTGTGCAATATGAAGGGCCAAAGGAGGAACCTATACCTCCCAAAATTGATCTTGGGGACTTCTGTCCCATTAAATTTAGCCCTTTTGATTACTTTTGCTTGCCTCAAAGAAAACTTGCTGCTGAACATAGAGAATATGAAATGAGTTTTCGTGATCTATCCTATTATTATGGCAATACCTAGATCTATCTTCGCTATGAAATGTGTTATTTTGTGTTTAATTAGTGTTTGTGCCAAGTAGAACCGTTGGGAAGACTTGGGGAAAATCTTTTTGATCTTGCTGTAAAAAATAGAAACTTTAGCGCTCACGAGAATTGCTGCCATTTTTATTTGGAAAGTGATATTTAGTTAATTATTTTTGCAGATGATTAATAGATAAATTACTCACGTACAGAAATTTATTTTAGAATTTTTGGGGTTCCATAAGTGGTCGGAACCTACAGATTACTACAGTTCTGTTTTTGACAGATTCTGTTTTTCTTGTGTTGTTTGCTTATTTTGATGAATCTATGGCTAGTAAAAGAGTTTATAAACCATAGAGAAGATGGAATACAGTAGGTTCAACACCAATATAAATAAATAATGAGTTCATTACAGTACCTTGAAGTGGTGTTTTGTTTTCTTTCGCTAACGGAGCTCACGAAATTTTCTATTTAAGTTTTGTGTTGTGAAGTTTTCAAGTTTTGAGTAAATATTTGATGGATTATGGAACAAGGAGTGGCAAGAGCCTAAGCTTGGGGATGCCCATGGCACCCCAAGGTAAAATACAAGGACACCAAAAAGCCTAAGCTTGGGGATGCCCTAGAAGGCATCCCCTTTTTCGTCTTCGTTCATCGGTAACTTTACTTGAAGCTATATTTTTATTCGCCACATGATATGTGTTTTTCTTGGAGCGTCTTGTATGATTTGAGTCTTTGATTTTTATTTTACCACAATCATCCTTGCTGTACACACCTTTTAAGAGAGACTCACATGATTTGAAATTTATTAGAATACTCTATGTGCTTCACTTATATCTTTTGAGCCATATAATTTTTGCTCTAGTGCTTCACTTATACCTTTTAGAGCACGACGGTGGTTTTATTTTATAGAAATAGTTGATCTCTCATGCTTCACTTATATTATTTTTAGAGTCCTTTAGAACAATATGGTAATTTGCTTTTAGGAATAATATAAAAACTTTTATAGAAGTGCATCGAATACTATGAGAAGTTTGATGTTTGACAATTGTTTTGAGATATGGAGATGGTGATATTAGAGTCATGCTAGTTGAGTAGTCGTGAATTTGAGAAATACTTGTGTTGAAGTTTGTGATTTCCGTAGCATGCACGTATGGTGAACCGTTATGTGACGAAGTCGGAGCATGATTTATTTATTGATTGTCTTCCTTATGAGTGGCCGTCGGGGACGAGCGGTGGTCTTTTCCTACCAATCTATCCCCCTAGGAGCATGCGCGTAATACTTTGTTTCGATAACTAATAGATTTTTGCAATAAGTATGTGAGTTCTTTATGACTAATGTTGAGCCCATGGATTATACGCACTCTCACCCTTCCACCATTGCTAGCCTCTCTAATACCGCGTAGTTTTCGTCGGTATCATACACCCACCATATACCTTCCTCAAAACAGCCACCATACCTACCTATTATGGCATTTCCATAGCCATTCCGAGATATATTGCCATGCAACTTTCCACCGTTCCATTATTATGACACGCTTCATCATTGTCATATTGCTTGCATGATCATGTAGTTGACATCGTATTTGTGGCAAAGCCACCGTTCATAATTCTTCATACATGTCACTCATGAGTCATATTTTGTTCTAAGTATCGAGTTGTAATTTTTGAGTTATAAGTAAATAAAGTGCGATGGTCATCATTATTAGAGCATTGTCCCAAGTGAGGAAAGGATGATGGAGACTATGATTCCCCCACAAGTCGGGATGAGACTCCGGAAGAAAATAAAAAAAATAAAAAGAAAGAGAAAGGCCATAAAAAAGAGGAGAAGGCCCAAAAAATGAGAGAAAAAGAGAGAAGGGACAATGCTACTATCCTTTTTCCACACTTGTGCTTCAAGGTAGCACCATGATCTTCATGATAAAGAGTCTCCTATGATATCACTTTCATATACTAGTGGGAATTTTTCATTATAGAACTTGGCTTGTATATTCCAATGATGGGCTTCCTCAAAATGCCCTAGGTCTTCATGAGCAAGCAAGTTGGATGCACACCCACTTAGTTTCTTTTGTTGAGCTTTCATATACTTATAGCTCTAGTGCATCCGTGCATGGCAATCCCTACTCACTCACATTGATATCTATTAATGGGCATATCCATAGCCCGTTGATACGCCTAGTTGATGTGAGACTATCTTCTCCTTTTTGGTTTCTCCACAACCACCATTCTATTCCACATATAGTGCTATATCCATGGCTCACGCTCATGTATTGCGTGAAGATTGAAAAAGTTTGAGAACATAAAAAGTATGAAACAATTGCTTGGCTTGTCATCGGGGTTGTGCATGATTTAAATAGTTTGTGTGGTGAAGATGGAGCATAGCCAGACTATATGATTTTGTAGGGATAAATTTCTTTGGCCATGTTATTTTGAGAAGACAAAATTGCTTAGTTAGTATGCTTGAAGTATTACTATTTTTATGTCAATATTAAACTTTTATCTTGAATCTTTCGGATCTGAACATTCATGCCACAATAAAGAAAAATTACATTGAGAAATATGTTAGAAAGCATTCCACATCAAAAATTATCTTTTTTATCATTTAGCTACTCGAGGACGAGTAGGAATTAAGCTTGGGGATGCTTGATACGTCTCCAACGTATCTATAATTTTTGATTGCTCCATGCTATTATATCATCTATTTTGGATGTTAATGGGCTTTATTTTACACTTTTATAACATTTTTGGGACTAACCTACTAACCGGAGGCCGAGCCCAAATTGCTGTTTTTTTTCCTATTTTAGAGTTTCGCCGAAAAGGAATATCAAACGGAGTCCAAACAGAATGAAACCTTCGGGAACGTGATTTTCTCAATGAACGTGATCCAGGAGACTTGGAGTGGGCGTCAAGAAACAATCAAGGAGGCCACGAGGCAGGGGGGTGCGCCTACCCCCTGGGCGCGCCCTCCACCCTTGTGGGCCCCTCGTTGCTCCACCGACGTACTTCTTCCTCCTATATATATCCACATACCCCCCCAAACATCCAGGAGCACCACGAAAACCTAATTCCACCGCCGCAACCTTCTGTACCCGAGAGATCCCATCTTGGGGCCTTTTCCGGAGCTCCGCCGGAGGGGGCATTGATCACGGAGGGCCTCTAAATCAACTCCATTGCCTCTCCGGTGATGTGTGAGTAGTTTACTTCAGACCTTCGGGTCCATAGCTAGTATCTAGATGGATTCTTATCTCTCTTTGGATCTCAATACAAAGTTCTCCTCGATTCTCTTGGAGATCTATTCGATGTAATCTTCTTTTGCGGTGTGTTTGTCGAGATCCGATGAATTGTGGGTTCATGATCAAGTTTATGTATGAACAATATTTGAATCTTCTCTGAATTCTTTTATGTATGATTGGTTTATCTTTGCAATTCTCTTCGAATTATCAGTTTGGTTTGGCCTACTAGGTTGATCTTTCTTGCAATGGGAGAAGTGCTTAGCTTTGGGTTCAATCTTGCGGTGACCTTTCCCAGTAATAGCAGTGGCAGCAAGGCACATATTGTATTGTTGCCATAGAGGATAAAAAGATGAGGTTTATATCATATTGCATGAGTTTATCCCTCTACATCATGTCATCTTACTTAAAGCATTACTCTGTTCTTATGAACTTAATACTCCAGATGCATGCTGGATAGCGGTCGATGTGTGGAGTAATAGTAGTAGATGCAGAATCGTTTCGGTCTACTTGTCGTGGACGTGATGCCTATATACATGATCATACCTAGATATTCTCATAACTATGCTCAATTCTATCAGTTGCTCGACAGTAATTCGTTTACCCACCGTAATACTTATGCTCTTCAGAGAAGCTGTCGGCGTTCTGGGAACGGGGGTCCCCAGACTTGCCTGCCTGCGGCCTGCGGCGTGGCTCAAAGGGGGGCCCAGCACGACCCATCTTCACCAACACAATCCCAAGACCCTGGTGAGGGGCCAAGCCTCGCGGGGCGGACGACGCGGAGCCTCCTCAGGCATGGCCTCGTCAGGCTGGCTCACGAGGAGGCAGAGAGATCAAGGCGGGGTACCTCACGAGGTGCCCGTGACGCAAGCCATGACGATTCAGGGCGCCAGGCGGGTGCCAGCCCGCGCAGCGTCCTCCTTCCCTCTTTGGTGCAAAGGGGGGCAAGCGCAGCCACGGAGTACCGAGGCATGAGGCAAAGGTTAACAAGACCAGGAGGACTATGAGACGGAGGTCACCGTGGAGCCCAAGATGGCGTCATCACCAGAGCTTTGCGCAGGCGAAGACTGCTTTTGTCAGGATAGCTGATACTTGCTGTCCCCCTTCAAATTAGCCCGCCATTGTTGGCTCCGTTCCCGCTCAATATTTGGGGAGAGGACCAGGGCCTCTATAAATAGGACTAGCCACCCCCATAGAGGATCGAGAGGATCGGGGACCAAGAACAGGCCACCCGCAAAGCAAGGGACTCTCGGAGGGGGTTTGGTCGTTCGGTCGGTTAGCTAGAGAAATCAGAGAGAGAGAGAGAGAGAGAAAGGTGACTGAACTCCTCCAAGCAGTTCATCGTCCCAGCCAAGAACAGACCCTCGCGAGGCTGTTCTCCCTTGTATTGCTCATCACCATCAGCCCAAGAGGCAATCCACCACACCACACACTGGAGTAGGGTATTACACCACAACGGTGGCCCGAACCAGTATAAACCCTGTGTCTCTTGTGTTGTTCTTTCCTTAGTTTAGATCCTAGCATGGCGGAGGGGTGCAGGTAGGTAGGAGGCGAAATCTCCGCGCGCACCCCAGTGTTCGAACCTCAAGGGTCTGCCGGAACCCGAAATCCGACATTTGGCGCGCCAGGTAGGGGTGCGCTGGAGTTCGTCTTCCGCCGCTCCGTGCCCCGTCGCGTCGTCATCACCACGCCCGGCGACCAGGAGGGCAACCCAGACCCATGGGCGGCATGGCCCGCCCACGCAGAGCCGCTCGCCTCAGGCGACCCCGTGCCCCAGGCAGCTCGCGGTCCGCAGGGCGCTGCGGGCCGCAGGCGACGCGGACAGGCTTCGACAGCTCTCACACCGCGGCAGGCGCGGTCGGCAGCAAGGGCCTCCAATCACGCCGCGACCACGACACCATACACCCGCCGGGAGCAAGCGAACTCGAGGGCCGCGCTCACGGTGGCCCGAGAGCTGCTACAGTGCAGACTGCTGGAGGGCGGCCGCGACATGCTGCTGGAGTGGGTGGCAGAGCTCCTGGGCTTCGCCACCTCGGGGGCTCACCCCTTCTGCACCCAGCTCCCATCTCCAACCCAGGGCGGCCCGCGCGGGGGCCCCGCGCGCGCCCGCGGGCTCCAAGGCTACTCCAACACCAGCGAGGCTGTCAGCACCGGACCAGCGGCGGCGCTGCCCCCGCTCCTGGTCCGCGAAGAAGAAGGACTCGACGTGACCCGCGGCCCCAGTGGACAGCCGCGCCGCCGACCCACGGTAGGGGTGTCAGGCAGGACCGCGTGGCGCGCCGAGCACTACGGCGTGGCCTTCGGGATGACGGCGCCAGAGGAGTACGTGCCCCACATGATGGACCAAGGACACCCACACGAGGGCGAACAAGGCTCGCTCCTCAGCCCAAGCTGGGGGGACGAGGCGCCAGAAGCTGAGCCCTTCCGGGAGTCTCGGGACGGTCCCACTGGGCATGCTGGAGGCAACGATTATCGGGTACCGCTAATTCTTCAGCAGGCATACGCTAACCATGGATCGCAGGAGGTGCAGGTTGCCACAGCGGGCAGCTGCCCCGCTCCCACAGTCTCCTACCCTCGGGAGGAGGGCGCAGGGGGCTGCAGGAGAGGGGCAGGGATTCGACATCACCACCGCGGCGTTCGGAGCAAGGTGTTCTCAGGAGGTAGGCCCTCCGCTGGGGAGGTGCCCCAGGGCCTGCCCCCGGCGGAGGACCCGTGGTCGTCGGGGGAACCGCTGGCGACCGCTCTACCCCATCGGCGGCGTCCTGGTTTCCGATCGTCATTGATGGCACTAGAGTGTGGCGCAAGGCGGGGCCCTCATCTGGCGATATGAAGCAAGGCCAATACCTGTGAAGAAGGCCCAGTGCCTGTGAAGCCCGCCGCCCCGTGACACTCTCACGTAATAATGAGTGGGGCTATACACGCCTCAGAGTCTTAGGGGTGCCGGCCTCAGGCCCTGGGGCTCCCTCCCACGCCCAGTGGCAGCACTTAGCTCCGCGCTGGTGAGAAGACGTCCAAGACTAGACTAGGTGCCGGACGCGGCCTTTTGTTTGCCTTCGTTGCTCTTCCCTTTGGTTGTAACTTTCCCCCGCTGGATTCAAGTTGGATTCGAATTTGAGATTTGCGTGAGTTCGGGGAAGGGGTGCTTAGTCTCGTTCGAGCAGTTTCTCGCGTTTTGTTTACCACTTCGCCTCAGCCGCCTCCCCTCGCGAGCCCCTCGTGAGCCGGGTCAGGCCTAGCTTGCGCGCAGCCTAGACTGCCGCCGCCGCGTCCTCTCAGGAGGGTGTTTTACTGCAGATCCTACGGATTCAATCAGGGGACACTCAGGACACCACAACCCCCCGCGGGCTGCCTCAGGGCCAGCACGGAACAAAGGTAAACTAGCCGACCAGCGCGTCGCTTAAGCTAGCCACTTGGCGCGGGCGCATGGGCGATGTAGCTTCTACTGATACAATAAACACAAGTTCTACATGGGGGGCCTTCCCTCCAAAATGCTCTCACAGCTATCAGGCCAAAACCTAAGTTCTATTCATGCAGGGTAAGGAAGCAGGAACGATGCACAATCAGTCGGATGAATCCCCCAATGCGTCCTCAGGAGCACCACCAGAGCCGTTGCCATCACTGTCCGCGTTGCCGCCAACGGCGTCAGAGTCGTCCATCACGCCGCCCTTGTCAGCCGCCACGATCACGTCGTCGTTGTCCGAGGCGAAGGCCCTGACAAGAGCGTCCACATTGTCTTCCACCCAGTGCGCCAGCTCGCCTCGGACGGCCTGGGGGACTGGGGCGATGACGGCGTCAAAATCAAAGTGGGGATCCATGTTCCGGAGGTGACTGAAGATGCGGGAGAAGGCGCGCCTGAGCAGGGCGCGGCTCCTCTCCTCCACCAACATGTCAGCCCTGGTCGACCGCACCTCCAGCTGCGTCACCACATCAGTGAAGAACTGAAGATTGCCCGTGTAGTTGACTATGTGCGGCTCGCCGACGGCCTCCTCGCAGATGTTGCCCAAGGCCGCATTGGCTCTCTCCCGGAGCGTGGTGAGCATGGGGCCGTGCTCGTGCTCCAGGATCCGCCACTAACGTATCTCGTCCGCATTCTGGCGCACGACGGCCTCAGCCTCCTCCACCCGCTGGCGAAGAAGGAGCACCTCGGCCTAGGAAGTGGTTAACTCACCTCGCGCCACCTCAAGGGCGGCCCGGGAAGCATCGGCCCGCCGCACCGCCTCCTCCAGCTTGGCCCTCAAAGCGGCAGTCCTGCCTTCAGCTTCGGCCCGGATCAACCCCAGCTTCTCTTCGAACTCGTGCTCGAGGTTCAAATGCGCCATCGCCACTCGATGTCCGACCTCCTCCAGGACGCGGGCTTCCTATGCGGCAACATCATCCTCCGCCTGCGTCACCAAGCGCTCCCTCATCTCCAGATGCTCATACTCACGGGTACGTTCGGCGGCTTCCAGCGTCAGCGCCTCCTCACGCTTTTGGAGCCCTGCTGGGTCGCCGGAGGCCACCTTCATCGACGCAAGAGCTGCCTCGCGCAGCTCCACCTGCTCCTCCAGCGAGTGGCACCAGGCCAGGAGCTCCCGAGCCCGCTCCTCCACCGCCGTTCGCCGCCGGTCAGCTTCCCGAGCCTCCTCAGCGGCCCGAGACCGGGCCTCCCGAGAGGCCACCAATGACGCCTTGGCCTCTGCTTCATCAAGATCATGCTGACGACGCGCAAGGGCGATGGCACCCTCCAGCTCGCGCCTCTCTGCAGCCAGGCGCAGGCCCTCGGCCTCAAGGCGCGCGTCTTCATCAGCAAGCTCCTCACCAAGCAGGCTCACTGCGTCAGTCGCCCTTCGAAGGAATCCTTGGCGGAGAGCGCGACGCTCCCGAGCGCGCTCGAGCACGTCTTCCACACCATCATCCGCCCCAAGTAAGCGCCGGGGGCCGCGAGTCAGAGCTCCCCCTCCGGGATGGGGGCTGGGGGCTGGCACCCTCGCGACGGCCGGGCACGCCGCGTCAGAAGCCCGGCCTGGGGCCAGCCCGTCCTCAGGAGAAGAGCGCAGGAAGTGCCTCAGCCAATCGCAGTTCACGACCAGGCGGGAGGCCCATGGCAGGCTGGCTATGCCACAAGAAGGCCCGCGAAGGAGGATCGTGAGGTGCGCGGGGCCATGGTGCGCCTCGGGATGGTTCGCCTCTTCGATCACCCTCACCACAAGGGCTCCGCTGCTCAGAGTGCTCGAGGATGGTGGAGGGGGCGAAGCCAAGGGGGACGGCTCCTCAGCCGTCTTCGCAAGCTCGGCTAGAAGGGGCCTGCGGAGCAAGGGTCAGTACAAGTAACAGAAGGATCGGGAGCCGGGAAAGGAGAAGACTTACTCATCAGTGGCGAAGTACTTCCTACGCTTCAGCAGGCGACAAGGGTAATCGTCGCCCAGGGCCTCCCTTCTCTTCCAAAGAGCCTCGAAGTTCACGCGGAAGCGGCCCAGGAGTTAGGCGCATGGATCAACCTGCGATGAAGATGGAGCGTCAAGGCGATCTGCGGCAGGGGCGCCTGTCTGATGTGTGCTGCCAATCACCTCCCCAAGAGACGCAGCCGGAGCCTCAGGGGCCCCAGTCGCAGGCACTGAGGGCAGCTGCTCGTCATCCTCAGCCTCAGCGACACCGGCCCCAAGAGCTGCTTCCTCATGAGCCTCGCCCGACGCTGTCACCGCGCCGGGAGCCCCCTCGGCCTCTGGCGCCTCGTGCCTCCCTGCTCCGCCACTCGAGGACGAGTCGCCTTGGCCGACTGGAAGGGCAGTCACCACCACTGGGTTCTCGCGAGGCCCCTGAAGGCCGGTGGGGCGTGGCCCCCACTCATCAAAGACGGGCATCTGCTTCACAAAGTTGCCCCTGCTCTGGCAGAGGTACAGCAAGGCCCCTCCCTGCCGGACGCTGCCGGGGTTGGGGTCCCCAGCCAGGGTCAAGAGCGCCGTCCTCAGCACCTTAGGAGTCAGGTCCTCTTCCTGGAGCCTCATACGATCCTCGTGCCCACGGAAGGCCCACATCCGGCGAGAGTGGCGTTGAAGAGGAGCAACGCGGCATAGCAGGAACTCCTTCACCACCTTGGGCGCTGTCACGCCAAGCGACCTCAAGAGCGCGAAGCGGCGCCAGACGAAGACGAGCCGGGGGCTCTCAAGCGTCTCCTGGCCCCAGCCCAAATTGGGGACGGCAGGCGAGGTCGGCTCCAATAGCAGGGGGCTGGGCACCCCTGCGTCCACATACAGCCACCGCTCGCGGAACCCGACCGCGGGCAGGGGGAGGTTGAAGTCAATCCCAGAGGCCGCCGTCTCAGGCGCGGCAACGAAGCTCACGCAAGCCCAGCATTGGGCAGAGTCGACAAGATGCAATGAGAAGAAGTGGCGCAGCAAGGCAACCGAAGGAGGGATGCCCACCATAGCTTCGCAAACAAAGGCGAAGACCGAAAGGAGGGTGATGGATTCAGGACCCAGATGCATCATGTGGATCTGATAGTGGGAAAGCACGGCGTTGAAGAAATCAGAAAAGGGAGGAACCAGACCTTCCCACAGGGCGTCGACAAGATACGGGACCTCGGTGGCTGTCCTATCGATGGAGAAGTGGGATGCGGGCCAGGCCGTCGTCCTCCCGCATTCATTGAAGATGGTGGCCAGAGCCAGGCTGACCTTACCCAAGCCCTCGGCGGGGGCCGCTGACGGCGGCGGGCAAGGCGGAGACACGGGTTTCTTCCCTCTCCCCTAGGCGGAGCCATGGCGATGGGAAGGGGGGGAGGAAGGTTCGAGATCAGGTTGAAAACAGAAGCCGGAGTTCGAGCGGAGGAAGGACAGAGGGCACTCGAGAAACAGAAAAGGGAACGGCTGTGTACAACTACGGGTCCGCCTAGCATGGCGCAAGATAAGGTGGGCGTGGGGGAACGGTGCCGCCCACGTCCAATCAACCGCCACGCGGTGCCCAAGGCCGCAGGCTGTTAGGGCCCATGGCGCTTCGCTCTTGCCCTTCCACCTCCCTGCACGGCCAAGTCCAGGCGCGCCTTGGGCCCGGGGGCTACTATCGGCGTTCTGGGAACGGGGGTCCCCAGACTTGCCTGCCTGCGGCCTGCGGCGTGGCTCAAAGGGGGGCCCAGCACGGCCCATCTTCACCAACACAAACCCAAGACCCTCGCGAGGGGCCAAGCCTCGCGGGGCGGACGACGCAGAGCCTCCTCAGGCACGGCCTCGTCAGGCTGGCTCACGAGGAGGCGGAGAGATCAAGGCGGGGTACCTCATGAGGTGCCCGTGACGCAAGCCATGATGATTCAGGGCGCCAGGCGGGTGCCAGCCCGCGCAGCGTCCTCCTTCCCTCTTTGGTGCAAAGGGGGGCAAGCGCAGCCACGGAGTACAGAGGCATCAGGCAAAGGTTGCCATATCGGTGCAACGAGACCAAGACCAGGAGGACTACGAGATGGAGGTCACCATGGAACCCAAGACGGCGTCATCACCAGAGCTTTGTGCAGGCGAAGACTGCTTTTGTCAGGATAGCTGATACTTGCTGTCCCCCTTCAAATTAGCCCGCCATTGTTGGCTCCCTTCCCGCTCAATATTTGGGGAGAGGACCAGGGCCTCTATAAATAGGACTAGCCACCCCCATAGAGGATCGAGAGGATCGGGGACCGAGAACCGGCCACCCGCAAAGCAAGGGACTCTCGGAGGGGGTTCGGTCGTTCGGTCGGTTAGCTAGAGAAATCAGAGAGAGAGAGAAAGGTGACTGAACTCCTCCAAGAAGTTCATCGTCCCAGCCAAGAACAGACCCTCGCAAGGCTGTTCTCCCTTGTATTGCTCATCACCATCAGCCCAAGAGGCAATCCACCACACCACACACTGGAGTAGGGTATTACACCACAACGGTGGCCTGAACCAGTATAAACCCTGTGTCTCTTGTGTTGTTCTTTCCTTAGTTCAGATCCTAGCATGGCGGAGGGGTGCAGGTAGGTAGGAGGCGAAATCTCCATGCGCACCCCAGTGTTCGAACCTCAAGGGTTTGCCGGAACCCGAAATCCGACAGAAGCCACTAGTGAAACCTATGGCCCCCGGGTCTATCTTCCATCATATTAATCTTCCAACACTTAGTTATTTCTATTGCCATTTATTTTACTTTGCATCTTTATTCTTCCTTATCATAAAAATACAAAAAATATTATCTTATCATATCTATCAGATCTCACTCTCGTAAGTGACCGTGAAGGGATTGACAACCCCTTTATCGCGTTGGTTGCGAGGTTCTTATTTGTTTGTGTAGGTGTGTGGGACTCGGGCGTGATCTCCTACTGGATTGATACCTTGGTTCTCAAAAACTAAGGGAAATACTTACGGTACTTTACTGCATCACCATTTCCTCTTCAAGGGAAAACCAACGCAGTGCTCAAGAGGTAGCAATGCCCTCCGAAGCAAGATCTCATTTGCCTCTATTGCACATCCAAAGAGCAATGGGCAAGCTGAGAAGGCGAACACTAATGTGTTCCGAGGACTCAAGATGAGAACATTTGATAAGCTGTAGAAGTGCGGCAGGTGATGGATCGACGAGCTGCTAATGGTTCTTTAGTCCCTTAGAACGACACCAAATCGAGCTATCGGGTAGACTCCCTTCTCCCTAGTCTATGGGGAAGAAGTAGTTATCCCCAAGGAACTCATTTACGGGTCACCTCGAGTGCTTGTCTACGATGAAGTAGCGCAAGAACATCACCGGCGTGACGACGCTGAGCTTCTTGAGGAGAACCGTCTCCGGGCTGCTATGCATGCTGCATGCTATCAGCAAGCCCCACATTGCTATCATAGCCACAGGGTTCATGCCCGGTGTGTTGAGAAAGGCGACCTTGTCCTTAGGCGCGTTCGGTCCACCAAGGGTACAAAGAAGTTGACGTTGAAGTGGGAAGCCCCTTACCGGGTAGTACGAGTCACCAGACCTGGCGAAGTCACTAGAGGCCGAAGATGGCATTCAATTACAAAACTCATGGAATATTGAGCTTCTCTGCAAGTTATACCCGTAAGGCGCAGCTGTTGGGCCCTACCCGACAGCCACCCTTTTGTACATGCCTGCCTCTGTTGCATGTAACCCCTTGTACAAAGCCAGGCGCAAACCCTAAGCAACAGAGAAATAAATGAAGTGCTGGGGGGCTGACAAATTGCATGAATGCATAAGCATATCATGAGCATTGCATGTTCATGTAGATAAGATCGCATCTGGCATCATTTTCATCTGCATACACTATAGGCTCCTGCCATGGACTTGGTCCCAAGGAGGAGATGAGAACACGAGCCTACATTCCGATCCCCGGCAAGACAGACAGATAAGTCTTTTCTTTTATCCATACATGATTCTGCAAGCACAGACATGTGCATAAGAAAACCCTGCAACCTTCGGAACTTAGGTGCTCCCATCCCTTGACTCGAACGTTGCTTCGGTAAGGATGGTCGCAGTGGCTGAGGGAGTCCTGGATTAGGGGGTCTCCGGACAACCGAACTATATCCTTTGGCCGGACTGTTGGACTATTAAGATACAAGATTGAAGACTTCGTCCCGTGTCCGGATGGGACTCTACTTGGTGTGGAAGGCAAGCTAGGCAATACGGATATGGATATCTCCTCCTTTGTAACCGACCTTGTGTAACCCTAACCCCCTCCGGTGTCTATATAAACCGGAGGGTTTTAGTCCGTAGGACAACATACAATCATACCATAGGCTAGCTTCTAGGGTTTAGCCTCTATGATCTCGTGGTAGATATACTATTGTAATACTCATATCATCAAGAACAATCAAGCAGGGCGTAGGGTTTTACCTCCATCAAGAGGGCCCGAACCTGGGTAAACATCGTGTCCCCTGCCTCCTGTTACCATCCGCCTTAGACGCACAGTTCGGTACCCCCTACCCGAGATCCGCCGGTTTTGACACCGACATTGGTGCTTTCATTGAGAGTTCCACTTTGTCGTCACCATAAGGCTTGATGGCTCCTTCGATCATCGCTAGCGATGTGGTCCTGGGTGAGGCTTTCCTCCCTGGACAGATCTTCATATTCGGCGGCTTTCCATTGCAGGCCAATTCGCTTGGCCATCTGGAGCAGATTGAGAGCTATGCCCCTGGCCATCAGGTCAGATTTGGAAACTTGAACTACACGGCCGACATCCGCGGAGACTTGATCTTTGATGGATTCGGGCCCATGTCGGACGCGCCGTACAGTCTTGACGAGCATGACGTAACTCTGCCGTCAGACAGTGTTCAGGACATTGCATCCGCAGCTACTCCGTCCATCAATCCGGAGCAAGTCGCGCCATCCGAGAGCGGAGGGATGGACCCCGCCATGGAGGCAGCACTCTCAGTGGCGATAGAGCTGGATACTGACTTCACCCCCTACGAGAGCCATGTCGCCAAACCACTGGATTCATCTCCGGCCACGGACTCTGAGCCGCTCATATCTGTGCCCGTCGAGTCCGACTGGGCGCCGATCATGGAGTTCACCTCCGCGGACATCTTTCAGCACTCACCCTTCGGGGATGTGCTAAATTCATTAAGGTCTCTCTCCCTGTCAGGAGAACCTTGGCCGAACTATGTCCGGCTAGAATGGGATGCAGACGACGAAGAAATTCGCTGCCCACCCACCACCCACTTAGTAGCCACTGTCGATGACTTAACCGACATGCTCGACTTCGGCTCCGAAGACTTCGACGGTATGGACGACGAGGCCGGAGACGAACAGGATCCACCGCCCTCGGGGCACTGGACCGCCACCTCATCATATGATATATACATGGTGGACAACCCCAAAGAAGCCAGTGGCGACGAGAAAGCGGAGGATGACCCCTCCAAGAAGCAACCCAAGCACCGACGTCAGCAACGCCACTCTAAGTCCCGCCACAGCAAGAGCAATGATACCGGCACAGGAGATAATAACACTCCGGATAGCGCCGAAGACAACAACAATCCCCTCCAGCACGGTGCAGAGCTAGAGGACGAACAAGCTAGCCCCCCAGAGCAGGCAGCAGATGGAGAACCGGAGGAGGACAATTACATGCCTCTCTCCGAAGACGAGGCGAGCCTTGACGATGACGAGTTTATCATGGCTGAGGACCCCGTCGAGCAAGAGCGCTTCAAGCGGCGACTTATGGCCACGGCAAGTAGCCTAAAGAAGAAACAGCAACAGCTTCAAGCTGATCAAGACTTGCTAGCAGACAGATGGACCGAAGTCCTTGCGGCCAAGGAGCATGAACTCGAGCGCCCGTCCAAGAGTTACCCAAAACGCAGGTTGCTATCTCACCTCAAGGAGGAAGCATTGAAACCTCATTCACCAGTGTACAATGCGGCTGACCGACCACTACGCGGCCGAGCCAGAGAGGCGTTTCAGCCTAAAGTTCAGACCGCACCCCGTCGCCACTCAGTCAAAAATACTAAGGCCTGGGGCAACACAGAGGACCTGCGAGACATCTTGGACAGTAAGGCAAAAATCACAACGTCAATATACGGGACACGAGCACGTGCGCCCACACGGGACAATGATCGTCGCATTGGATACACCAAGAGTAAATCCGACCGGGCCGAATACAGCAGACAAGACTCATACGAACTACGTCGGGATATAGCCCGGCACAGAGGCACCGCACACCCCCTATGCTTCACTGATGAAGTTATGAATCATGAATTTCCGGAGGGTTTCAAACCCGTAAATATCGAATCATACGACGGCACAACAGATCCCGCTGTATGGATTGAGGATTTCCTCCTTCACATCCACATGGCTCGCGGTGACGATCTACATGCCATCAAGTACCTCCCACTAAAACTCAAAGGACCAGCTCGGCATTGGCTGAATAGCTTGCCAGCAGATTCTGTTGGCAGTTGGGAGGATTTGGAAGATGCATTTATTGACAACTTCCAGGGCACTTATGTGCGGCCACCAGATGCTGATGACTTGAGCCACATAACCCAACAGCCAGGGGAATCGGCCAGACAATTCTGGACATGGTTCTTGACTAAGAAAAATCAAATTGTAGACTGTCCGGATGCAGAAGCCCTAGCGGCATTCAAGCATAACATCCGCGATGAGTGGCTCGCCCGCCACCTCAGCCAGGAGAAGCCGAAATCTATGGCAGCCCTCACAACACTCATGACCCGCTTTTGCGCGGGCGAGGACAGTTGGCTGGCTCGCAGCAACAACACATCAAGGAATACGGATACCTCAGATACGAAAGACATTAACGGTAGGCAGTGTCGTAATAGACCAAAGCACCGCAATAACGGCGATAACACCGAATATACGGCAGTCAATGCCGGATTTAGAGGCTCTAAATCCGGTCAGCAGAAAAAGCCATTTAAAAGAAATACTCCGGCTCCGTCCAGTCTGGATAGCATACTGGACCGCTTGTGTCAAATCCATGGCACCCCTGACAAGCCAGCCAATCACACCAACAGAGAATGCTGGGTGTTCAAGCAGGCCGGCAAGTTAAATGCCGAAAACATGGACAAGGGGTTGCATAGCGATGACGAGGAGGAGCCCCGGCCGCCGAACCCAGGAGGACAGAAGGGGTTTCCCCCACAAGTGAAGACAGTGAACATGATATACGCAAACCACATTCCCAAGAGTGAGCGGAAGCATGCACTAAGGGACGACTACGCGATGGAGCCCGTCGCCCCGAATTTCAATCCATGGTCTGCTTGTCCGATCACCTTCGATCGCAGGGACCACCCCACTAGCATCCGTCATGGAGGATCCGCCGCACTGGTCCTTGACCCCATCATTGATGGTTTTCACCTCACTCGAGTCCTTATGGACGGCGGCAGCAGCCTGAACCTGCTTTGTCAGGATACAGTGCGAAAAATGGGTATCGATCCCTCAAGAATCAAACCTAGCAAAACCACCTTTGAAGGCGTCATCCCAGGTGTAGAGGCTCAATGCACAGGCTCAATCACACTGGAAGTGGTCTTCGGATCACCGGATAACTTCCGAAGCGAAGAGTTAATCTTCGACATCGTCCCGTTTTGAAGCGGCTATCATGCACTGCTCGGACGGCTAGCATTTGCAAAATTCAACACAGTGCCACATTACGCATACCTCAAGCTCAAGATGCTAGGACCCCATGGGGTCATAACAGTAAATGGAAACACAGAACGCTCGCTCCGTACAGAAGAGCACGCTGCGGCCCTTGCAGCAGAGGCACAAAGCAGCATGTTCAGGCAGACCACTCATTCGGCGTTACAACCCCCGAACACCTTCAAGCGAGTCCGGAACAATCTGCAACAGGATCGCCTGGCGCGATCAATGCTCGCCTAGCATTTCGGCCCCCGTCCCAGTCCCAGTGCAGCGACGAAATTCGTGCTGCGCGTACATAACTACACATTGAAAATACCATGGACATAGGCGGGGGCACAATCAGGACACGCCCCGCATTGTGGCTTAACCACACCAGGGGTTGTATACCTTTTACATTCCTTTTCTCTTTCAGGGCCTAACTCTTCGGAAGCCCTTTCCGGCAGTCCGATTGCCGGACACATTTCGGAAGCAACAACCAAGGCGGCAAGAAGCTAGGATGAACACGGGAACCGCCAGGTGGTCTCTAGTAATACTTGATATACCCGCTATTCACTATTTATGCGTAGCTTACCTTGGGATAGGACATTTCAAATTGTCCTACTTTATGCTTATTGCACTACTTGTACCAGTACGCTTCGACGTATTATTCAAATAACAATGCATATTATTAATCTGTAATTGCATTATTTAAGTTTTTCTCTTTCTCTTATATGTCCATTTATGACATTCTGCACCTGCATGCTCGGGTGCGGTCAGTACGCCAGGGCACTCGTTTACCCCGTAATATGGCGCAAGAAGTCCGAACACATTCGACAGTGTGGTACCCTGAACTTATAGCATTATATGCATCAGCTCGGAATCATGTCTTGGGTCAAATGTTGGGTTGCCGGGCTCCCATGCTTTGGTACCTTATGTTCCGCTATATCGGCTAAGGTAGCGGTGGGAGAACTACTGCGATTGTGTCCCGGTTCTTCCGGACGAGCACCTCAGTAGAGAAAGCCAAAAACTGACTGTCATGGTAAGGCGAGAAACTGGTCACTGTTCGAGAGGTCTCAAGTCCTTAAAGACTTTTTCCGCTACGGGCGAAGAGTCGGCCTTGTCCGGCTTAGGCGTGTATAGCACCCCAAATTCGGCCCTGTGAATACCAGGGGCTTCGCCAAAAATTTAAATCATAGACTTCTATGGCTAAATGAGAGTGATAAAGCATTATAGTCTGATTGCCTGGTTCGTTGCGCTGAGCACCTCCCTTGAAGGACCCAAAATTGGGGTAAAGAGTGTTCAGATTTACCCCGAACACCCCAGTACTAGTTACATGGGGGCAGAAGCCGACGACTGGCCAACTCTCAGATTTTATAAACGGCCGCACAGAAGGTAATATTTTAAATTAAGAAAGCGTCGCATGGCGCAAAAGAACTCGTTTCATATTACAGGATCACATGGGCATGTTCATTCAAAGATTACATCCTTGGCACACTCATCTGCCACTAAGCAGGAACTCTTCAGGACGCTCTCATAGTAATTCTCGGGGCAGCGATGCTCCTTGCCCTCCGGCGGCCCCTCCTTCACAAGCTTCATGGCGTCCAGCTTCGCCCAGTGCACCTTCGCCCGGGCAAAAGTCCCGCGTGCACCTTCGATGCAGAGGGACCGCTTGATGACCTCAAGCCGTGGGCAGGCTTCCACCAGCCGCCTCACCAGACCGAAGTAGCTGCCGGACAGGGGCTCGCCAGGCCACATCTAGACTATAAGGCCCCCCATGGCTTGTCCGGCCGCCTTGTGAAGTTCGACCAACTGCTTCAGCTAGTCGCTCAAGGACACGGGGTGTTCGGTCCCAGTATACTAAGACCAAAACAACTTCTCCGTTGAGCTCCCCTCCTCAGCCCGGTAAAACTCCGCGGCATCCAGCACACTGCGGGGAAGATCTGCAAATGCTCCTGGAGAGCTCCGAACTTGGGTAAGAAAAAGGAAAGTCTCCTTCACATGCTTGCTTTGCATATTGAATGCCTTACCCGCTGTTATCTTCTTCGCCCGCATCAATCTCCTGGAGGGCCTTGTGGGCTTCGACCTTGGCGCTCCGGACGCTTTCAAGCGCCTGCGCGAGCTCGGACTCTCGCGTCTTGGAGTCAAGCTCCAAGGACTCGTGCTGTTTGGCGAGAGCCTCGAGCTCTTGCTGCACCTCGCCCACTCGGGCTTCTTGTCTCTCCCGTTCAATGCGTTCTTTGGCCGCTTTGTCTTCGGCCGCGGACAACGCCTTCCTCAGGGTCTCCACCTCGGTCGTGGCCCCTGACAAATTCATGATGATCCTATTACTTTACACCGAACTTCTTTTTAACTATATAAACTGGGGTATATCTTACCTTTGCTCTCTTCAAGCTGCCCCTTGGTAAGGCCGAGCTCGTCCTCGGACCGCTTCAGGGCCTGCTTCAACGTAGAGACCTCCGCAGTATGTGCGGCAGAGGCCAGCAAGGAAGCCTGCACATACACATTGACATACTCTAATTAGACTCCTGAGTTATCATTTGATACTCTATTCGGCTTTTCTTCACGAACACCGAACAGAGCATCAGGGGCTACTATCTATGCGGTAATATTTTTATATTTTGAATGCTTACCTCAAAGCCTGTTAGGCGGCTAGCGCAAGCTTCGGTCAGTCCATTTTTGGAAGACTGAACCTTCTTGACCACCATACTCATGATAGTGCGGTCTTCTTCGTCGATGGAAGCGCTGTTAAGCGCTTCCAGCAAGTTGTTCGGTGCCTCTTGTTGGACAGAGGACACCGGCACAGATGGTTGGCCCCCCTTAATGGGGGACCGCCTACCGGAGTCCGGAACCATCGAAGGTTCATGTGTAGTGTCCGGCTGGGGTCCGAACTCGAAGCCCGTAGGAGCCTCGCTCCCTTGGTACTTAGGGTCCGGGAGGTCGCAGTGAGGCGCCCCCAGGATCACCTCCCCTTGGGTCTGTGCCTTTTGAGACACCACCTCGGTGTTGTCCGTAGGGCGAAGGGTGGAAGCCGCCGGAGGAGAACCGTTGTTCATATCCGACGAGCCCAAAGAGCCGCTCGACGAGGGTACGTCGAGATGAGCTCGGGCCAGACTGCATAATCATGTTCGGCATGAGCGAAGGCAGTACAATAAAACATACCATGAAGTACTATGGTGTCCGGACTCTTACGACTTCGCCAGGGGCTTGTCCCTGGGTAGCCACTCGTCGCCGCTGTCGGCGGCCGTCGTGGCACAGTCCGGAGGGAGGGTCTTTCTCTTCTTGGACCCTTCGGCCTCCCCGGATGGGTCAGCCTTCCTTTTCTTGTCTACCACGGCTGGGGGGGGGAGAAATTTTCTCATCCTCCTCGTTTCCGTGGGAGGAGTGCGCGTCGGACTATCGAACGATGAGTCCGATAGAACCACCTTGCGCCGGAGACCCTTTCGGGTCCCCGCGGCCTTCTTCTTGGCCGTCTTTTCCAGCACCTCGTAAGGTGCCGGAGTCAGCATCTTCGTTAGAAGAGCGTTTGCAGGATCTTCGGGCAGGGGGGCTGGGCAATCAAGCTGCTCCGCTGTCTTTATCCAGTCCTGTTAATGACATGAAAGCTTAGATCCAGCACATAACCAAACCAGGGCACATAAATACCCTGGGAGATATAAAAGCCTACCGGATGGGCGCGGCGCTTTGCGCTGAGTCCGCGGTCCTCGGTGAGGGAGGGAGGCATCTCGGCACCCTTGAACAGCACCTTCCAGACGTCCTCGTGCGTCGTGTCATAGATATCTCGCAACATCTGGTACTGGGCCGAGTCAAACTCCCACAAAACAAATGCCTGTCGTTGGCACGGAAGGATCCGGCGGAAGAGCATAACCTGGACCATGTTGACGAGCTTAATTTTCTTGTTCGTCATGTTCTGGATGCAGGTCTGGAGTACGGTCAGCTCTACCGAAGAACCCCAGGTCAGGCCCTTCTTTTTCCAGGAGGTGAGCCGCGTGGGGATTCCGGATCGAAATTTGGGGGCCGCCACCCAGTTGGAGTCGCGCGGCTCGGTGATATAGAACCACCCCGATTGCCACCCCTTTATGGTATCCACGTAGGTACCCTCGAGCCAGGTGACATTAGGAATCTTGCCCACCATGGCGCCTCCGCACTCTGCTTGCTGGCCACCCACCACCTTCGGTTTGACATTGAAGGTTTTCAGCCATAGGCCGAAGTGGGGCCTGATGCGGAGGAAGGCCTCGCACACGACGATAAACGCCGAGATGTTGAGGATGAAGTTGGGGGCCAGATCATGAAAAACCAGCCCCTAGTAGAACATGAGCCCGCGGACAAATGGGTGGAGAGGAAATCCCAGTCCGCGGACGAAATGGGTAAGAAAAACTACCCTCTCATGGGGTTCGGGCGTGGGGACGATCTGCCCCGCATTCGACAGCCGGTGCGCGATATTCGCAGCTAGGTATCTGGCTCCCCATAACTTTTTGATGTTTTCCTTCCACTTGCCTCCTGCTCCAGACATGCTTGGAGTGGTTTGAGAAGAAGAACGCGAGCTTGGGCGCTAGAGCTCGAGTGTGCGGGAATGGGTAAGCGAGAAGGAAGAAGGCGTGGGTGTAAAAAGTAAATCTTTGTCCCTTTATAAGGGCGGAGGAGGCGATGAGTCTCCCCACTTGCCTGGCAAAACCGCTTATTCCCCAGGCGCCACAATTGATGGCGCGGTTGGGTTACCCACGTCCGTATTGATGAGAATCCCGTGATAAGGGGAACACGATCTCTGCTTTGACAAGACGTATCAAGAAAACCGCCTCGCGATGTGTGGAGCTGGTTGAGAAAAAGCGGTTTGAATAATAACCGAGCCATGAAGTGATGTCATACTATCAAAACGTGTCAGCAGATTAGATTTGTGGAAGTATTATTCTCTCTACGGTGGTATGTGGAACTTATTTTGCAGGGTCGGACACTATCCTTGCATTCAAACTCTTCCATGGTGTATTCGGAGGAGGAACCCGCCTTGCAATGCCGAAGACAACACTGCATGCCGGACTTATCATCATTCAAGCCTGGTTCAGGGGCTATTGAGGGAGTCCTGGATTAGGGGGTCTCCGGACAGCCGGACTATATCCTTTGGCCGGACTGTTGGACTATTAAGATACAAGATTGAAGACTTCGTCCTGTGTCCGGATGGGACTCTACTTGGCGTGGAAGGCAAGCTAGGCAATACAGACATGGATATCTCTCCTTTGTAACCGACCTTGTGTAACCCTAGCCCCCTCTGGTGTCTATATAAACCGGAGGGTTTTAGTCCACAATCATACCATAGGCTAGCTTCTAGGGTTTAGCCTCTCTGATCTTGTGGTAGATCAACCCTTGTAATACTCATATCATCAAGAACAATCAAGCAGGACGTAGGGTTTTACCTCCATCAAGAGGGCCCGAACCTGGGTAAACATCGTGTCCCCTGCCTCCTGTTACCATCTGCCTTAGACGCACAGTTCGGGACCCCCTACCCGAGATCCGCCGGTTTTGACACCGACAGTGGCCTTTGGAGAAAAAGGTCTGGCAGGGGGCTGAGCCCTCTTTAAGTTTTGTGCCCGGCAAGCCTAACTCCGCGCCAACGAACTGAGGGTACTAATAGGATAACCTGCCAGAGGAAACTTGTTTACTTAAAAGTATAGAGGCATCCCACCTCTGCATGGACACATTACATGCACAAGTCCCCGGCTAGGCTTATCTTTTTCATTAATATGCTCATCAACAAGTACAAATCCTATAGAACACAAACATGGATAAAAGAGATTACATAATTTGAACTAAAGTATGTCAAGTGCCTATAGATTTTAGATTGAAAAAGATAAGTGCCCCGTGATGCCCTTTCTTGTCCCTCTCCTCCTAGGCACTTGGGTAGGAGGTGAAGAGGGCAAAAGGGGAGCCTAGGCAAAAGCTCAGCCTGACCCTGTCGGGCTCCAGGAGAGGTAGCCAGACAAGGCCAGGAAGGCGCGGGCGAACGTGATGGTGAAGAGATCGGCGGAGGCGACCCGTCAACTGCCACCACCAGGGCCAGCAGGGCACGGCAGGGCAAACGAAGCTGCAGCCCATGAGGAAGCTTGCCGGGGCCCAACTGGAAGGCTGCTGGAGGAGCCCCGGGGCACCATCCCCACCCCTGGACCCAACTCCCCGACAAATCACCATGCAAGAGAGGAGATGCAGGTGCAGATGATGGTGCCGCTGCCTAACGGTGACGGTGCAGCTGGTGCTCAGCCGGAGTCAGAGTCGTCGCCCTCCCGGCAGATGCCTTCATCATCGTCGTCATTGTCCACCTCATCCCTATCGCTTGAGGAGGAGCTCTCGTCGTCAGTCGAGCTCTCCGCGTAGCACCCTAAGCGAGCACCTGAGCTCCCAAAAACCTTGACGGAAAGGAAATCGGCCTCCATTAACTTAAAATGGAGGACGTGACCTTCAGACAAGCTATGCGCGCGGGCAAAGGTCTTCCAACCACGGTGGAAGTACATGACATGAGGGGCAAGGAAATCTACATCCACCCGTATGATGCCATTTCCACAACCCCTCATGTGCAGTTTCAACGCCCGCGGCTGTTCGAGCTCCATCTCCCTTGTGAATGGGGTGGGGAGAAGGAGGCAGCCGTGCGGAGGCTTGTACAGCCTAATAACAAACTCCAAGGGATGGTCTCCAACATGGCCTTCCATCAGGGGAGGAACGTCCGGTGGGGGCACGATCAGGGCACCGCCCCATCCTCCTCGACTCCGTACACCACGACGACCTCGACCGCGCCCCCTCCCACCTCCTTTCACAACGGGCTCCGCCCCCGCATCTTCAGAGGGAGGAGGGAGGCGCTGTCGAGCGGAAGTTCCCGTCGCTGCTGGAGCAACGCCCGACCCCCGACCTTCACCATGATAGGCAAAGACTATGAAAAGAATGGAGGGAGGAGGAGGCGCAGGAAAACATCTCGCCTCGCATCCCCTATTATAGCCGAGTGGGGGAGGAGGGTCAGATTTTTTCGTGGAGGTTGCCACCCCGTTTGACTAGTCCGGCTCCTCCTTTCCATTAACGGCTCAAGGAATCAAGGATGGCCCTCTGCTCCAATCCACGGCGCCTGGCTTTCTACCATGGCACCCATTCTCATACCCTCCTCATCCGCCACCATGTCAAAACCGGCGGATCTCGGGTAGGGGGTCCCTAACTGTGCGTCTAAGGCGGATGGTAACAGGAGGCAGGGGACACGATGTTTTACCCAGGTTCGGGCCCTCTTGATGGCGGTAAAACCCTACGTCCTGCTTGATTTATTCTTGATGATATGAGTATTACAAGAGTTGATCTACCACGAGATCGGAGAGGCTAAACCCTAGAAGCTAGCCTATGGTATGATTGTATGTTGTCCTACGGACTAAAACCCTCCGGTTAATATAGACACTGGAGGGGGCTAGGGTTACACAAGGTCGGTTACAAAGGAGGAGATATACATATCCGTATTGCCTAGCTTGCCTTCCACGCCAAGTAGAGTCCCATCCGGACACGAGACGAAGTCTTCAATCTTGTATCTTCATAGTCCAACAGTCCGGCCAAAGGTTATAATCCGTCTGTCCGGATACCCCCTAATCCAGGACTCCCTCAATGGCCACCGAACCAGGCTTCAATGACGACAAGTCCAGCGCGCAGTGTTGTCTTCGGCATTGCAAGTCGGGTTCTTCTCCATATTTCAAATGTTTGTAAAGCAGTGTCCGGCCCCATAAATGTTTGGACCTCTTGGCTTCTGTGCCCAATAAGGGCTATTTTCCTCGCGTCGAATGAATACGAGGCGCCAGGGCGTTTTTACATTCGCCCCCTAGCCAGATAAATAAATTGTCTATTAAAAGGACGGGGATTCTCAGATCCGATCCACACCATCCTCCCCCAGCGAGAATCCATCAGAGCGTGCTTCGGAAAGACCCATTCCAGCATGGCCGACCTCCGCAGGTCCTCCTACCGCCCCCGTAGCCCTAAGCCCGGTGATTGGGAGAGGTGTTTTGTCCCACACAGTCGATTAATCGAACTGCAGAGTAAGGGATTCCTCCCTCCAGCATAAATGGTGCCCGTTTGAGCCGGGCTTGCCACCTACAATGGCGGGGAGCAAGCGGAGAGCTTCCCCAATCCCTCTATGGGGGAGCGGGTCTGCCTTGTTCCCTATTTATTAAGGGGACTTGGATTTCCAATTCATCCGTTCCTTCGCGGGCTCCTGGAGTTCTACGGCCTCCAACTACACAATTTCACCCCTGCCTCCATTCTACAAATCGTCGGCTATGTTGCTCTCTGCGAGTTGTTCCTGGGCTGCGAGGCTCACTTCGGGCTGTGGAAAAGGCTATTTTGCCTCGTCCCTCGCACACAGAGGGGGTCACTTTATCAAGTGGGCGGAGCCGAAATATGGCGCATCGCCGGTATCGGATACCTGTCCGGTACCCCGAAAAAGTCGTCCGAAGACTGGCCTTCGGAATGGTTTTATATGGAGGACGTTCCCCTTCCGGACCCTGTTCGGCGGGGTCTTCCTGAGTTCAGCAATGCCCCTCTGAAGAAACACCGAAGTTGGCGCCCACGGAGCCCCCAGGTGGAAGACAATGGAGAAGTCCTCTATCTGATGAACCGGATTAAAGCACTGGCTCAATCAGGATTGACAGTAATCGAAGTTATGTCGGTTTGCATAATGCGGGGAGTGCAACCACTTCAATATCGTGGGCACCCCTTGTGGTGTTTTAACGGGGTGGATGATGCCACCCGCTGCGGGCGTAAGGGTCCGGACAATGCTGCCGCTTTAGCAAAAATTATGTCTGAATTGTTCAAGGGAGAGGAAGAGGAGTTCACCCGCATCAAGCCACGGGATGGATTCTCCACGTACAATCCTCCAAGCTGGGTAAGTTATATCTCCTTACTCCCATTTTTCCCGCATTCTTTGTCGTAAATATTCACCTTGCCACTTTGCGGCAGGAACTGCGAAAAGCCATAAAGGAGGTCAGCAGCCCTTCTCCACAACCAGAGGACCCTGGCTGGGCCCTCGACTCCAGACTCGAAGAAGATCCGGTTATATTCATGGAGCTGATAGACCGGCAGTTCTATTAGTTAAGCTGTGATGATGCCATGGTGGCCATTACAGCCGACTATCCCGGACTACTTCCTGCATCGCACGTAAGAAAACCAAAAAATCCCAACTCCAAAAACTAGGATCCCCTGTTAGACACTTCACCTACCATATACATATGGCGTTTTTACAGGGAAGGCATTCGGGACGCCCTGCCGAACCCGCAGCAATTCGCCAACAGGAGGCACCGAGGCCGGGCAGGCCAAAAAGGAAGGCGGTCAGGACGGAGATGTCGGCGCAAAGGTATAATAGAAACCCCGCTCCGTGGTTGTCGTCTTTCTCGAAATGTAACGATGCCCGTGTGTCTTTAACAGGAAAAACGCTCGCCGGAATATGTCCGATGACGTTGCTAATCACGCTTCCACCAGTCGGGCGCCAGGACCGGACATAGAGGCGGAAGCCGATATGGGGCGGGCGCCGGATAATCCCCCTACAGAGGACGCAGATAGATTATCCGCTACAAACTCAGAAGTGGAAAGCACCATGAATCATAGGCGCCGCCGGGCCGTAATCCACGACGCTTGTTTCTCACCAGAGGCATTTGATGCCTTCAATTCTGGAGAGGCGTACCTCCATGTTGCTCAAGATGGTCTAGCCAGAGCCACGGATCAGTATGTAAAGGATGTACGGGTAAGTAAATCTGATGATTTATATGTATCAGTAGCCCGTGAGACTTGAAACAGTTAGCAAAACTGATTTAAGGATCATCTTTATTGTGCAGGTTCTTACAGAGAAGAATACTAGGCTGTCACAGGAGCTGGAGGAATGCAAGACCCAACTGCGGGCCGCTGTTGCCGTATTGAAGGAACCAAAAAAGTCCCCCGCTGGTAACATTTACTTTAAAGATTGTTGGTTGCCATAGAGTGTGCGGCGTGGCTGCAGATCTAACAATAGATGTTGCAGATGAATCCAGAGAAAATCCGGAGGACCAGCATGTCGTGCGACAGCTAGAGGCTGGCAAACACGTGCTGACTAAGGTTAGGCAGGAGAAAAACAATCTCCAAGACGCCAATATCAAGCTGAGCATGGAACTAAAAGACGTTCGAGCCCAGCTTGCAGACTCTGAGAAGGAGAATAAGCGGCTTCGACGTGGCATTTCAGTAAGTGCTTGAATGAATCCTTTTGAAGGAATTCGGCGAAGAATCCAACTAACAGCGTTATGTCTGTAGGTATGCTGACAGGTCGTCCCGCGGAGGAAATGCTCGGGTCTGTGGGTGATCTTCTATCCGAGCTCTCACATCTGCACGAACAAGTTCGGCAGGTGATGCAAGGTGTTGCCCAGGCCTTGTGGCCATCCGTCTCCCTGCTAGAAGGCGTTGCAGAGCTTATGGAGAAGCTCAAGGGAGCGCGGCAGCGCTTCCGATTATGGAATATATCGGCATGCCATCAAGGTGCCAGAGAAGCCTGGGCCATGGTGAAGACGCGGTATACCAAGGCTGACCCAAATCACATGGCCGAGGTCGGACCTGTGGGGCCCGACGGAAAAGAGATCCCCGTTAGCTTAGTTTATGGGCAAGTAGAATTAGCCGCAAAGTATTCCCAATAGGATTGTAGGCTAGACCGCCTGTTGGATGGTATAGAAGAGGAATTTAGTCAGTTTGCATGACTATGTAATTAAAGTGACATGTATAATGCCTTCTAGCCGGACTGTAGATCATTTGTCTTGGCGGACCTTTTCGCTTCAACCTCGGGACCCGATAGTCCGAGTGTATTCGAATACCCACTCAGTTATATAAGAACCAGGGTATGCATGGAGACCAGGCGTAGGGGTCATTAGTGCTTGAACGGACAAGTGCCCAACTAGTTATGTTATATTACATGGGTAGTAAGAAACATCTTCCAGGGAGAATAGTTCCGTTAAGGGTTCCTTTCCCTGGGTACGCATGCCCTAAGGTGCATGTCCGGACTGCGATAAGAAACGCAGGAAAAAACATCTGGGGGCAGATATGGAAAATAAGTAAAAAATCATCTTTTGTTCATCGACCGAATATTCCCTTAAGAACGCTAGCTTTCGGCTTCACCCAGTCTGAGGTACACATCCGGCTGACCCGGCAGTAACAATCGCAAAGGTGCTCCCCTTATGCCCTAGCCGAATTAACGGGAACGTAGTGCATAAATACAAGAGCCATGCAACCCAGCTTGGCCAAAACTTAAGTCATATCGATGCATATAATGGCAAATAAAGGTACATGCGGAAGCGTAACACATGTGCGGGGCACGAGGCCCAGATAAATAATTAAGCTTCTGTGAAAGAAGCCCCCAGGTATGATGAGCGTGGCTAGCGCATCTATAATGTGCAAGCGAGGCACAAGTTGGCCTTTGAAGGCCTAGAGAAGGAATAAAAGAAAGAGAGAAAGAAAAACAAGGCAGATAATGTATATACAAAAAATGGACAGAGGAAGCAGACGAACATGGAGTCCGGCGCTAGGCGTAGAATCTTCGGAGCCTGGCTGCGTTCCATGGGTTCGGTTCGAGTCCATTATTTGATGCATCCCGCAGACGGTATGCCCCACCGGTCAGAACTTGGTCAATAATGAAGGGACCTTCCCATTTGGGCTCGAGCTTGTTTTTTTCTTATCCGGCAGGCGTAGAACTAATTCGCCAACGTTATAAGTTTTGGTGCGTACTTCTCCGCTTTGGTATCTGCGAGCCTGTTGCTGATAAAATGCGGAACGAGCTTTTGCCACGTCGCGCTCCTCCTCCACGGTGTCCAGACTGTCCTTCCGATCGAGCTCGGCTTCTCTTTCTTCGTACATGCGCACTCGAGGTGAGTCATGAATTATGTCACAAGGCAAGACTGCCTCTGCGCCGTACACCATAAAGAAGGGTGTATATCCGGTACTACGGTTCGGCGTGGTCCGCAGCCCCCAGAGTACAGAGTCGAGCTCCTCTACCCAGTGTGTGTTAGACTCCGTTAAGGACCGCACTAGCCTGGGTTTAATGCCGCTCATTATAAGACCGTTTGTTCGCTCAACTTGGCCATTGGTTTGTGGGTGATAGACTGAAGCATAATCGAGCTTGATGCCCATTTTGCTGCTCCAGAGTTTTACCTCATCATCCGTGAAGTTCGTGCCGTTGTCAGTGATGATGCTGTGGGGGACGCCATAATGGTGTACGACCCCGGATATGAAGTCTATCACCGGTCCGGATTCGGCTATTTTGACAGGTTTGGCTTCTATCCATTTGGTGAATTTATCTACCATGACTAGTAAGTATTTTTTCTTGTGGGTTCCCCCTTTAAGGGGTCCAACCATGTCAAGCCCCCAGACCGCGAAGGGCCATGTAATGGGGATGGTTTGGAGGGCGGTGGGTGGCATGTGGCTTTGATTTACAAAAAGCTGGCAACGGGCGCAGCGTTGGACCAAGTCTTGTGCGTCTGCCCGGGCCGTCGGCCAATAGAATCTTGTACGGAAGGCCTTGCTTACAAGAGCCCGGGCTGCGACGTGGTGACCGCCGAGTCCGGCGTGAATTTCGGCCAAAAGGTTCCGCCCTTCCTCTTCGGAGATGCACCTTTGAAGGACTCCGGTAGTGCTTTTTTATACAGTTCTCACTCATGGACCCTGTAGGCTTTAGATCGCCGCACTGTGCAGCGTGCCTCATTTTGGTCCTTCGGAAGTTCCTGCCTAGTTAGGTAGGCCAAGAATGGTTCTGTCCACGGGGCTACGATGGCCATTATTACGTGGGCTGAAGGTGTTGTTTCGGTGGCAGAGCCTCCGATTATGTCAGAGTGTTCGGTATCGAGTGTTATGGCCGGGTCTGGACTAATATTGCCGGTGTCCCCCTCCCATACCATAGATGGCTTAAACAACCTCTCTAAGAAGATATTGGGGGACCGCATCGCGTTTTGCGCTGATGCGGGCGAGGATATCCGTCGCCTAATTGTTTTCCCGAGCCACATGGTGAAATTCGAGCCCCTCGAACCGAGCTAACATCTTTAGGACGGCGTTACGATAGGCCGCCATCTTCGGATCCTTGGCATCAAAGTCTCCATTTATTTGGGATATTGCAAGGTTCGAATCCCCACGCACCTCCAGGCGCTGAATGCCCATGGAAACTACCATCCGAAGACCATGTAACAGGGCTTCGTATTCGGCTACATTGTTGGAGTCTGTATATAGTATCTGCAGTACATATTGAACTGTATCTCTGGTTGGGGACGTCAGGACGATGCCAGCCCCCAGTCCAGCCAGCATTTTGGAGCCGTCGAAGTGCATAATCCAATTGGAGTATGCGCCGTACTCTTTAGGGAGTTCGGCTTCCATCCATTCGGCGACAAAGTCGACCAATACGTGTGATTTAATGGCTCACCGAGGTTTGTATGTTATGTCGAACGGGAGGAGCTTGATGGCCCATTTGGCAATCCGGCCCATGGCATCGCGGTTGTTAATAATATCATTGAGTGGCACCTCTGAGGCTACCGTAATCGAACACTCTTGAAAGTAGTGTCGCAGTTTCCGGGATGCCATGAATACTGCATAGGCTATCTTTTGATAATGTGGGTACCGTGATTTGCATGGAGTGAGGACGGTGGATACATAATATACCGGCTTTTGAAGAGGGAATTTATGTCCGTCCGCTTCTCGTTCGACGACGAGCACTGCGCTTACAACTTGATGAGTTGCCGCAATGTATAATAGCATTGGTTCGTCGATGTTTGGCGCGGCTAGGATTGGGTTGGTTGCTAGTATGGCTTTTATTTCTTCCAATCCGGCTGTGGCAGCGTCCATCCACTCGAAGTGTTCGGTGCGCCGAAGGAGGCGATAAAGGGGTAATGCCTTTTCTCCTAAGCGGGAGATAAAGCGGCTTAGAGCCGCCACACATCCAGTTAACTTCTGGATTTGTTTGAGGTCTGTTGGGATAGCCAACTGTGACAAAGCTCGGATTTTGGCCGGATTAGCTTCAATACCTCTACTGGAGACAATGAAACCCAGGAGCTTTCCGGCTGGTACGCCAAAAACGCATTTTTCCGGATTGAGCTTGATGTCGTATGTTCGGAGATTGTCGAATGTGAGCCTCAAGTCGTCTATCAAAGAGTCGACGTGTTTGGTTTTGACGACCACATCGTCTACGTATGCCTCTACTATTTTGCCGATTTGTTTCTCCAGACATGTCTGAATCATGCGCTGATATGTTGCGCCGGCGTTTTTGAGCCCAAAAGGCATTGTGTTGAAACAGACGGGACCGTATGGTGTGATGAATGCCGTTGCGGCTGGGTCAGACTCCACCATCTTGATTTGGTGGTAACCGGAGTATGCGTCGAGGAAACACAATGATTCGTGTCCTGCGGTAGCATCAATAATTTGATTGATGCGGGGGAGAGGGAAGGGATCCTTTGGGCAAGCTTTGTTGAGGTCCTTGAAATCGACACAAAGGCGCCAGGATTTATCCTTCTTTGGTACCATCACTAGGTTTGCTAGCCAGTCCGGGTGTTTTATTTCTCTGATGAATCCGGCCTCCAATAACTTGGCTAGTTCCTCTCCCATGACCTGTCTCTTAGGTTCGGAGAAACACCGAAGAGCTTGCTTGACCGGCTTGAATCCCTTTAGGATATTGAGGCTATGCTCGGCCAGCCTGCGTGGGATTCTTGGCATGTCTGAGGGATGCCAGGCGAATATGTCCCAATTCTCGCGCAGGAACTCTCGTAGTGCGGCGTCAACGGCGGGGTTTAACTGTGCCCCGATGGAGGCTATTTTTGTAGGGTCCGTTGGGTGGACTTGGAATTTGACTATTTCATCCGCTGGTTTAAAAGAGGTGGACTTGGATCTCTTGTCGAGTATCACGTCGTCCCTATCCACTGTGGAACATAGCATGGTTAATTCCTCGGCCGAGAGGGCTTCGGATAATGCCTCGAGGGCTAGTGCGGCTGTTTGGTTTTCGGCGCGGAGTGCTATGTCCGGATCACTGGCGAGAGTGATGATTCCGTTGGGACCGGGCATTTTGAGCTTCATGTACCCATAATGGGGTACGGCTTGGAAGATCGTGAACGCCTCACATCCTAAAAGGGCGTGGTATCCACTGCTGAACGGGGCCACTTGAAATGTAATTCCTTCGGACCTATAGTTCTCTGGCGTACCAAATACCACATCTAGTGTGATTTCCCCAGCGCATTGTGCCTCCCGACTGGGTATGATTCCTCTGAAGGTTGTGCTGCTTTGCTCAATGCGGTTCCAGTCTATTTCCATTTTTTGAAGAGTTTCCTCATAGATGAGGTTTAATCCGTTGCCGCCGTCCATTAGTACCTTGGTGAGTCGAAAGCCATCCACGATTGGACTGAGGACCAGTGCGGCTGGTGCTCGGGCTGTTCGGAATTTAGGTTCGTCACTGGCATTGAAGGTAATAGCCATGTCACTCCATGGATTTATTGCTGATACGTGGCAGATTTCGGCCATGCTGTGGAGTGTTCGCTTGCGCCTATTATTTAACGCGAAGGTCTCAAAGACTGTTAACACCGTATTGTTATCCACGGGATGGTGCTCTGTGGCATTTGGGATAAGAAGATCCTCACCGCTTTTGGCCACCTGCCGGTGTAACCAATATGCTCTAAGGATGTGTGTTGGTATTGTATCCACTGTGCTATGAATTTTGCAGGGTCCGTTAAGCCATCCCTCCAATACGGTTCCGTGCCCTGTAGAGGGTTTTTTCTTCTTTGTAATAAACTCGGGTGTCTTATGATAGTGCACCCTTTTACCCTGGACTGGGTGCGTATACGGAGCTGGATTATCCCAAAATTTCGTTTCGGTTTTCCAGGCACTTTCCATCGCACAGTACTTTCGTACTATGGACGCCAAGTCGGTGAAGCGTGATATGTCATGGCGACTTATGGTGTTAAGGATTCCCTTGTCCGCGTAGTTATTGCAGAAAAGTGAGACTGCGTCTTCCTCGCGGCAGTCCTTAACCTTGTTCATCACAAGGAGGAATCTGGCCCAATAATGATGTATTGTTTCATGGGGCTCTCGCCTGATGTGGGAAAAATCGTTTATGTCTGGGTGGGTGGGTGGGTGGGTGGATTTGAGTCCGGACCCCTACCCGATCTGAGACCCAGGGGCCGAGGGGTTTCCGATCTTGGAAGTTCGGATTCCGGTATGTTTCCCGATGAGTCTTCCTCCCTTTGATCGGGTTTAAGCCCAATCTGATCATAGTCTGTAGCGACTCCCAAGGTGGCGATGCGATCCAAGAGTTCGTTTAGGGAGGAGATCTCCATTGGATCCATCTGCTCGGCGAATTCTGAGCCGATGTGGAGGTTGTTTTTGATGACCCGAGAAGTCATCGTCGGTGCAGCGGCCGAACAGGCAGTCATGACGAAACTGCCTAGCCGGAGATTTTAGCCGACAGCCAGAGCTCCCCCAGTGGTAATGTTGTTTTTAACAACGAGATGAGGCATCCTTCCTTACGGCGATTTCCCAGAGGAACTCTCAATGAAAGCACCAATGTCGGTGTCAAAACCGGCGGATCTCGGGTAGGGGGTCCCGAACTGTGCGTCTAAGGCGTATGGTAACAGGAGGTAGGGGACACGATGTTTTACCCAGGTTCGGGCCCTCTTGATGGAGGTAAAACCCTACGTCCTGCTTGATTTATTCTTGATGATACGAGTATTACAAGAGTTGATCTACCACGAGATCGGAGAGGCTATACCCTAGAAGCTAGCCTATGGTATGATTGTATGTTGTCCTATGGACTAAAACCCTCCAGTTTATATAGACAACGGAGGGGGCTAGGGTTACAAAAGGTCGGTTACAAAGGAGGAGATATACATATCCGTATTGCCTAGCTTGCCTTCCACGCCAAGTAGAGTCCCATCCGGACACGACACGAAGTCTTCAATCTTGTATCTTCATAGTCCAACAGTCCGGCCAAAGGATATAATCCGGCTGTCCAGATACCCCCTAATCCAGGACTCCCTCAATGGCCACCGGAGAAGGATTCCCCCTCCGGCAGGGTGCCAGAACGGGTCTAGATTGGTTTTCGGTGGCTACGGAGGCTTCTAGCGGCGGAACTCCTGATCTATTGTGCTCTCCGGTAGTTTTAGGGTATACGGAGATATATAGGCGGGAGAAGTATGTCAGGGGGCCACGAGGGGCCCACGAGGGTGGAGGGCACGCCTAGAGGGGGTGGGCGCGCCCCCCTACCTCGTGGTCTCCTTGAAGCTTCCTTGACATAGACTCCAAGTCTCCCAGGATGCTTTCCTTCCAAAAATGAGTTCCGTGAAGTTTCAGGTCAATTGGACTCCGTTTGATTTTCCTTTTCTTCGAAACCCTAAAATAGGCACAAAAAAACAGAAACTGGCACTGGGCTCTGGGTTAATAGGTTAGTCCCAAAAGTAATATAAAAGTGTATAATAAAGCCCATAAACATCCAAAACAGTAGATAATATAGCATGGAGCAATCAAAAATTATAGATATGTTGGAGACGTATCAGCATCCCCAAGCTTAATTCATGCTCGTCCTCGAGTAGGTAAATGATAAAAACAGAATTTTTGATGCGGAGTGCTACTGGGCATAATTTCAATGTAATTCTTCTTAATTGTGGTATGAATATTCAGATCCGAAAGATTCAAGATAAAAGTTCGTATTGACATAGAAATAATAATACTTCAAGCATACTAACTAAGCAATTATGTCTTCTCAAAATAACATGGCCAAAGAAAGTTCATCCCTACAAAATCATATAGTTTAGTCATGCTCCATTTTCGTCACACAAGAATGCTCTCATCATGCACAACCCCGATGACAAGCCAAGCAATTGTTTCATACTTTAGTAATCTCAAACCTATAAACTTTCACGCAATACATGAGCGCGAGCCATGGACATAGCACTTTGGGTGGAATAGAATAATGAGGGGGTTATGTGGAGAAGACAAAAAGGAGAAAGTCTCACATCAACGAGGCTAATCAATGGGCTATGGAGATGCCCACCGATTGATGTTAATGTAAGGAGTAGGGATTGCCATGCAATGGATGCACTAGAGTTATAAATATATGAAAGCTCAACAAAAGAAACTAAGTGGGTGTGCATCCAACTTGCTTGCTCATGAAGACCTAGGGCACTTGAGGAGGCCCGTTGTTGGAATATACAAGTCAAGTTATATAATGAAAAATTCCCACTAGTATATGAAAGTGACAAAACAAGAGACTCTCTATCATGAAGATTATGGTGCTACTTTGAAGCACAAGTGTGGCAAAGGATAGTAGCATTGTCCCTTCTCTCTTTTTCTCTTATTTTTTTATTTGGGCCTTTTTTATGGCCTTTCTCCTTTTTTTAATCCTCACTTGGGAAAATGCTCTAGAAAATGATGATCATCACACTTCTATTTATTTACAACTCAATGATTACAACTCGATACTAGAACAAAGTATGACTCTATATGAATGCTTCCGGCGGTGTACCGGGATATGCAATGAACCAAGAGTGACATGTATGAAAGAATTGTGAACGGTGGCTTTGCCACAAATACTATGTCAACTACATGATCATGCTAAGCAATATGACAATGATGAATGTGTCATGATGAACGGAATGGTGGAAAGTTTCATGGCAATATATCTCGGAATGGCTATGGAAATGCCATAATAGGTAGGTATGGTGGCTGTTTTGAGGAAGATATAAGGAGGTTTATATGTGACAGAGTGTATCGTATCACGGGGTTTGGATGCACCGGCGAAGTTTGTGCTAACTCTCAATGTGAGAAAGGGCAATGCACGGTACCGAAGAGGCTAGCAAGGATGGAAGGGTGAGAGTGTGTATAATCCATGGACTCAACATTAGTCATAAAGAAATCACATACTTATTGCAAACATCTACAAGTCATCAAAAACCTCGGTACTATGTGCATGCTCCTAGGGGATAGATTGGTAGGAAAAGACCATCGCTCGTCCCCGACCGCCACTCATAAGGAAGACAATCAAATAACACCTCATGTTTCAAATTTGTTACATAACGTTTACCATACGTGCATGCTACGGGACTTGCAAACTTCAACACAAGCACTTCTCAAATTCACAACTACTCAACTAGCACGACTTTGATATTATTACCTCCATATCTCAAAACAATCATCAAGCATCAAACGTCTCTTAGTATTCAATGCACTCATAAGAAAGTTTTTACTAATCTTGTATACCTAGCATATTGGGATTATTTAAGCAAATTACCATGCTATTTAAGACTCTCAAAATAATCTAAGTGAAGCATGAGAGATCAATAGTTTCTATAAAACAAATCCACCACTGTGCTCTAAAAGGATATAAGTGAGGCACTAGAGCAAATGACAAACTACTCCGAAAGATATAAGTAAAGATCAATGAGTAGTCGAATAATTATGCAACTATGTGAAGACTCTCTAACATTTAATAATTTCAGATCTTGGTATTTTATTCAAACAGCAAGCAAAGCAAAATAAAATGACATTCTAAGAATACCAAACATCATGTGAAGAAGCAAAAACTTAGGATCAACCGAAACTAACCTATAGTTGTTGAAGAAGAAAGGTGGGATGCCAACCGGGGCATCCCCAAGCTTAGACGCTTGAGACTTCTTGAAATATTATCTTGGGATGCCTTGGTCATCCCCAAGCTTGAGCTTCTGTGTCTCCTTAATTCCTCTCATATCACGGTCTCCCTAAATCTCAAAAGCTTCATCCACACAAAAATCAACAAGGACTCGTGAGATAAATTAGTATAAATCAATGCAAAAACCTTATCATCCTCTACTGTAGCAAATCACAAAAATTATTATTCAACATTGCATACTAAATGCCTCTGCATATTTAATAGTCCTATCCTCAAATAGAATCATTAAAGAAACAAACATATGCAAACAATGCAATCATAACAACAATCTGCCTAAACAGGACAGTCTGTAAAGAATACAGCTAGATCCATACTTCCCTAACTCCAAAAATTATGAAAGAAAATTATCACTGTATTAAATTCATCAGATCTTAGTATGCAAAAGGTTTCAACATTTTATCACATTCTGACTTTTCTAGGGAATTATTGCAACAGCGGTAAACTTTCTGTTTTCAAACAGCAACATGTGGACTTCTAAAATAAGCATAGTAAAGGCTATCAATGCCAATTTTATTGTAAAAATATGCAGAACATTGTTCTAAATAATAGTAAGAAAATTCAAACAAAATAAATTGACTCTCCAAGAAAAACACATATCATGTGGCGAATAAAAATATAGCTCCAAGTAAAGTTACCGATGAACGAAGACGAAAGAGGGGATGCCTTCCGGGGCATCCCCAAGATTAGGCTCTTGGTTATCCTTGAATATTACCTGGGGGTTCCTTGGGCATCCCCAAGATTAGGCTCTTGCCACTCTTTATTCCATAGTCCATCGAATCTTTACCCAAAACTTGAAAACTTCACAACACAAACTTAACAGAAAACTCGTAAGCTCCGTTAGTATAAGAAAATAAATCACCACTTCAAGGTACTGTAATGAACTCATTATTTATTTATATTGGTGTTAAACCTACTGTATTCCAACTTCTCTATGGTTTGTAAACTCTTTTACTAGCCATAGATTCATCAAAATAAGTAAACAACACAATGAAAACAGAATTTGTCAAAAACAGAACAGTCTGTAGTAATATATATCAAATGTATACTTCTGGAACTCATAAAATTCTCAAATAAATTTCTGGACGTGAGGAATTTATCTATTAATGACCTGCAAAAATAATTAACTAAATAACACTCTCCAAATAAAAATGGCAGCAATTCTCGTGAGCGCTAAAGTTTCTGTTTTTTACAGCAAGATCAACAAGACTTTCCCCAAGTCTTCGCAACGGTTCTACTTGGCACAAACACTAATTAAAAGCATAAAACCACATCTAAACAGAGGCTAGATGAATTATTTATTACTAAACAGGAACAAAAAGCAAGGAACAAAAAATAAAATTGGGTTGCCTCCCAACAAGCGCTATCATTTAACGCCCCTAGCTAGGCATGATGATTTCAATGATGCTCACATAAAAGATAAGAATTGTAACATAAAGAGAGCATCATGAAGAATATGACTAGCACATTTAAGTCTAACCCCCTTCCTATGCATAGGGATTTTGTGAGCAAACAACTTGTGGGAACAATAATCAACTAGCATAGGAAGGCAAAACAAGCATAACTTCAAGATTTTCAACACATAGAGAGGAAACTTGATATTATTGCAATTCCTACAAGCATATATTCCTCCCTCATAATAATTTTCAGTAGCATTGATACGTCTCCAACGTATCTATAATTTTTGATTGCTCCATGCTATATTATCTACTGTTTTAGGCAATATTGGGCTTTATTTTCCACTTTTATATTATTTTTGGGACTAACCTATTAACCGGAGGCCCAGCCCAGATTTGCTGTTTTATGCCTATTTCAGTGTTTCGAAGAAAAGGAATATCAAACGGAGTCGAAACGGAACGAAATCAACTGGAGAAGTTATTTTTGGAAGGAAACCTACCGGTTAGACTTGGACCCTACGTCAGAAGATGAAGGAGGAGCTCACGAGGGTAGGGGGCGCGCCCCCTGCCTTGTGGCCCCCCCTTCGGTCCACCGACGTACTCCTTTCACCCATATATACCTACGTATCGTAAAACTTCCAGAACAGAGATTAGGTCGGGAGTTCCGCCGCCAGAAGCCTCTGTAGCCACCAAAAACCAATCTAGACCCGTTCCAACACCCTGCCGGAGGGGGCAATCCTTCTCCGGTGGCCATCTTCATCATCCCGGTGCTCTCCATGACGAGGAGGGAGTAGTTCTTCCTCGGGGCTGATGGTATGTACCAGTAGCTATGTGTTTGATCTCTCTCTCTCTCTCGTGTTCTTGATTTGGCACGATGTTGATGTATCGCGAGCTTTGCTATTATAGTTGGATCTTATGTTTCTCCTCCCCCTCTTCTCTCTTGTAATGAATCGAGTTTCCCCTTTGAAGTAATCTTATCGGATTGAGTCTTTAAAGATTTGAGAACACTTGATGTATGTCTTGCCGTGGATATCTGTGGTGACAATGGGATATCACGTGATTCACTTGATGTATGTTTTGGTGATCAACTTGTGGGTTCCGCCCATGAACCTATGCATAGGGGTTGGCACATGTTTTCGTCGTGATTCTCCGGTAGAAACTTTGGGGCACTCTTTGAGGTCCTATGTGTTGGTTGAATAGATGAATCTGAGATTGTGTGATGCATATCGTATAATCATACCCACGGATACTTGAGGTGTCATTGGAGTATCTAGGTGACATTAGGGTTTTGGTTGATTTGTGTCTTAAGGTGTTATTCTAGTATGAACTCTAGGGCTGTTTGTGACACTTATAGGAATAGCCCAACGGATTGATTGGAAAGAATAACTTTGAGGTGGTTTCGTACCCTACCATAATCTCTTCGTTCGTTCTCCGCTATTAGTGACTTTGGAGTGACTCTTTGTTGCATGTTGAGGGATAGTTATGTGATCCAATTATGTTAGTATTGTTGAGGGAACTTACACTAGCGAAAGTATGAACCCTAGGCCTTGTTTCCTAGCATTGCAATACCGTTTACGCTCACTTTTATCACTTGCTACCTTGCTGTTTTTATTATTTCAGATTACAAAAACCTTTATCTACCATCCATATACCACTTGTTTCACCATCTCTTCGCCGAACTAGTGCACCTATACAATTTACCATTGTATTGGGTGTGTTGGGGACACAAGAGACTCTTTGTTATTTGGTTGCAGGGTTGCTTGAGAGAGACCATCTTCATCCTACGCCTCCTACGGATTGATAAACCTTAGGTCATCCACTTGAGGGAAATTTGGTACTGTCCTACGAACCTCTGCACTTGGAGGCCCAACAACGTCTACAAGAAGGTTGTGTAGTAGACATCAAGCTCTTTTCTCGCGCCGTTGCCGGGGAGGTTAGCAATTGAAGGTATATCTTTAGATCTTGCAATCGAGTCTTTTAGTTTATTGTTTTATCACTAGTTTAGTTTATAAAAGAAAATTACAAAAAAATGGAATTAAGTTTGTCTCATACGCTTCACCTTTTTAATATCTTTCGTGAGTATGATGGAAAGGATAATTGTGCTCAAGTGCTAGAAGAAGAAATCTATAAAATGTTTGGCACTAAATATTTGAATGATGAGCATGATTGCAATGTGTTAGTATGAATTCCTTGAATATCCATGATGCTAATGATATGCAAAGCCACAAGCTTGGGGAAGCTATGTTTGATGAAGATGATATTTTTTGTCCCCCAAATTTTGATGTGCAAATTTATTATGATGAAAGCATGCCTCCTATCTATGATGATTATTGTGATGACACGTATGCTTTAAAGAATAATGATAACCATGAAACTTGTCATCTTGGTCTTAATTTTCAATCACATGATAGTTATTCTGTTGAGTTTGCTCCCACTACTATTCATGAGAAGAATTTTGCTTAAGTGGAGAGTAGTAAATTTTCTATGCTTGTAGATCATGAAAAGAATGCTTTAGGTGCTGGTTATATTGTTGAATTCATTCATGATGCTACTGAAAATTATTATGAGGGAGGAACATATGCTTGTAGGGATTGCAATAATATCAAGTTTCCTCTCTATGTGCTTAAAGTTTTGAAGTTATGCTTGTTTTGCCTTCCTATGCTAGTTGATTATTGCTCCCACAAGTTGTTTGCTCGCAAAATCCCTATGCACAGGAAGTATGTTAGACTTAAATTTCCTAGTCATATTCTTCATGATGCTCTCTTTATGTTTCAATTCTTATCCTTTATGTGAGCATCATTGAAATCATCATGCCTAGCTAGGGGCGTTAAACGATAGCGCTTGTTGGGAGGCAACCTAATTTTATTTTTATTCCTTGCTTTTTGTTCCTGTTTAGTAATAAATAATTCATCTAGCCTCTGTTTAGATGCGGTTTTATGCTTTTAATTAGTGTTTGTGCCAAGTAGAACCTTTGGGAAGACTTGGGTGAAAGTCTTGTTGATCATGCTGTAAAAAACAGAAACTTTAGCGCTCACGAGAACTGCTGCCATTTTTATTTGGAGAGTGATATTTAGTTAATTATTTTTGAAGATGATTAATATATAAATTCCTCAGGTCCAGAAATTTATTTGAGAATTTTATGAGTTCCATAAGTATACGTTTGATTCAGATTACTACAGAATATTCTGTTTTTGACAGATTCTGCTTTTCATGTGTTGTTTACTTATTTTGATGAATCTATGGCTAGTAAAAGAGTTTATAAACCATAGAGAACTTGTAATACAGTAGGTTTAACACCAATATAAATAAATAATGAGTTCATTACAGTACCTTGAAGTGGTGATTTATTTTCTTATACTAATGGAGCTTACGAGTTTTCTGTTAAGTTTTGTGTTGTGAAGTTTTCAAGTTTTGGGTAAGGATTCGATGGACTATGGAATAAGGAGTGGCAAGAGCCTAAGATTGGGGATGCCCAAGGCACCCCAAGGTAATATTCAAGGACAACCAAGAGCCTAAGCTTGGGATGCCCCGGAAGGCATCCCCTCTTTCGTCTTCGTCCATCGGTAACTTTACTTGGAGCTATATTTTTATTCACCACATGACATGTGTTTTGCTTGGAGCGTCAATTTATTTTGTTAGGATTTTCTTTCTGTTATTTAGAACAATTTTTTGCATATTTTATTTCAATAAAAGTGGCATTGATAGCCTTTACTATGCCTATGTTACAAGTGTACATGTTGCTGTTTGAAAACAGAAAGTTTACCGCTGTTGCAATAATTCCCTAGAAAAGTCAGAATGTGATAAAATGTTGAAACCTTTTGCATATTAAGATCTGATAAATTTACTACAGTGGGAATTTTATTTCATAATTTTTGGAGCTAGGGAAGTATGGATGTTGCTGCATTCTTTACAGACTATCCTGTTTAGGCAGATTGCTGTTATGTTTGCATTGTTTGCATATGTTTGCTTCTTTAATGATTCTATTTGAGGATAGGACTATTATATATGCAGAGTCATTTAGTATTCAATGCTGAATAATAATTTTAGTTATTTTCTACTGTAGAGTATGATAAGGTTTTTGCAATGGTTTATACTAACTTATCTCACGAGTCCTTGTTGAGTTTTGTGTGGATGAAGCTTTTGAGATTTAGGGAGACTGTGATATGAGAGGAATTAAGGAGACACAAAAGCTCAAGCTTGGGGATGCCCAAGGCATCCCAAGATAATATTTCAAGAAGTCTCAAGCATCTACGCTTGGGGATGCCCCGGTTGGCATCCCACCTTTCTTCTTCAACAATTATCGGTTAGTATCGGTTGATCCTAAGTTTTTGCTTCTTCACATGATGTTTGCTATTCTTTGATGTCATTTTCTTTTTCTTTGCTTGCTGTTTGAATAAAATACCAATATCTGAAATTCTTAAATGTTAGAGAGTCTTCACATAGTTGCATAATTATTCGACTACTCATTGATCTTCACTTATATCCTTCGGAGTAGTTTGTTGTTGCTCTAGTGCTTCACTTATATCCTTTTAGAGCATGGTGGTAGTTTTATTTTGGAGAAATAGATGAACTCTCATGCTTCACTTAGATTATTTTTAGAGTCTTAAATAGCATGGTAATTTGCATAAAATCCTAATATGCTAGGTATTCAAGATTAGTAAAATTTTCTTATGAGTGTGTTGAATACTAAGAGAAGTTTGATACTTGATGATTGTTTTGAGATATGAGGATGGTAATATTAGAGTCATGCTAGTTGAGTAGTTGTTAATTTGAGAAATACTTGTGTTGAAGTTTGTGATTCCCGTAGCATGCACGTATGGTGAACCGTTATGTGATGAAATCAGAGCATGATTTATTTATTGATTGTCTTCCTTATGAGTGGCAGTCGGGGACGAGCGATGGTCTTTTCCTACCAATCTATCCCCCTAGGAGCATGCGCGTAGTACTTTGTTTCGATAACTAATAGATTTTTGCAATAAGTATGTGAGTTCTTTATGACTAATGTTGAGTCCATGGATTATACGCACTCTCACCCTTCCACCATTGCTAGCCTCTCTAGTACCGCGCAACTTTCGCCGGTACCATAAACCCACCATATACCTTCCTCAAAACAGCCACCATACCTACCTATTATGGCATTTCCATAGCCATTCCGAGATATATTGCCATGAAACTTTCCACCGTTCCGTTTATTATGACACGCTTCATCATCGTCATATTGCTTTGCATGATCATGTAGTTGACATCGTATTTGTGGCAAAGCCACTGTTCATAATTCTTTCATACATGTCACTAATGAATCATTGCACATCCCGGTACACTGCCGGAGGCATTCATATAGAGTCATATCTTGTTCTAAGTATCGAGTTGTAATTCTTGAGTTGTAAGAAAAATAAAAGTGTGATGATCATCATTATTAGAGCATTGTCCCAGTGAGGAAAGGATGATGGAGACTATGATTCCCCCATAAGTCGGGATGAGACTCCGGACGAAAATAAATAAATAAAAGAGGCCAAAGAAGCCCAAATAAAAAAGAGAAAAAAAGAGGCCAAAAAAGAGAAAGGCCCAAATAAAAAAATTATAAAAATAAAAAAATGAGAGAAAAAGAGAGAAGGGACAATGCTACTATCCTTTTACCACACTTGTGCTTCAAAGTAGCACCATGATCTTCATGATAGAGAGTCTCTCATTATGTCACTTTCATATACTAGTGGGAATTTTTCATTATAGAACTTGGCTTGTATATTCCAATGATGGGCTTCCTCAAAATGCCCTAGGTCTTCGTGAGCAAGCAAGTTGGATGCACACCCACTAGTTTCTTTTGTTGAGCTTTCATACACTTATAGCTCTAGTGCACCCGTTGCATGGTAATCCCTACTCACTCACATTGATATCTATTGATGGGCATCTCCATAGCCCGTTGATACGCCTAGTTGATGTGAGACTATCTTCTCCCTTTTTGTCTTCTCCACAACCACCATTCTATTCCACCTATAGTGTTATGTCCATGGCTCACGCTCATGTATTGCGTGAAGATTGAAAAAGTTTGAGAACATTAAAAGTATGAAACAATTGCTTGGCTTGTCATCGGGGTTGTGCATGATTTAAATATTTTGTGTGGTGAAGATAGAGCATAGCCAGACTATATGATTTTGTAGGGATAACTTTCTTTGGCCATGTTATTTTGAGAAGACATGATTGCTTAGTTAGTATGCTTGAAGTATTATTATTTTTATGTCAAAATGAACTTTTTTTCTTGAATCTTTCGGATCTGAATATTCATATCACAAGTAGGAAGACTTACATTGAAATTATGCCAACTAGAATTCCACATCAAAAATTATCTTTTTTATCATTTACCTACTCGAGGACGAGCAGGAATTAAGCTTGGGGATGCTTGATACGTCTCCAACGTATCTATAATTTTTGATTGCTCCATGCTATATTATCTACTGTTTTGGGCAATATTGGGCTTTATTTTCCACTTTTATATTATTTTTGGGACTAACCTATTAACCGGAGGCCCAGCCCAGATTTGTTGTTTTATGCCTATTTCAGTGTTTCGAAGAAAAGGAATATCAAACGGAGTCGAAATGGAACGAAATCAACTGGAGAAGTTATTTTTGGAAGGAAACCTACCGGATAGACTTGGACCCTACGTCAGAAGATGAAGAGGAGCTCACGAGGGTAGGGGGCACGCCCACCCCCCTAGGGCGCGCCCCCTGCCTCGTGCCCCCCCCTTCGGTCCACCGACGTACTCCTTTCACCCATATATACCTATGTATCGTAAAACTTCCAGAACAGAGATTAGATCGGGAGTTCCGCCGCCAGAAGCCTCCGTAGCCACCAAAAACCAATCTAGACCCGTTCCGGCACCCTGTCGGAGGGGGCAATCCTTCTCCGGTGGCCATCTTCATCATCCCGGTGCTCTCCATGACGAGGAGGGAGTAGTTCTTCCTCGGGGCTGAGGGTATGTACCAGTAGCTATGTGTTTGATCTCTCTCTCTCGTGTTCTTGATTTGGCACGATCTTGAAGTATCGCGAGCTTTGCTATTATAGTTGGATCTTATGTTTCTCCTCCCCCTCTTCTCTCTTGTAATGAATCGAGTTTCCCCTTTGAAGTAATCTTATCGGATTGAGTCTTTAAAGATTTGAGAACACTTGATGTATGTCTTGCCGTGGATATCTGTGGTGACAATGGGATATCACGTGATTCACTTGATGTATGTTTGGTGATCAACTTGCGGGTTCCGCCCATGAACCTATGCATAGGGGTTGGCACATGTTTTCGTCATGATTCTCCGGTAGAAACTTTGGGGCACTCTTTAAGGTCCTATGTGTTGGTTGAATAGATGAATTTGAGATTGTGTGATGCATATCGTATAATCATACCCATGGATACTTGAGGTGACATTGGAGTATCTAGGTGACATTAGGGTTTTGGTTGATTTGTGTCTTAAGGTGTTATTCTAGTACGAACTCTAGGGCTGTTTGTGACACTTATAGGAATAGCCCAACGGATTGATTGGAAAGAATAACTTTGAGGTGGTTTCGTACCCTACCATAATCTCTTCGTTCGTTCTCCGCTATTAGTGACTTTGGAGTGACTCTTTGTTGCATGTTGAGGGATAGTTATGTGATCCAATTATGTTAGTACTGTTGAGAGAACTTACACTAGCGAAAGTATGAACCCTAGGCCTTGTTTCCTAGCATTGCAATACCGTTTACGCTCACTTTTATCACTTGCTACCTTGCTGTTTTTATTATTTCAGATTACAAAAACCTTTATCTACCATCCATATACCACTTGTTTCACCATCTCTTCGCCGAACTAGTGCACCTATACAATTTACCATTGTATTGGGTGTGCTGGGGACACAAGAGACTCTTTGTTATTTGGTTGCAGGGTTGCTTGAGAGAGACCATCTTCATCCTACGCCTCCTACGGATTGATAAACCTTAGGTCATCCACTTGAGGGAAATTTGCTACTGTCCTACAAACCTCTGCACTTGGAGGCCCAACAACGTCTACAAGAAGAAGTTTGTGTAGTAGACATCAAGCAGCATGAATGAATTCAACAATATAACCAGCACACAAAGCATTCTTTTCATGATCTACAAGCATAGAATTTTTATTACTCTCCACATAAGCAAACTTGTTCTCAAGAATAGTAGTGGGAGCAAACTCAACAAAATAACTATCATGTGAGGCATAATCCAATGGAAAGCTAAAATCATGATGACAAGTTTCATGGTTATCATTATTCTTTAAAGCATACGTGTCATCACAATAATCATCATAGATAGGAGGCATGCTTTCATCATAATAAATTTGCTCATCAAAACTTGGGGGACAAAAAATATCATCTTCATCAAACATAGCTTCCCCAAGCTTGTGGCTTGCATATCATTAGCATCGTGGATATTCAAATAATTCGTACTAGCAACATTGCAATATGCTAATCATTCAAATATTTAGTGCCAAAAATTTTATAGATTTCTTCTTCTAGCACTTCAGCACAATTATCCTTTCCATCATACTCATGAAAGATATTAAAAAGATGAAGCGTATGAGGCAAACTTAATTCCATTTTTGTAATTTTTCTTTTATAGACTAAGCTAGTGATAAAACAAGAAACTAAAAGACTCGATTGCAAGATCTAAAGATATACCTTCAAGCACTCACCTCCCCGGCAACGGCGCTAGAAAAGAGCTTGATGTCTACTACACAACCTTCTTCTTGTAGATGTTGTTGGGCCTCCAAGTGCAGAGGTTTGTAGGACAGTAGCAAATTTCCCTCAAGTGGATGACCTAAGGTTTATCAATCCGTAGGAGGCGTAGGATGAAGATGGTCTCTCTCAAGCAACCCTGCAACCAAATAACAAAGAGTCTCTTGTGTCCCCAACACACCCAATACAATGGTAAATTGTATAGGTGCACTAGTTCGGCGAAGAGATGGTGAAACAAGTGGTATATGGATGGTAGATAAAGGTTTTTGTAATCTGAAATAATAAAAACAGCAAGGTAGCAAGTGATAAAAGTGAGCGTAAACGGTATTGCAATGATAGGAAATAAGGCCTAGGGTTCATACTTTCGCTAGTGTAAGTTCCCTCAACAATAATAGCATAATTGGATCACATAACTATCCCTCAACATGCAACAAAGAGGCACTCCAAAGTCACTAATAGCGGAGAACGAACGAAGAGATTATGGTAGGGTACGAAACCACCTCAAAGTTATTCTTTCCAATCAATCCGTCGGGCTATTCCTATAAGTGTCACAAACAGCCCTAGAGTTCGTACTAGAATAACACCTTAAGACACAAATCAACCAAAACCCTAATGTCACCTAGATACTCCAATGTCACCTCAAGTATCCGTGGGTATGATTATACGATATGCATCACACAATCTCAGATTCATCTATTCAACCAACACATAGAACCTCAAAGAGTGCCCCAAAGTTTCTACCAGAGAATCACGATGAAAACGTGTGCCAACCCCTATGCATAGGTTCATGGGCGGAACCCGCAAGTTGATCACCAAAACATACATCAAGTGAATCATGTGATATCCCATTGTCACCACAGATATCCACGGTAAGACATACATCAAGTGTTCTCAAATCTTTAAAGACTCAATCCGATAAGATAACTTCAAAGGGGAAACTCAATTCATTACAAGAGAGTAGAGGGGGGAGAAAACATCATAGGATCCAAATATAATAGCAAAGCTCACGATACATCAAGATCGTATCACCTCAAGAACACGAGAGAGAGAGAGAGAGAGATCAAACACATAGCTACTGGTACATACCCTCAGCCCCGAGGGAGAACTACTCCCTCCTTGTCATGGAGAGCACCGGGATGATGAAGATGGCCACCGGAGAAGGATTCCCCCTCCGGCAGGGTGCCAGAATGGGTCTAGATTGGCTTTCGATGGCTACGGAGGTTTCTGGCGGCGGAACTCCCGATCTATTGTGCTCTTCAGTAGTTTTAGGGTATATGGAGATATATAGGCAGAAGAAGTACGTCAGGGGGGGCACGAGGGGCCCACGAGGGTGGAGGGCGCGCCCAGAGGGGGTGGGCACGCCCCCCTACCGCGTGGCCTCCTCGAAGCTTCCTTGACGTAGACTCCAAGTCTCCCGGGATGCTTTCCTTCCAAAAATGAGTTCCGTGAAGTTTCAGGTCAATTGGACTCCGTTTGATTTTCCTTTTCTTCGAAACCCTAAAATAGGCAAAAAAAACAGAAACTGGCACTCGGCTCTGGGTTAATAGGTTAGTCCCAAAAATAATATAGAAGTGTATAATAAAGCCCATAGACATCCAAAACAGTAGATAATATAGCATGGAGAAATCAAAAATTATAGATACATTGGAGACGTATCACACATAAATAACACCATGGCAATTCTGCTGAAAACAGCGTCAGTCCGGGTTAGTTCCATTCAAATCATGCAAGTTAGAGTCCAAAACAAGGGCAAAAGTGTTTGGAAAAGTAGATACGACGGAGACGTATCAACTCCCCCAAGCTTAAACCTTTGCTTGTCCTTAAGCAATTCAGTTGACAAACTGAAAGTGATAAAGAAAAACTTTTACAAACTCTGTTTGCTCTTATTGTTGTAAATATGTAAAGCCAGCATTCAAGTTTTCAGAAAATATTAGAAACTAACCATACTCACAATAACACTTAGGTCTCATGTTTACTCATATCAATGGCATAATGAGGTAGCGAGCAATAATAATAAATCTCGGATGACAACATTTTCTCAAAACAATCATAATATGATATAACAAGATGGTATCTCGCTAGCCCTTTCTGAGACCGCAAAACATAAATGCAGAGAACCTTTAAAGATCAAGGACTGACTAGACATTGTAATTCATGGTAAAAGAGATCCAGTCAAGTCATACTCAATGTAAACTAACAGTAATGAATGCAAATGACAGCGGTGCTCTCCAACTAGTGCTTTTTAATAAGAGGATGATGACTCCATAAAAGTAAATAGATAGGCCCTTCGCAGAGGGAAGCAGGGATTTGTAGAGGTGCCAGAGCTCGGTTTTGAAATAGAGGTGAATAATATTTTGAGCGGTATACTTTCATTTTCAACATAACAACCAAGAGATGGAGATATCTTCCATGCTACACACATTATAGGCGGTTCCCAAACAGAATGGTAAAGTTTATACCCCCCTCCACCAACAAGCATCAATCCATGGCTTGCTCGAAACAACGAGTGCCTCCAACTAACAAGAGTCTCAGGGGGAGTTTTGTTTGCAATTATTTTGATTTAGTTTGCATAAAGCATGGGACTGGGCATCCTGGTGACCAGCCACTTTCTCGTGAGTGAGGAGCGGAGTCCACTCCTCTTGAGAATAACCCGCCTAACATGGAAGATGCGGACAATCCTAGTTGATACACGAGCTATTCGAGCATACAAAATAGGATATTTATTCGAAGGTTTAGAGTTTGGCGCATACAAATTTACTTGGAACGGCAGGTAGATACCGTATATGGGTAGGTATGGTGGACTCATATGGAACAACTTTGGGGTTTATGGAATTGGATGCACAAGCAGTATTCCCGCTTAGTACAAGTGAAGGCTAGCAAAAGATTGGGAAGCGACCAGCTAGAGAGCGACAACAGTCATGAACATGCATTAAAATTAATCAACACCGAATGCAAGCATGAGTAGGATATAATCCACCATGAACATAAATATCATGAAGGCTATGTTGATTTTGTTTCAACTACATGCGTGAACATGTGCCAAGTCAAGTCAGTTAAATCATTCAGAGGAGGATACCACCCTATCATACCACACCACAACCATTTTAATAGCATGTTGGCACGCAAGGTAAACCATTATAAGCTCCTAGCTAATTAAGCATGGCACAAGAAACTATGATCTCTAATTGTCATTGCAAACATGTTTATTCATAATAGGCTGAATCAGGAACGATGAACTAATCATATTTACAAAAACAAGAGAGGTCGAGTTCATACCAGCTTTTCTCATCTCAATAAGTTCATCATATAATCATCATTATTGCCTTTCACTTGCACGACCGAACGACGTGGATAATAATAATAATAGTGCACGTGCATTGGACTAAGCTGGAATCTGCAAGCATTCAATAAACAAGAGGAGACAAGGCAATATGGGCTCTTTTGTCAGATCAACAATAATGCATATAAGAGCCACTTCAACAATTTAATTATGGTCTTCTCCTATCGACCCCCAAAGAAAAGAAAAGAAATAAAACTATTTACATGGGAAAGATCCCAACAAGCAAAAAGAAGAACATGAAATCTTTTTGGGTTTTCTTTTTAATTACTACTACAAGCAAGGAAATTAAAACTAGCTAAAAGCTACAACTATTTTTTTTGTTTTTCTTAAGGTTTATTAAACACACAGGAAGAAAGCATAAAAAGGAAATAAACTAGCATGGGTGATACAATGAAAAAGTATGAGCACCGACATCTAACAATGAGTGTGTGAACATAAATGTAATGTCCGTGAGAAATACGTACTCCCCCAAGCTTAGGCTTTTGGCCTAAGTTGGTCTATGGCCACGGCTGGGCTGGCGGATATCCAAAGTTGTAACTGGGGTCGTACTGCGATGCAGCAGTCATTGCATCATGGGCTGCAGCTTGGAGGTGAGCTATCTCAGCTCTCCTCTTATACTCTTCCGCCTCCTCTCTGGTTATAAAATATCTCCTTTTTGCCTGAAAGTCAAAGAAAGTAGAAGCAGGGAGAGTGATGTGATAGGTGCGTCATCTGTCAAAGATTAGTCGGTACTGGAGGAACTGATCGTTCCTCTCAACAAACTGATGACGAACCATAGCCTCATAATCCAAATAAGCAGGGGGCAACTCAATATCATCTTCACGTATGGTTATACCAAGAAAATTAGCTATGCGGGTTGCATAAATTCCACCAAAGAAATCTCCATTAAATCTATTAAGATGCAACCTACGTGCAACAATAGCTCCCAAATTATAAGATTTATCTCCTAACACAGCACTCCTAAGAATACTGAGGTCTCGGACACACATGTGACATGCTTCATCTTTACCATTGATGCATCTACCTATGAAGAGAGCAAAATAATGTATAGTAGGGAAGTGAATGCTCCCTATGGTAGCGTGTGTTATATCTCTAGATTCCCCCACAGTTATACTAGCAAGAAAATCTCTAAATTCAGATTTGCGAGGTTCCTAACACTACCCCATTGTGGAAGTTTGCAAGCAATGGTAAAATCCTCTAAGTCCATCATATAAGATTTTTCATAAAGATCAAACAGGACAGTTGGAGAATTGTGTGAAGATGAAAATTCAAACCTCCTTACAAAGGAACTAGTGAGATAGTGGTACTGGCGGCACTTTTCCTCCTCGAAGCTCACAAGATCAGCGTTATGCAAATATGCGTTAAATTCTTCCTTGATTTCCGCTTGATCCATAAAGTCCTCTGAAGGCCATTCACAAGGCCGCACTGGAGCGTCCCTTGGTGGCTCATCATCAACATCACGCATTGCAAGCCTGGGTTCTTGTTTCCTTGAAGAGCCACCTTGGTACATTTTCCTAAACATATTTCTTCCTCTGAAAAATTTCTGAAATTTTTAGTAACTTAAAATAAAAGTGAACCAAGCTCAACAATATTGATAGCAACTACTCCTACAAGTGCCTAGAGCCTATATCATGCATCAAAACTACTTGGAACCATATAAATTTGACATGCAAGCTCAAGAACAGGGTCACCTAGGCAGCACAAATTTGCAATGAATAAAGCACTAGAACAAAAACTAATTGGACCAATGGAGGAGTCACATACCAAGGAACAATTCCCCCAAGCAGTTTTGTGAGAGGTGCTTTGAGCAAGGAGATCGAAAATGGTAGCAAAATGAGCTTGGACTCGGGTTTGAACTGGATAATTGTGTTTGTGGGAGGAAGGAGTGTGTGGGTGCAGGAATAAGTGGAGGAGGGCCACCATGGGCCCACGAGGCAGGGGGCACGCCCAGGGGGTAGGGCGCGACCTCCACCCTCGTGGCCAGGTGGATGCCCCCCCTGTTGTGTTCTTAGTGCCAAATATTCTCAAATATTCCAGAAAAATCATATTTAAATTTCAGGGCATTTGTATAACTTTTATTTTCGGGGTATTTTTATATTGCACAGATATTCAGATAACAGACAGAAAATACTATTCTTATTTTATTTAATATAAATAACAAAAAGTAAAAGGAGGTTACAGAGAGTTGTGTTTTCTAAATTCATCCATCTCATGATCATCAAAAGGAATCCACTAACAAGGTTGATCAGGTCTTGTTAACAAACTCATTCCGAATAACATGGAACCGGAGAATTTTTGAATAACACTAGGTTACCTCAACGGGGATATGCACATCCCCAACAATAAGAATATCATATTTCTTCTTGACAGTTGGAAGAGGAAATTCAAAACCTCCAAAAATAATCAATGGAATTTTTCCAATGGAATTAATATTGTGAACTTGAGGTTGTTTCCTCGGAAAGTGTACCGTATGCTCATTACCATTAATATGAAAAGTGACATTGCCTTTGTTGCAATCAATAACAGCCCCTGCAGTATTCAAAAAGGGTCTTCCAAGAATAATGGACATACTATCGTCCTCGGGAATATCAAGAATAACAAAGTCCGTTAAAATAGTAACGTTTGCAACCACAACAGGCACATCCTCACAAATACCGACATGTATAGCAGTTGATTTATTAGCCCTTTGCAAAGATATTTCAGTAGGTGTCAACTTATTCAAATCAATTCTACGATATAAAGAGAGAGGCATAACACTAACACCTGCTCCAAGATCACATAACGCAGTTTTAACATAGTTTCTTTTAATGGAGCATGGTATAGTGGGTACTCCTCGATCTCCAAGTTTCTTTGGTATTCCACCCTTAAAAGTATAATTAGAAAGTATGGTGGAAACTTCAGCTTTCGGTATCTTTCTTTTATTAGTAACAATTTCTTTCATGTACTTAGCATAAGGATTCATTTTAGGCATATCAGTTAATCGCATACGCAAAAAGATAGGTCTAATCATTTCAGCAAAGCGCTCAAAATCCTCATCATCCTTTTTCTTGGATGGTTTGGGAGGGAAAGGCATGGGTTTCTGAACCCATGGTTCTCTTTCTTTACCATGTTTCCTAGCAACAAAGTCTTTCTTATCATAACATTGATTCTTTGATTGTGGGTTATCAAGATCAACAGCAGGTTCAATTTCTATATCATTATCATTGCTAGGTTGAGCATCAACATGAACATTATAATTAACATTATCCCTAGTTTCAGGTTCATTACCAAATTGTGTTTCAGCATCAGAAATAGAAATATCATTTGGATTCTCAGGTGTTTCAGTAATAGGTTCACTAGAAGCATGCAAAGTCCTATCATTTTTCTTTTTCTTCCTTTTAGAAGGACTAGGTGCATCTATATTATTTCTCTGAGAATCTTGCTCAATTCTCTTAGGGTGGCCTTCAGGATACAAAGGTTCCTGAGTCATTCTACCAGTTCTAGTAGCCACTCTAACAGCATAATCATTATTCTTACTATTCAATTCATTGAGCAAATCATTTTGAGCTTTAAGTACTTGTTCTACTTGAGTAGTAACCATAGAAGCATGTTTACTAATAAGTTTAAGTTCACCTTTGACATTAGCCATATAATCACCCAAGTGTTCAAGCATATCAGCACTGTGTTTTAATTCTCTACCAAAATAAGCATTGAAGTCTTCTTGCTTAACCATAAATTTATCAAACTCATCTAAGCATGGGCTAGCAAACTTAGTAAATGGGATTTCAGCTTTATCATATCTATAGAGAGAATTTACCTTTGCTACCTGTGTTGGGTTATCAAGACCATGTATTTCTTCAATAGGAGATGGGTTAAAATTATGCATTTCTTCGACAGGCGGTAAATTAAGACTATGTATTTCTTCAATAGGAGGTAAATTCTTAACATCTTCAGCTTTAATACCCTTTTCTTTCATGGATTTCTTTTCCTCTTGCATATCCTCAGGGCTGAGAAATAGAACACCTCTCTTCTTCGGAGTTGGTTTAGGAATAGGCTCAGGAAGTGTCCAATTATTTTCATTAGTCAACATGTTATTTAATAGAATTTCAGCTTCATCCGGTGTTCTTTCACTGAAAACAGAACTAGCACAACTATCCAAGTAATGTCTGGAAACATCGGTTAGTCCATTATAAAAGATATCAAGTATTTCATTTTTCTTAAGAGGATGATCAGGCAAAGCATTAAGTAATTGGAGAAGCCTCCCCCAAGCTTGTGGGAGACTCTCTTCTTCAATTTGCACAAAATTATATATATCCCTTAAAGCAGCTTGTTTCTTATGAGCAGGGAAATATTTAGCAGAGAAGTAGTAAATCATATCCTGGGGACTACGCACACAACCAGGATCAAGAGAATTAAACCATATCTTAGCATCACCCTTTAATGAGAACGAAAATATTTTAAGGATATAAAAGTAGCGAGTTTTCTCATCTTTAGTGAACAGGGTGGCTATATCATTTAATTTAGTAAGATGTGCCATAACAGTTTCAGATTCATAGCCATAAAAAGGATCAGATTCAACCAAAGTAATTATATTAGGATCAATAGAGAATTCACAATCCTTATGAGTAACACAAATAGGCGAAGTAGCAAAAGCAGGGTCAGGTTTCATTCTAGCATTAAGGGATTGCTGCTTCCATTTAGCTAATAACCTCTTTAGATCATATCTATCATTGCAAGCTAAAATAGCTCTAGCAGATTCTTCATCCAGAACATAACCCTCAGGAATAACAGGCAATTCATATTTATTAGGGGAGAGTCTTCATCATCACTTTCATCAATATTATCAGTTTCAATAATTTCATTCTCTCTAACCCTAGCAAGTTGTTCATCAAGAAATTCACCAAGTGGCATAGTAGTATCAATCATAGAAGAAGTTTCATCATAAGTACCATGCATAGCAGAAGTGGCATCATCAATAACATGCGACATATCAGAATCAATAGCAGAAGCAGGTTCAGGTGTCGCAAGCTTACTCAAAACAGAAGGTGAATCAAGTGCAGAGCTAGATGGCAGTTCCTTACCTCCCCTCGTAGTTGAGGGATAAATCTTGGTTTTTGGATCTCTCAAGGTCTTCATAATGATAAGCAGATATAAATCCCAAGTGACTCAAAGAATAGAGCTATGCTCCCCGGCAACGGCGCCAGAAAATAGTCTTGATAACCCACAAGTATAGGGGATCGCAATAGTTTTCAAGGGTAGAGTATTCAACCCAAATTTATTGATTCGACACAAGGGGAGCCAAAGAATATTCTCAAGTATTAGCTGCTGAGTTGTCAATTCAACCACACCTGGAAATTTAATATCTGCAGCAAAGTATTTAGTAGCAAAGTAATATGATAGTAGTGGTAACGGTAGCTAAAGGTAATGATAGCGAAAGTAATGTTTTTGGTATTTTGTAGTGATTGTAACAGTAGCAACGGAAAAGTAAATAAGAGAAGAACAATATATGGAAAGCTCATAGGCAATGGATCGGTGATAGAGAATTATGCTGGATGCGGTTCATCATGTAACAGTCATAACCTAGGGTGACACAGAACTAGCTCCAATTCATCAATGTAATGTAGGCATGTATTCTGAATATAGTCATATGTGCTTAGGGAAAAGAACTTGCATGACATCTTTTGTCCTACCCTCCCGTGGCAGCGGGGTCCTAGTGGAAACTAAGGGATATTAAGGCCTCCTTTTAATAGAGTACCGGACCAAAGCATTAACACATAGTGAATACATGAACTCCTCAAACTACGGTCATCACCGGGAGTGGTCCCGATTATTATCACTTCGGGGTTGCCGGATCATAACACATAGTAGGTGACTATAGACTTGCAAGATAGGATCAAGAACTCACATATATTCATGAAAACATAATAGGTTCAGATATGAAATCATGGCACTCGGGCCCTAGTGACAAGCATTAAGCATAGCAAAGTCATAGCAACATCAATCTCAGAACATAGTGGATACTAGGGATCAAACCCTAACAAAACTAACTCGATTACATGATAAATCTCATCCAACCCATCACCGTCCAGCAAGCCTACGATGGAATTACTCATGCACGGCGGTGAGCATCATGAAATTGGTGATGGAGGAAGGTTCATGATGACGATGGCGATGGATTCCCCTCTCCGGAGCCCCGAACGGACTCCAGATCAGCCCTCCCAAGAGGTTTTAGGGCTTGGCAGCGGCTCCGTATCGTAAAACGCAATGAATCCTTCTCTCCTATTTTTTTCTCCCCAAAAGCAAATATATAGAGTTGGAGTTGAGGTCGGAGGAGCTCTAGGGGGCCCACGAGGTAGGGGGCGCGCCCCCACCCTCGTGGCTAGGGTGTGGGCCCCCTCGTCTTCATCTTTTGCAAGGATTTTTTATTATTTCCAAAAAGACGTTCCATGAAGTTTCAGGTCGTTCCGAGAACTTTTGTTTCTACACATAAATAACACCATGGCAATTCTGCTGAAAACAACGTCAGTCCGGGTTAGTTCCATTCAAATCATGCAAGTTAGAGTCCAAAACAAGGGCAAAAGTGTTTGGAAAAGTAGATACGACGGAGACGTATCAAGGGCCTTCCTAAAATCTGCCCAACAACGTCATGTGGGCCGTCGAATATAACACCAGCCTATTTCACTTTCGGCCCATGTATGGCCCACGGCATCTTTCGACCCATATGAGGCCTTTCGTAACTTTAGGCCCTCTAGTGGCCCACGGTGACTCTAGCCCATAATGAACAATAAATTTCTTTGTACCCATTGACGGCCCATGATTCACATGGGCCGTTTCCAACCCGTATTAGCTTTCGGCCTACTGACGGCCATACGTTCTTGGGCTTCTTTCCGACCCTCGATTACTTCTGACCTGTTACTGGCATGTTCTCCTAATGGGCCAAATTCAACCCGTGGCAAGAATCGGCCCGTTTGTGGCCTGTTAACCCGTTGTGCCGTTTCCAGCCCGTCCTATATTCTGGCCCATTAACGACCCATTATGCCTGTGATAGAATTAAGCCTTTGCTGTCCTTGGGCCTGTTAACGGCCCGTTACCATGTTGGGTCAATACCAATTACGCCCGTTTGCGGCCCATGTGGACCCATTTATCCAACGGCCCGAGGCCCACCGATTCTACGGCCCATTGGAGGCCCATTTATCTGACGGCCCGTAGGAGGCCCATGGATCCTACGGCCTATAGCAGGGTCAAGGTTACCACGGTCCGTATATGGCCCATCGTTGTTGCGGCCACTAGCAAACTAATGAAAAAGAAGACTAGGAAATAAATAAGCCCGAAACTAACGCTATGCTATTAAGGCGATTGCACAGATTACATCCACTGGGCATCAAAGATCGCCACCAGTGCAAATATAGGGAACATCCTACACTATACAAAAATGGGTTGCTGTTTTCTTCAGCCGGTGGCTGCACGTTAAGAACAAATTTTGTATCACAACAAATCAAATTACATCCATAAAACAAAAGGAAGTTTGGCATAAAAGTTAATAGTATGGCAGATAAATGCACCACCAGAAGTTCAGAAGCTCGGTTCATTTGACCTGACTTTTACATTTTTCATGCTGTATTGTCCGATGGAGCACCCTTCGCCTTCATTTCTCCTAGTCTCCTGAACAACATAGCAAATGTCTGATAGTTTGGTTTCAAAAACAAGCATATCTTGACGACATCGAACAATGTTTGTCCTTGTTTCATAAAGGGTCTCTGTTAGGGAATGGACTTGTGTCTCGAGCGCAGATATAACATTGGTTTGAGCTTGCATATATTGATCATGAGGCTGTTTGGACGAGATTGCCTTAACAACCAACCCAGTATTACGCAGGAACATGCTTTTCGCACTGTTAGTGGACAGGTACTGGCCCACTGCAGCAAGACGTGACATGGTGGTTATAGTTGCCTCGTCACCTTCAGAAGGTGGCAGTTCCACCATTTTTTCCATAGCTTGCTGAAAATTTGAGTTTTTACATTAGTAGTACCAGAAAAGAAGATATTAAGGAGGTAGCAAAACCAAACAAGAAAGGTTTGGTCTATATACAGAAATTATTCTGGTGAACCCATGTAAAATATTAGTTGTATTTTACTGCAATGTACATAAAAAAACCATGTTCCAAACATATGACCATGTACCATGGCTAATGTATTGTCTATTTCTTCACATTATATTGACAGCTAAGGATAAAGAGACAAAGTTTATAATACCGTAAGCATATTATGACATCATTCATATCACAAAACAACTGAGAATAGACAAACATGCAATTGTAATGTTGTGTGGGCAAGTCCAGCAAGGAACTAGATTACAGATCAAGATCAAAGGAACATCACTCCTCTCTTTTAAACCTTGTAAGGTGCAATGATACACTAAGACAATTGTGTATAAAATTGAAAAGAGTAATAGACATTGGCTGCAAACCATGCTGTTCAATGCACAAGTCAGAGTGAGTAGTAGTTAAAAGGCATGAGGATTAAGGACTTACAACAGCGGCTTTGACTGGTGTAGTCATGCCCTTCGTCTTGCTGGTGTGACAGTCCTTGAAGATTTCCACAGCATTTGGTTCATGTACTTTTTGGTCCTTGCGGGCTTTCCTCTGCATTTGGAACAAGTCAATATAGATCTGATAATGTGGTACAATGAAAAGAGTGAAACAGCAGCTAACTACAAGAGCCTCGAAGTGTGCAATATAGCTATGAGATCCTGTCGTCTGTTGGAATTTCACTTTCGTACGGTTGGCCTTGTTCTTTGGATCAGACCAGTGTTTAACGTGTGAGGCCTTGTTCTTTGGATTTGTGAGGCACATGCATAAATAGGACTTCAACATGTGATATGATCACATATATATAATGTACCTGATACTTTGGATCAGACCAGTGTTTAACGAGGCCTCTCCAGTCTTCATCCGATATATTTTCCACTCGAGATGATTGGGCAAGTTCACTGTTAGCCTTGCCTTCAAAGTGAGTTTTTCTCAAGTTATACTGATACTGTCGCAGAGCAGACTTGAAAACATGGGTGCAAGCTTGTCTAGTTGCATCAACTTGGCTATCCAACTTGAACCTCATCTATTGAAAATTATGCGAGTCTCATTATCAGCAACCTAGAAAGTATGGGACAGGGCAAGACGATATTACTAGTTTCCATACATAACCATACTTACAGATAAATGGTCCAGGAAGGTGTTGAGCTGGGTTTCGTCTTTGTCATTCCTGTACTAAATCCATATTGGGAGGATACACACATGACACCTAACAGCAACCACTGCCTCTGATACTAACTTGGCTGACTCTATAGCATCACATGGCCTTTTTAAACCTGCCTCAAAACGGATCTCCATTCTTCCTCCTCTAGAATTAGTTAACCTATCGAGCATTATCCCTGATGTTTGTTTCCTCTTGCGCCTAGGTGCTAGTCCAACAACGAACATAGGAAGTGTTAGTGTACATCAAACTGTGAGACTACATATAAAGATGCATGCAACTGTAACTTGACTCCAGCAACTACCTTCTTGCTGTTGAAGCTCACAAAGTTTATCTGATCTTGCCAACTCGTCTTGTGTCAAGAGTGCTTCGGAAGTAGTGTCAGGTGACAAGGGAGCTTGGGAACATGCTGCTAGCCGGGTTGACAAACGAGTAACTCGTGCAGCTGGTGGCACTGTGGAAGGTGTTGCAACAACTAGGGTTGTCTCTGCTTGTTTGGTGGCACCTATTTGTTTCTGTTTGGCTTGTTCTGCAGCTCATGTAGCACGGGATACCCTGTTTGTACAATTTCCCATTGGACTTTGACCTTCTATAGCACCATCAGTACCAGCAGAATCTGCAGGATTCTTCCAGTTCACTTTCCATGTATTCCTAGTACTAACACCATCCCTGTCATTCTCTGTCCCTTCCTCTTTCTCTGTGCCATGTTAAGTCAAGCTGACAAGAAAAAGGAATAATAATTTAATTCTTTAGAACAAATTGATGCGTGACACAGACGAACTGAACTTTGATGTTAGACAACCACATGATAGGAGGATGTAATATGTACGAAAAACAAGACGGCATGAGATAACCAGAACTATGATGTGTAAACTAAGCAAAATACATTTCACTAAATTAGAAGCAATGCAATGGAAGGTAGACACCATATGAAATATGCTACAAATATCGCTCTGCCAAGTTAACAGTGTCTTGTCATAACTGGTGTTTAAACAAATGTGAAGAAGTACAAGAAATAAATCATATGCATGATGCAAAAAACATCACACTACCAAGTTAAAGGTCTCTCGTCATTAGTGCCATTGCATATTCACAGCTTATGATGTGTAAACTAAGGAGAAGGCATTTCAACAAATTAGAAGCAATGAAATCTAGACACCATATGAAAGATGCAATGAATATCACTCTACCAAGTTAAAATTGTCTCGTCATAAGTGCCATTTCAACAAATTAGTAGTACAAGCTAGAAAAGACTGCGAGATGTAACCTATATCACACTACCAAGTCAAACGTGTCTTATGATAAGTGATTGTCGCAGGTTACACAACAATAGTACTTTTATGTAAGAACATGGTGTGATAGATAGATATTGTATGTTCTAGAAACAGGAACACGTGTCTTAGTCACAAGTATAATGTGTAAAGTAAGAGATGGAATTCAACTAAATTTGAAGCAATACAATCTAGACATCATACATAACATGCAACCACATATAATAGTGCCAAGTTAGAGGGAGCACCTGTGATGGTGCACTAGGGGAGACGTTGAAAGCACAAGTGCTCCCTGGGTGATTTTGGTAATTAATGTCAAGATATCTCTTGTTGGACTAATACTTTTATCTAGTATATTTCAGATGAGTTCAACAGTGGAGTGACTTGGACAAGGGGATGTGGAACCCCATCGAAATGCTAAGGACACAAGATTGACAAAAGCCTCAAATGCTCAAGACTCTACATTTTCATTTTAGTGACCCAAGATCACATTGAGTCCATAGGAAAAGCCAATACTATTAAAAGGGGATGAGGTGTTGCTTAATGGTTTGCTTGCTCAAAGTGCTTAGTGATATGCTCCAAAGCCCTCAACCACTTTCTCATTTCCACATATGTCCCAAAACAAAAGTCAAACTCGGCCCCACCGATTTGATCTATTCGGCACCACCGAGTTCACTTGACATAGCCACTGTCAGAAACGCTGATCAGTTCGGTCTCACCGATGGGATCTCGGTCTCACCGAGATGGGCTTGAAAACTCTCTGTTGCCTGTTGCAATTATTTCGGTCTCAACGAGATATGCAATCGGTCCCACTGAGTTTGCTTGACCAACTCTCTACTTTGCTTATTACCAAAATCGGTCCCACCGAGTTTGTGTAATCGGTCAAACCGAGTTGAGGTTTTACCCTAACCCTAGCACATTGGTCCCACCGAGTTGATCATATCGGTCCCACCGAAAATCCTAACGTTCACATTTTGAACTAAATCGGTCTGACCGAGTTTAATAATTCGGTCCCACCAAGTTTGGTAAATTGTGTGTAACTGCTAGATTTTGTGTGGAGGCTATATATACCCCTTCACCCATCCTCCATTTGTGGATAGAGCCATCAGAACGTGCCTACACTTCCAACATTCATTTTCTGAGAGAGAACCACCTACTCATGTGTTGATACCAAGATATTCCATTCCAACCACAAGAATCTTGATCTCTAGCCTTCCCCAAGTTGGTTTCCACTCAAATTATCTTTCCACCAAATCCCAATCAGTGAGAGAGAGTAGAGTGTTGGGGAGACAATCATTTGAAGAACAAGAGTAAGGAGTTCATCATCAACACACCGTCTATTACCTTTTCGAGAGTAGTGTCTCCTAGATTGGTTAGGTGTCACTTGGGAGCCTCTGTCAAGATTGTGGAGTTGAATCAAGGAGTTTGTACGGGCAAGGAGATCGCCTACTTCGTGAAGATCTACCCAAGTGAGGCAAGTCCTTCATGGGCGATGGCCATGGTGGGATAGACAAGGTTGCTTCTTCGTGGACCCTTCATGGGTTGAAGTCTCCATCAATGTGGATGTACGATAGCACGACCTATCGAAACCATGCCAAAAGTCTCTGTGTCTCCAATTGCGTTTGCACACTCCAATCCCATCCATTTACTTTCTTGCAAGTTGCATGCTTTACTTTCCGCTGCTCATATACTCTTGCCAAGTTTGCTTGAAATGTATTGTGAATGTTTAAACTTGTGCTAAAACTCCACCTTAACTTAAAGAATTTAAAAACTTCTATTTTTCTTTGTTGGGGGTCTAATCACCCCCCCCTCTAGACACCTCTTCTCAATCCTACAATTTGTATCGGAGCATTGGTCTCCATTGCTTTGGTTTAATCACCATTGTAGGAAGATGGATGAGTCTACGTTGGGGAGTCTTAGACGTAGAGTGCCTATACTTGATGGAGAGTTCTTTCATGAGTGGAAAAATTGAGATGCTTGATATTTTCAATGAATATCACTTGAAAAAGTACATTACTACCCCTTGTGCACCCCTTGTTGACCCCTTGCATGCTACCCTTGATGAGTCTATTAATACGATCCGTAATCTTAGAACTGTCAATTTAATCACTAGAGGATTACCTACAAACTTGATTGCTAGCTTGCCTGCTCTTGATTGTGCCTACACCATATGGAGATTTCTTGAGGAACGATTTCCAAACTATTCCTTGCAAAACTTAGACGAGATTCTTCATAAGTCTATTGCTTTGAGTAAGATGAATTCCAATGATCCTAAGTTTGGTGATTGTCTATTTGAGCTTACTAACCTCATGCGTGCCAAAGGAGATGTTGGAATCATTAGTAATATCATCTCCGAAGCTATTAGAATTCATAAAGACGAACATTGTGATGATCATTTATCTAATGAATCACTCTCTCTAGGAGTTGATCAATCACAAGATGATGTTGAACATGGATACTATGATGAGGATGATGATAGTGACTATTATCTCGATGAGTCTACGAGACATTTTGTTCTTATGGCTAATCTTCGTGGCTACATGGCTGGTGGAAAGGAATGGGTCCTTGATAGTGGATGTACCGATCACATGACCGGAGACAAGGATATGTTTCGTGAGCTTGCTAAAAACAATGGCCCTCAAAAGTATGTTACTTTTGGTGACAACTCAAAGGGTAAGGTGGTTGGCCTTGGTAAGGTGGCCATCTCACATGATAGATCCATACAAAATGTTATGCTCATTGAATCCCTTGGCTATAATTTACTCTTCATATCTAGACTTGCTAACTTTGGTTTCAATGTCCTATTTACTGAAGTAGATTGCCAAGTGTTTCGTAGAGATAATCATAATATGGTCTTTACCAGTTTACGTTGAGGTGATCTATACATTGTTGACTTCACTGAAAAGGCTCAACCTAGAACTTGCCTAATTGCTAAATCCTCTAAAGGCTGGTTGTGGCATAGAAGGTTAGGTCATGTGGGCATGCGAAGTCTTGATAAGCTTATTAAAGGTGATCATATCCTTGGAGTGAAAGATGTTATTTTTTACAAGGATAGATTGTGCGGTGCTTGTCAAGCAGGAAAACAAGTTGGAGGAAGTCACCCCGTGAAGAACATCATGACCACGAGAAGACCGCTCGAGCTACTTCGTATGGATCTCTTTTGTCCCAATGCCTTCAAAAGTCTCGGCGGAAACTCATTTGGTCTAGTCATAGTCGACGATTTTTCAAGATTTACGTGGGTGTTCTTCCTTGATGATAAATCATAGGTCCAAAAGATCTTCAAGAACTTCGCTAGGAAGGCCCAAAATCAATTTGAAGTGAAGATCAAGAAGGTTAGCAGCGACAACAGAACAGAGTTCAAGAACGCAAATGTGGATACCTTTCTTAATGAAGAAGGGATTTCACATGAGTTCTCGGCTACGTAAATGCCTCAACAAAATGGAGTTGGTGAGAGGAAGAACTGGACTCTTATTGAGATGGCGAGAACGATGCTTGATGAGTACAAGACTCCAAAAAACTTTTGGGTGGAAGCAGTTGAGACAGCTTGTCATGCAACAAATCGCTTGTATCTTCATAAGCTACTCAGCAAGACGGCATACAAGCTTCTCACCGGTAACAAACCCCATGTTGGATACGTTCGAGTATTCAGCTCAAAGTGCTATATTCTTGATAAGCATCATCGTTCTGGATTTGCTCCTAAATCTCATGAGGGTTTCCTACTTGGTTATGGCTCAAACTCTCACACTTACCGTATCTACAACAATTTCACCCTAAAAGTTGAAGAGACGGTAGATGTGAAGTTTGATGAATCTAACGGCTCGCAAGTAGAGCAATTGCCAATTGATGTAGGAGACAAAGACCCCTCGGAAGCAATCCAAGACTTGTCTATTGGCAAGATTCGTCCAATGGAGGTGAAGGAGAGTACCTTGTCCATCCAAGTGGAAGCTTCTACCTCACGACAAGGTGAACCAAGAGTTGACACGGAGGCATCCACAAGTGGGACACACCAAGATGAAGAAAACGAGGAAGTACACCAAGATGAACCTCATCAACCTCCTTCTCCACCTTGACAAGAGAACGACAACATCAATAATGAAGAAGACCAAGAGGAAGAACAAGATGATGAAGAAGATGTTCCTCCCCGACCCAAACAAAAGCTCCCACGAGTTCGAGCAAGAGTTTCACGAGACCATCCCATCAAGAAAATCTTCAATGATATCCAAACCGGGAGAATCACTCGCTCTAAAACTCGTTTGGAAAATTTTGTGAACATTATTCATTCATCTCTAGCATTGAACCTATGAAGGTTGAAGAAGCACTGGAAGATCCGGATTGGATAAATACCATGCATGAAGAGCTACACAACTTTGAGAGGAACCAAGTGTGGACATTGGTTGAGAAGCCCAACAACAACCACAACATCATCGGTACCAAATGGGTGTTTCGCAACAAGCAAGAAGAAGATGGACAAGAAGTTAGCAACAAAGCACGTCTCGTCACCCAAGGCTACACTCAAGTTGAAAGTATGGACTATGGTGAGACATATGCCCCCATTGCTCGACTTGAGTCCATCCGCATCTTACTTGCCTATGCTAATCACCATGATATTACCTTGTACCAAATGGACATTAAAAGTGGTTTTCTAAATGGTGAAATTGAGGAGGAAGTTTATGTTAAACAACCTCCAGGCTTTGTTAATCCTAAGAAACCTGACCATGTTTACAAACTTCACAAAGCTCTTTATGGTCTTAAACAAGCTCCTAGAGTGTGGTATAAATGCTTGACCAAGTTCCTTATTGAAAAAGGCTCTGAGATTGGAAAGATATATTCTACTCTTTTTACTAAGAGGGTTAATGGTGAATTATTTGTGTGCCAAATTTATGTTGATGATATCATATTTGGTTCAACTAACCCTCATTTTAGTGAAAAGTTTGAAAATCTAATGTCGGAGAAGTTTGAGATGTCTATGATGAGTGAACTCAAGTTCTTTCTTGGCTTGCAAATCAAGAAAACTAAGGAGGGTACCTTTGTTTCCCAAACAGAGTATACTAAGGACTTATTCGAGAAGTTCAACATGCAAGAATGCAAAGGTATGAATACACCCATGCCTACTAGTGGACATCTTGACTTGACCAAGGATGGCGAGCCGGTTGACCAAAAGGTTTATCGCTCTATGACTGGTTCATTATTATATCTATGTGCCTCCGGTCCCGATATTATGCTAAGTGTGTGCATGTGTGCACGATATCAAGCGGCCCCAAATAATGTCATCTCAAGGATGTAAAAAGGATAGTGATATACTTAATTCACACATCAAATTTTGGCAATTGGTATCCTAAGAGGTTTTCTTTTGATCTTGTTAGCTATTCCGACTAGGACTATGCCGGAGACAAGGTTGATAGAAAGTCCATTTTGGGTACTTGTCAATTTGTTGGTAGATCTCTTGTGTCTTGGTCCTCCAAGAAACAAAACTCAGTATCCTTATCTATTGCCAAAGCGGAATACGTTGCCGCCTATTCATGTTGTGCTCAATTACTTTGTATGACCCAAACTCTTAAAGATTATGGCATCTATGTGAAACATGTTTCATTGCTTTGTGACAATGAAAGTGCTATTAAGATTGCTCATAATCCCATGCAACATTCTCGAACTAAGCATATTGAAGTTCATCATCATTTCATTCGAGATCATGTTGCCAAAGGGGACATCGATCTTAAGCATGTTCGTACTGATAAGCAATTGGCGGATATATTCACCAAACTGCTTGATGAGAAAGTATTTTGCCGTTTGAGAGGTGAATTGAACATCATTGATGCCTCAAACTTGGAGTAGAAACTCCATTTGGATACATGCAAGGCATGAGCCTTTAACTAATCCTTGATATTTCTCTTATGATGATGATCATATGTCTTGGATATATTTGCACCCTTGCATGCTATCTAACCCTTGTAGGTACTTGGATGATTCTAAATCTATGAGATTGCAAAACACTCACATCTTGAGCAATCTCTACATACCAAGTCTCTACAATATGGTAGTTGAAGACAAGGAAGCATGAAACCCTTCAACATATCCTTTGACAATTCTTCTATATCAAATTTCATTTGGTACCAAATCTCACAACTGTCAACTTGTATACACAAGTGCTCTTCCTTGCAAGACTAACCCATGTAGGTAGATGAACTCAAACTACAAGCGGTGCTCCCAACTCTTGATGAGCTACATCAACCTTGAGCATCCCACACAAGTTCAACTACATGATCAAGATCAACACCACCATCCAAGGTATGTTATTCCATCTTAGAGAAGTTTTACCCCAAGTCATGTGTCAAAGCAGCTCAACGAGATGTGAATACATCAAAATGCTTAAACGAAAAATGGTAAACCCATTTTGAGCTTAAACGATGAGTATGACCTACGATCAAGTGTTCTCACTTGACTCCTTAGTCAATATACTCTAACATAAGTGACTTTGTCGCCGACCATTTCTAGATGAAGTTCTCTAGTGTTCCTCTGAGTTCTTGCATTTGTCTCCTGCATATTTTCCCCCTTCTTTAATCAAAAAAACTTCATCTAGATCTTTTTATTTTCTCTGTTCGTTTCTGCATTCCCTGCATCCAATTCATTGCAAATCTTTCAGTTAATTCCTTGCAAATCTTTGTGAGATCTTATTTGCCTAGTGAGCTGAGATGACAACTGTTTCCTCTCTATATTGAACTCGGCCTCACCGGTTTGTCTTTTTCGTTCTAACCGAACTACTTCAGTGCCACCGAAGAACACAACTCAGTGTTACCAATTTCAATGCTGAGAAAACACTTTGCCATTTGCATCCTTCATACTCGTTCCAGCTCCACTCAATGATTCTTGTCCTCTACCTGCATCAAATTCTATATGCTCCTTTGTTTTGTGACTCAAGGACCAAACCCTTTCGACTCACATTCCAGAAGACCCTTCTTGGAAATTGATGTCAAATGGGGAGAGAGATCACATCGAAGGGGGAGAGTGCTCAATTAGATCAAAGGGAGAGAGACCCCAGATGCCTGGTATTCAAGAGGAGACAAGTCACATGTCTTTAAGAGGGGAAGGCATGTTAGTATGTGTTATGACTGTGTTGTTATGTTTTGCTCTGGTTTTCGTTTCCCTATCTTCTCCCATTTTCCATACAAGATTCAGGGGGAGAAAGACATCTAAGGAAGGAAATCTTCGGATTCATTGCATATCTTTACCTATTTGGGGACATGTCTATACTTAAATAGAGTATCTAGAACTCACTTTCAACATGTCATCCCAATCTTGGTACTCTTGTGGTTTACTGCTTGCTCTGTTCAGTAGATGTTTTTGTGTTATCTAACCTTGTTTACTCAGGTTCATCTTTTTCAAAGCCACCTCAAGACCACAAGGTAAGTATATGCATCACACTCATGTGCATGATGATTTCTTCCTACTGTACATATTGTTTGCAAGGACTCATGAACAATAAGGTATGTTTCCTGCATCTACATCATTTGCTCAGATGCATATAGCCAAGATAGATGTAACTCATTGCTTGCTCTATCATGCTTATGCATTCACATGCTCTTATATTCAATATTTACATGAATGCATACATGTAGGGGGAGCCTATGCATGTTACATGTCCTTCCCAAGCTTTACTTGATATTCTCTATATCCTTATCTAAAGCTTTGATGTATGTTGTCATCAATTACCAAAAAGGGGGAGATTGAAAGCACAAGTGCTCCCTGAGTGATTTTGGTAATTAATGTCAAGATATCTCTTGTTGGACTAATACTTTTATCTAGTATATTTCAGATGAGTTCAACAGTGGAGTGGCTTGGACAAGAGGATGTGGAACCCCTTCAAAATGCTAAGGACACAAGATTGACAAAAAGCTCAAATGCTCAAGACTCTACATTTTCATTTTAGTGATCCAAGATCACATTGAGTCCATAGGAAAAGCCAATACTATTAAAAGGGGATGAGGTGTTGCTTAATGGCTTGCTTGCTCAAAGTGCTTAGTGATATGCTCCAAAGCCCTCAACCACTTTCTCATTTCCACATATGTCCCAAACCAAAAGTCAAACTCGGCCCCACCGATTTGATCTATGCGGCGCCACCGAGTTCACCTGACATAGCCACTGTCAAAAATGCTAATCAGTTCGGTCTCACCGATGGGATCTCGGTCTCACCGAGATGGGCTTGCAAACTCTCTGTTGCCTGTTGCAATTATTTCGGTCTCGGCGAGATATGCAATCGGTCCCACCGAGTTTGCTTGACCAACTCTCGGTTTTGCTTATTACCAAAATCGGTCCCACCGAGTTTGTGTAATCGGTCAAACCGAGTTGAGGTTTTACCCTAACCCTAGAACATTGATCATATCGGTCCCACCGAAAATCCTAATGTTCACATTTTGAACTAAATCAGTGTGACCAAGTTTCATAATTCGGTCCCATCGAGTTTGGTAAATTGTGTGTAACGGCTAGATTTTGTGTGGAGGCTATATATACCCCTTCACCCATCCTCCATTTGTGGAGAGAGCCATCAGAACGTGCCTACACTTCCAACGTTCATTTTCTGAGAGAGAAACACCTACTCATGTGTTGAGACCAAGATATTCCATTCCAACCACAAGAATCTTGATCTCTAGCCTTCCCCAAGTTGGTTTCCACTCAAATCATCTTTCCACCAAATCCAAATCAGTGAGAGAGAGTTGAGTGTTGGGGAGACTATCATTTGAAGCACAAGAGCAAGGAGTTCATCATCAACACACCATCTATTACCTTTTGGAGAGTGGTGTCTCCTATACTGGTTAGGTGTCACTTGGGAGCCTCTGTCAAGATTGTGGAGTTGAACCAAGGAGTTTGTACAGGCAAGGAGATTGCCTACTTCATGAAGATCTGCCCAGGTGAGGCAATTCCTTTGTGGGCGATGGCCATGGTGGGATAGACAAGGTTGCTTCTTCGTGGACCCTTCGTGGGTGGAGCCCTCCGTGGACTCACGCAACCGTTACCCTTCATGGGTTGAAGTCTCCATCAACATGGATGTACGATAGCACCACCTATCGGAACCACGCCAAAAATCTCCGTGTCTCCAATTGCATTTGCACACTCCAATCCCATCCCTTCTCTTTCTTGCAAGTTGCATGCTTTACTTTCTGCTGCTCATATACTATTGCCATGCTTGCTTGAAATGTATTGTGAATGTTTAAACTTGTGCTAAAACTCCACCTTAACTTAAAGAATTTAAAAACTGCTACTTTTCTTTGTTGAGGGTCTAATCACCCCCCTCTAGACACCTCTTCTCGATCCTCCAGACGTGCTCATCATCAACACGGCTAAGTTGAGTGTCTATGCATGTGTTGTGTTGCAAATCATCTTCGGGGGTTGGAGGAGTAGAACCGGTAGAGGCCCTCCGTTTGGAAGGAGCACCTTTATCCGTTGCCTTACTAACTTCCTTCCACTTTATTGATTTTGAATTGTCAAGTAAAACCGACAAGAAAAAGCAATAAAATCCACTCTTCAGAACTCATTCGTGCATGATACCGACAATCACTACTTTGATGTAAGGCAAACACATGATACCAGGATGGAATATGTATGAAAAACAGGATGGCCTGGCATATTCACAATTGTATGTGTAAACTAAGCAGAAGCCATTTCAACAAATAAGAACCAATGCAAGCTAGACACCGTATGTAACATGCAAGACAATATCACACTGCCAAGCTAGAGAAAGCACCTAGGATGCCGATTTCGCCGGAAGACCACCATCAATACCTGTCTTATTTTTTTCCTTCCCGCTTATTAGTTTTATTGCCTTGTCAATTCAAACACACAAGAAAAATGAATAAAAATTCGCTTTTCAGAACTCATTGATGCAGGATGCTGATGAGCACTACTTTAATGTAAGGCGACCGCATGATAGGACGATTGAATGTGTAACAAAAAAGGACATCATTGCATATTCATAGCTATGATGTGTAAACTAAGGAGAAGGCATTTCAACAAATTAGAAGCAATGAAAGCTAGACACCATATGAAAGATGCAACGAATATCACACTACCAAGTTAGAACTGTCTCGTCATAAGTGCTATTTCAACAAACTAGAAGTAGTACAAGCTAGAAAAGAATGCGAGATGTAACCTATATCACACTCCCAAGTCAAACGTGTCTTATGATAAGTGATTGTTGCAGGTTACACAACAGTAGTACTTTGATGTAAGAACATGGTGTGATAGACAGATAATGTATGTTCTAGAAATGGGAACACATGTCTTATTCACAAGTATAATGTGTAAAGTAAGCATATGGAATTCAACAAAATTAGAAGCAATACAAGCTAGACATCATACATAACATGCAACCACATATAACAGTGCCAAGTTAGAGGGAGTAGCTGGGATGGTGCACTAGGGGAGACATTCTCATCATCAACACAGCTACGTTGAGTGTCTATGCATGCGTTGTCTTGCAAATCATCTTGGGGGGTTGGAGGAGTAGAATCTGTAGAGGCCCTCCGTTTGGAAGGAGCACCGTTATCCGCTGCCTTGCTAACTTCCTTCCGCTTTATTGATTTTGAATTGTCAAGTGAAACCAACAAGAAAAAGCAATAAAATTCACTCTGCATAACTCATTCGTGCATGATACTGGCAATCACTACTTTGATGTAAGGCAAACACATGATACCAGGATGGAATACGTATGAAAAACAGGATGACATGGCATATTCACAACTGTTTGTGTAAACTAAGCAGAAGCCATTTCAACAAATAAGAATCAATGCAAGCTAGATACCACATGAAAGATGCAACCAATATGACTCTACCAAGTTAAAAGCGTCCCATCATAAATAGCATTTCAACAAATTAGAAGCAGCACATGCTATAAATCATATGAAAGATGCAACTAATATCGCACTGCATATACTAAAAGTGTCTCGTCATATTGATTGATGTGGGATACAAAAAAAATAGTTTTATGTAAGGACATGCTTAATAGACAGATGTACTATGTACTAAAAACAGGAAGGCATGTCACATTAACAGGTATAATGTATAAACTAAGCAGAATAGCACATGCAGTTTAACCACATTGGAAGAATTACAATCAAGATACCATATGCAACATGCAACCACATATCACGCTGCCAAGTTAGAGCAAGCACATGCGATGCTCGTGTAGGGGAAATGCGGTAATCAACAAAGCTACGTTCACTATCTTCATCTAGCCTTGTTGTTTCTTGAGAATCATGTGGGGAGGCTGACGCTGCATTCTTTAAATAAGGATCTTTACTCATAGTAGTCCACTGGCCTGACTGCCTCATCATAAGTGATTGATGAGGGATACACAAGAACATTAGTTTGATGTAAGAACATGGTTAATAGACAAATGTACTGGTATGTGCCAAAAATAGGAAGGCATGTCATATTCAAACGTATAATGTGTAAGCTAAGCATATGCAATTTAACCAAATTGGAAGCAATACAAGCTAGACATCCGGCTGGAGTGGTGAGCATGACCATCTAGGACCTGAGAGCCTGGTGGGAGGCGGGCTGCTTCGCCACCATCGTGGCTTTTTAGTTGGCTTCCAGGTGATGACTGTCAATGTTGGGCTTGTCACTAGCTCGGCCAGTGCCCTAACTAGCTATTTGTCTTCTGGTGCTCCCGGGATGGTGGTTCATGTAAAAAATATCTTTCCTTATCTTAATAAAGACCAACTTCGGCCTTTCGAATACAAGCTAGACACTATATGCAACATGCAACCACATATGACACCGCGAAGTTAGATCAGGCACCTGGGATGGTGGTTCATTACGAGCGAGATCATCAACTCTAGAGCTACGTTTACCGTCTCCATCTGCTGACACTACACCCTTTAAAGTGCTGAAACGTGTCTGGCCTAGCCGCGTACGAAGCTGGAGCGACTTCTCTCTTTTCTTTTCTGCTTCTGTTAAGGCAGAGTCTGAAATACCCTTGCATAAAAACATAATAGTGAGAGTATGAGTGAAGTGTGTGCAGAACTAGTGCACTGTAAAAGTAGCAGATAGCAGGTGGCTGAAAAATAAATGACAGGAGACATATGATAGCTCTACAACATTGCATGGCAAACAAAATTAGATTCTACTCCGTATGATTTTGTAATATATGAGCACAGGGATGGCTGGGAAATGCAGGTACTCCTCCAGCACACCACCACATGTGGTCCTATCAAAATAACAGTCGACTGAAAATAAATAGGCCAGCCAATTTTTTTATGAACCGTCCGATCTATAAGGAACGGACAGATGGCCTTCGTCTACCACCCGCCAGTCACTGTTGACGATCTTTCTCGAACCGCCAGCAACCACCGACCCAGACCCTTGCCTCCGCCGCCCCGCCCTCCCCTCGACCTCACACCACTACCGTGCTTGGCAGCGCCCCCGGCTATCCCTTTAATCCCGGCCGACCTCCAGATCGGGCTTCAGCAGCTCTAGGCCCCACACGCCCCTAAGATAAACACTGAGGCGCTGCTTCCTTGGCATAATAGGCAGACTAGCGCCTGTTACACCGGGGAATGCTTCCTTTAATTGGGAATCAACTGACTAGGAATTCAAGTCCAGGGGCGACGGACCTCTAGCTAAGGTGAAATAGTATATGAGGAGAAACCTTGTGCACCACGAGTTACTAGGAACATCTAGTATCAATAAGAAGCGGTCAACTAGCGTCTTCTATGGGATGCATACCATGTAAGCAGACACATAAGATTTGCACGAATAAGGGAAGAGGGGTACCATTTCCGGTTGCCAGTGTTGTGTCCTCCATATGTCGCGGCGGTTTCCTTCTTTTTGCTGGGGGAACCGATGTTTTGGAGGAGGGTGCAACCTTGGAGGAACCCATAGCCAAATTGTTGACTGTGTTGCTGTGGCCGTATGTCGGCGGATGGGAAGCAGATCTGAGGCGGCGAAGGATGGTGTAGGAGGAACAGCTCCGATGCGGTGGACGGTGGCAAAGTTGGAGTGGCAACAGTGAGGCGTAGGACGGCGTGGTTGAACTGGCTCGAGTACGGACAGCTCGGCCTCGGCTTCAACTACTAGTCGTGGAGGGCGTTGCAGTTGAGGTTGTGGTTCGGGGTATCAGCTCCGGCGTGATGGAGGAGGGCGGCGGTTGATGGGTGGGATGGGGTGGCGGACGGAGGACGTCAGGGTTTCGCGGCTGGTGGAGAGGTAGTTTTGGCGCCCACAGAGTACGAATGGGGAATCAGACAGGGGGCAGGGGTGGGGGAGCTAAGGGAGAACCATGTTTCGGTCTGGAACGCGCTTATTTTTGGCTTTTTTGAACAGATGGGACACGCTTGTTTGAAATTTGGAGAAATTATAAACTTTGCCCCCCTCTTAAATTTCAGACCTACTGCGGGTCGGGGGTAGGATGGTAATCCCAGGTGTCCCAAATAGTGGGCGGGAGCAATTTCGGCCGCGCGCATGTGTGCTTAGGCGGCCATTGTGTATGAATGTTTTTCGGAAGCGGTTGTGTGGCGTCTAGATGAAGCTACAAACCTACCCCGGTTTAGACCTTTGGACATCAGGCCGGTAGGTTTCACGGGTCGGAGTTATAAAAGTAATTTCCTTCTACTACCAAACATTGGTCTCACACGGTTTGGGGCGAGTTGAGGCTCTTTTGGCACTTCGTTTGAAATTTTGAAACAGAAGCATTCACGATTAGAGTACTCCGAAACATTGAGGTTTGACCTAAATAGACAATGTTAAATTTGACCTTGTATATATGTTTGGAAACCTCATTAAATTATCCACTTCTTTTTGAAATTTTGACACTTGAAAATCCTATAACTACGATTATTTTGGAATGGAGGAGCTAAATTTGAATCTATTTTGTACATGACTATATATGCTATTATGTACAAAAGCAGAGCAAAGATTGGTGCCCCCATAATTTAGGTATGATTTACAAATGCCATGATATTGAATTCAAATAATTGAATGGACTTCATGTTGAATTTGAATTTTTTAAACCACCTTAAGTTGAATTCAAATGTATGCTAGTTCATAGCTAGCTATTTATAATGTTCATTGTGTAACTTTCGTATGTATAATGTGCTTTACACACACAACATGAACTATACTCACGTTTATATTCGATTGCTAAAGTGATGCATTGTCTGGAGTTCAAAATACTAACTGTGTGGATCAATTATGTCGAATTATAACATAGACATGCTCAAATTCGATAGAATCTAGATGTCTGATGGATCAATGACCGTTCCTTACGCGAATTGCAAATATCATGATCCCATCCTAATATTTGGATACAATTTATATTTTTAATCAATGTGTACATCAGTCTTTTATGTGTAGTTTCACTCCATCGGTGGTTTCTCACACATGCTCACACACTCTCTCCCGAGGTGTCTTTCTCGCAGATATGCTCTCGATATATAAGCCTCCCTCCCTCTCATAACCATTTACGACTGTTTTCACTAACCTTTATCACAAGCACTCTTCCTCTCACAAGCATACAGACGCACAATCCCCATCGACCCTTTCTATATACATAGACCTGCCTACGTGTCTCCCGTACACACATTATCTTTAGGCTTGTCTCTCACGCATTGTCTCAGACCTCTCTTCCTAATCGACGAGTATGATTCTAGCATAGAATTTTGTAGGATGTCCCTTAAAGTTAGGTTGGATGAATAGTAATATCAGAGATAAGGGGTTACCTTAGTCCGAGGACCTAGGGTTACAAATCCTAGCCAGCTTTGTCAGTGGACACAAAGTCCTTCACGATTCTGCTATCTTTGTCTTGTAAGACTAGTCATCCATGGGTCTCCCTAAATGTGTCACGGGACGACCAATGTGGCGCGGGACGAAACAGTACCAAGGGCCTCACCTAGGCCCACTGAACCTCACGCGGTGACACACCCTCTGCCCCCAGATCTCATTATCTTCTCACACCCAGACATACCAACACAGACACCACAAAAAAATTCTCCTCGTGCGTCTATCCCCCCCTTGCATATACACACTCAAGGGCATCTCTCGCCGTGACATCATATTCATCTCTCTCTCTCTAGACCTCTCTCATTTCTCATTCTATCTCTCCCACGCCCCCTCCCCCCGTCGGCCCCTCTATCCATGCCTCTCTCGAATACGTAATACACACATACCTGTCTAGGCCCTGCCAAATACATCAACTACACATTCACACATGTTACATCACGTACCCCATTGATCTAAAAAGCCCTCTTTTCACATTTATTTCACATACAACATTCCTTTTGAATAAACTATGGCCAAAAAATATTTTAGAATTTCTACATATATACAACATTACAAAGTTATATGGAGGAGTATGAACACTAATTTGCATTGCATGGTGCCCACAATGATATTTATTCCGCACTGTGAATTTTTATATTTTTATACTATATATAAAGTTAGTCATAATAAAGAGAAATGAAGAGCATCTCTCTCTCCATCGCATACACCCCCTCTACGCCCCTTTCACGTACGCACACAAACTATCTCCAGGTCCTCTAAAAGTACGCCCCCAACACATTCACGCATGTTTTATCTTTCTCTCGCGATATATACAGTGACGATCATTGTATTTGAAGCGAAAGCACGATACGTACATTGGACTTCAGAATCCACTCATTACGGTCACCATTTATGTTTTGTGGTTATTATACAGTCATGGGCTCACCGTACAGCTCTGTATTTGCTCAAGACACGACTAGTTCACCAGCTAAACACTCCATATGGCACCTCTAGTGTTGTATCACATTATCTCACTACCATTGGACCCACCTGTCGGCTTGTATCTACTCTACATCTACATCTACACTCTTATAAAAATAGAGTTGGTGATGATGGTATGCCTGCCATCCTGCAATATAGGCCGTCTGATTTATATCTGACAAATAGGAAGGAAACTATGGCAATTTTGCAAAAAGATACCCACACACCTCTCCACATTTGCAAATAAGGCCTTCCCTCGTTCATCCTTTTCTCTCACAAGATAAACTAGTCATACAAATGCATCTTGATGTTACATGCAACGCACGGGCATCTTGCTAGGAAGAATGAAACAAACGACAAAAAAATATTGGACGGTGGTTCGAAGTCATGACCGCGGGCACAGCGGACAAGGTGGCCTTGTATTGGTATGCTGAGCCGTCTGTTTTAACACAAGAGCTGGTGTGGTGATTATACACACACGCATGCATGCACACGAACTGCATGCATGCAACACTCACATGAACACATGCAGCCACGCACACACGCAACACTCACACGTAGACACGTAGCCACACACGCACGCAACACTCACACACACACGCACGCATGCATGCATGCACACACCACACGACCAACACACACTCTCACACTCAAGTGCTCAACCTACACGTGCATGTGCACACATCAGGCCCTAGCAGACACATACACAACCAGGTGATTCCCGCACATGGGTTGGAGTCTTGTCTTGCCTGCGTAAATTTTTCTTTATATGACCTTTTTCCTATGCGAACTGACAGGTGGGGCCACAAGGAACGTGGTCAATTTAACTAGTCAACATGGTGCCACGCAGACTATTTGGCCGGTCAACAGAGTGCAATCCGATGCTGAACGGTGAGCAAGTGACCGTATAATCACCGCAAAATGTATATAGTGACCGTAATGAGCGTATTCTGAAGTTCAGTGACTGTACTATGCTTTCTCTCTGTAGGCCCTCCAAAACTATATCTCTACACGTTCTAGCATGTTACAGCTAACAACTATGCAATACAACACTACTACTACACTCTAACACAATAAATCATATGTGTTTTTAGTTTTACTAGATATCATATTGTTACTTAATTATTCTGTTTGCATACATTGAAATTGCCTTTGAAATGTATGGCCAGTATCATCTACCGCGCGGGAAAAATCCTGCCCTTTCCTGTTTAATCGGGTTTGTATCGATGGATCGTGCGAAACAGCAAAACTATAGTCCTATATAGTACAAGTGACAGTTCACTGGACCACCGTGTCGTGTACTCCTCCGTCGTAAGAGTGGAGCGCTCGCTTTCATAAATGTTCTAGTCCCTTTCGCCGACATGTGGGACATCAAGCTACCGGGTCCACATGCCATACCGAAATACACTGCAGAGCAGCAGGGGTGAAGCACCCCAGTCATGGCGCCGGCGTAGTAATGAGCAATGAGGCGTAAAATCACAAAGCTGCACCTTTCCCGCAGTTAAGTTGGAGGGATGAAGTAATAATAATGCTAGTAAAAAAAGAAGTTGGTGGGATGAAGCAACCATCATTTCACTCGTTGCTGAATCCGCTTCTCCTTCATCTTCTTCAAGTTAACCACGTGTTGCTTCTGTCATTGTTATGCCTCATGTGGGACGCGGATCGGCTTGGTAAAGCACTGACACATGGGACCGCATGTTAGCTAACCGCCAGGCCAACGTCCTCTAAAAATAAGAAACCTCCCGACCATCCGCGCGGCAAAATCACCTCCTTTTTACTAATCTTGATTCTATAATTTTTTAGATCAATATAATTGAGATTTGTATAGATAGCACACAAGAGGAAAACCAAGTGGTACGGTTAAGGGCATCCACAATGTGTAGCCAAATGTGAAAATAGCTTTTGTCATCGATGGGAACCATTGTGGACGGTGCTGCCAAAGCCAAAAAGATGGAACCGAAGCTCCCTGATTGATTGATTGATTGATTGAAGGAATAGAAAAATGCAACGTCTCTCCTCTTTCTCCCGTGCTTGGACGCATGTACAGTATAGAGCATAGAGTCTACTCCCCTGTCCCTTCTATCACAGATCACAAAGCAGTGAGGCATCAAATCACAAAGCACGGACGAAGCAACCATCATTTCACTCTTCACTGACTCTGCTTCTCCATCGTCTTCTTGGAGAAACCACCTCACCGCACTAAGCTGGACGGACGACGCTATTGTGTACTAGTAGTACTAGTACATTTACGTGTCCTTTGGTTCAACGGACTTCCTAGATGCAAATAAGGCGGTTGCCTCGGCTTGTAGGTTGCACTTGCGAATGACTTACCGTGGTCTCCCTCAATGGTGTTCTCCGTCGATCGCACTTCGCCAAACCACAACGTTCGAGATATCGTCGATGTCACCGCAATATGGAAGGAAGTCAAATAGTTACTACCTCCATTTTTTGTACACAAGGATAGTATATCAAAATTACAATTTGCAAAAGGCCACTAACGCTAATCGAGGCAAAATTGATGGGGTTTGCCTCGTACTAGCAACCAAGGACATTAATATACCCATGCATGCATGCAGAAGTGAGAAGGTTTGTTTGCATGGCGCTGCATTAATCAAGAGATGAGGAGTGAGATGGTTAGCTATTTGGGCTTTGGAGAAAAATACACATTAATTGACATGTCAAACGAGGATTTGTATCGATTAATTCCGCGAAGGAAAACCCCGCCTTTCTTTTTTAACACTAGTACTCCTCGTACGTACGTACTTATCCTGTTTGGGTCTAGGCCTTGCATTGCCATAATTCGCCACACATTTTTGCCAAGCTTGCCTAAAGTTTTCAAAATGAAAAGGAGGTACACTTGCGCACGGCTGTCGCGGTCGCACCGCACCCCCACACGGTCACTCCTGCATGTCGTGGTCGCACCGCACCCTCACACAGTCGCTCCTGCTCGCCGCAAACCCAACCAAGCGAACGCACCTCACCGACACGTGCTACCGCTGACAGATAATTTTCGTTCGTACATTATGTTTATCCAACTGCATGTTGGGGTGGATCCGTACGGCCCGTGCGGTGGTCTGTTGGGGAAGAAGAAGAGGTGAGGAAGAAGGGTTAGGAGACGTAGGATATTCATCCAACCGCATGAAATGGTAGACTGGCCCAAATGATGAGAGTCAGGCGACTTGCATAACAATATATGTTTTTACACAGCAAAAGATCCCTAAAAACAACATAAATAAAAACTATCACTGCTCGCGGGACGAGACAGCCTCGTCATCTTTGGCTGCCGACGCGAACCAGCCATAGCTGCCAACGTGTGTCTCCGCACCGTGGTTGTCCTCGGCCTCCGGCTACTCGTTCACGCGGAGCATGCGGGTGCTCTGCACGGACAAGAGCACCGCCCGGTTCAAGTCGAGGACGTCCGGTTCTGCCTGCAGGAGGGCCTCGATGGTAGTGGCATCTGCGCGCTCCGCATCGAGTTGAGCCTCCGCCGCCCGGTTCAAGTTGAGGACGTCCGGTTCCGCCTGCAGGAGGGCCCCGATGGCAGCGGCATCCGTGCACTCCGCGTCGAGTTGAGCCTCCACCGCCCGGTTCAAGTCCAGGACGTTTGGTTCCACCTGCAGGAGGACCTCAATGGCAGTGGCATCCATGCGCTCCGCGTTGAGTTGAGTCTCCGCCGCCCGATTCACATCCACGACATCCGGTTCCTCCTGCAGGAGAGCCTCGATGGCAGCGACATGCGCGCGCTCCACGTCGAGTTGAGCCTCTGCCTCCCGGTCCTCCTTTAGTATCGCTAGGTTGAACCGCTGGTCCACCTGCACCATGGGGGACCCGGACGCCGACATGGAGTCGACATCCATCGTCTCATACCCATCGAGGGCCTTCTACGCCATGATCTCCGCCATGAACATTGGATCGGCTTCCTCCTCCTCGTAGCTTGGCTCCAGAGAACTCGGGGATTGGACCGCTGCAAAACGAGCTTGGGAACGTTGGTGTGTGGCGCCGACCGCCGCCGCGATTTCTGCGCGGCGCTCCGGTGTCATCATCTTGTAGTACGTGATCTTGCAGCACACCATGGCTTTCCGGTGAACTAGGGGCGCTTGATGCGGGCTAGGGGATCGAAAGGTGGGGGAATGGGCTGGAGAGGAGGTGTGTTTTTGGGGCAGTGGCTGGCGCAGGCCGAGCAGCGAAGGTTCTGGTGTGAATAGTGGTTCCGGCCGAGCAGCGAAGGTCAATCGGTTTGACTGTACATCTCTCTTGTCGCGTTCGCGTTGCACCCCGGCACGCTGGACCCTCCACGCCGTTCACCGAATGGAACGCGCTTCGTCTTGTGTTTTTGCTCTCTTGTGGGACCGCAGTTAAGAGCAAACCGACGTTGTCGGCGTTCTGGGAACGGGGGTCCCCAGACTTGCCTGCCTGTGGCCTGCGGCGTGGCTCAAGTGGGGGCCCAGCGCGGCCCATCTTCATCAGCTCAAGCTCAAGACCCTCGTGAGGGGCCAAGCCTCGCGGGGCGGATGACCGGAAGCTTCCTTAGAGGCAGCCTCATCAGGCAGGCTCGCGAGGAGGCGGAGAGATCAAGGCAGAGGTACCTCGCGAGGAGCCCGTGACGCAAGCCATGACGATCGAGACCAGGCGGGTGCCGGCCTGCGCAGTGTCCTTGTTTCCCCTTTGGTCCAAAGGGGGCAAGCACAGGCCAAGGCATCGGGCAAAGGTTACCATTCCGGTGCAACGAGACCAAGACCAGTAGAGCGGCAGGACGGAGGTCACCGTGGAGCCCAAGACAGCGTCATCACCAGTGCTTTTGGCAGCTGAAGACCACCTTTGGTCAGGATAACTTGTACTAGATGTTCCCCTTCAAAATGGCCAATTGTTGGCGCCCTTCCCGCTCATTATTTGGGGGAGAGGCCCAGGGCCTTTATAAATAGAGCTAGCAACCACAGAGTAGAGGGGGGACATCTAGAGATCTGGTAGAGCCCTAGCAGAGAGAGAGAGGCGACTGAACTCACCCAAACAGTTCATCGCACCGGCTCAATAACACCTCTCGCGAGGCTGTTCTTCCCTTGTACTGTTCATCGTCAGCCCCTGAGGCAATCCACCACACCACACACTGGAGTAGGGTATTACACCACAACGGTGGCCCGAACCAGTATAAACCTCGTGTCCCTTGTGTTGTTCGTTGTTTCCAGCCTAGATCACGCGAGGAGATTGGACGTAGATCGGTAGGGGAGAGATCTCCGCGCGCACCCCAGTGTTCGAACCTCAAGGGTCTGCCGGAACCCGAAATCCGACATTTGGCGCACCAGGTAGGGGTGCGCCGGAGTCCTCCCTCCTGACGACCCGCTCTCCCCCAACATTGCATTCCGCCCTCATGGCGGACAACGCGCCGCCCGCTCCAGCAACGGATGCCGGCACTAGGGCCAGGGGGCTCCGGGCCTTTGCCCCCACCTTGCTACAAGTGCAGTGGCCACGCAAGTTCAAGCCCGAGATGCCGCTGCGCTACAACGGCGCAACGGACCCAATGATTTTCCTGCTGGCGTACGGGGAGGCCGTCCTCAGAGCCGGGGGCGACGACCGGGTGATGGCCAACTGGTTACCCATGGCCCTCACCGGCGTCCCGCGCGTGTGGCTCCTCCACCTGCCGACGGCTTCTGTCACCTCCTGGGAGGAGCTGCGCGACCTCTTCCTCGCCCATTTTGCCGCACCAGCACTGCCCATCGTCGCAACTCTCCTGGGTGGCTCCCAGGCACCACCCTCTAGCCATCACGTCAAGCCATTCACCCGCCGGATCAGCACCGCCTCCAAGCGCCGAGAAGCCCCCCCCCTGGGCTGGGTGGCGCTCGAGGCCGATCCAACCTTTGACTCGGAGGATCTCCCCTTCAACCCCATCGGTTCGGGCGCGCTCCCGATGTTGTGCACTCCCACCATCTGCCAAGTGGTCGTCACCAGGACCCTCATCGACGGCGGTGCCGGCCTCAACGTGCTCTCTGTGGAGGCCTTCAGCCTCCTCCACGTGTCGCTGGAGCGGCTCCAACCCAGCAGGCCTTTCTCGGGCGTCGGAGACGGGTCCACCACCTCCTTGGGACGGATCCGCCTCCCAGTGACCTTCGGCACCTACGACAACTTCCGCACGGAGCTGATCGACTTCGACATCGCCCCCTCGGCCTCCCCTACAATGCCATCCTCGGCTATCCGGCCTTGGCTCGGTTCATGGCAGCAACTCACCCAGCATACAACCTCATGAAGATGCCTGGGAGCAGCGGCATCCTCACCGTGTCAGGAGACACAAGGGATGCGCTGCAGGTGCTCCAGCCTGTTTTTAGGGCGGCCGCGGTGGCGCAGCCCACTAGCACCGACGCCCTTGAGCCCAAGGGGGCTGCGCTGGCTAAAAAGAAGCAGCTATTCACCCAAGACAAGGTGGAAACCAAGCAGGTACCAGTCGACGAGGACGGGTCCACTAACGCCACCTTCACCATAGGGGCCAACCTCGAGCCCGAGCAAGAGAGGGCCCTGGTGAGGTTCCTGCGTGCGAACAAGAAGGTGTTCGCATGGGAACCTGATCAGTTAGCGGGGGTCCCAAGGGATGTGATTGAGCATCACCTCAACGTGTGCCCCAATGTGTGCCCCGTGAAGCAGAAGGCGAGGCGGCAGTCCACTGAGAAACAGGCTTTCACCGTTCAAGAGACCCCGAAGCTAGAGGCGGCAGGAGTTATCTGCGAGGTCCGCTACCCTGATTGGCTGGCTAATCCAGTCGTTGTGCCAAAAAAGGGAGGAAAGGGGCGCATGTGTGTCGACTTCACCAAACTCAACAAGGCCTGCCCGCAGGATCCATTTCCGCTCCCCCGCATTGACCAGATAGTCGACTCCACCGCAGAGTGTGACCTATTGTGCTTCCTAGATGCCTTCTCGGGCTATCACCAGATCAAGATGGCGGTAGAAGACGTGGAAAAGACGGCTTTCCTGACCCCGTGTGGAGTGTACTGCTATACGTGCATGCCATTTGGGTTGCGCAACGCAGGCGCGACCTTTCAGCGACTGATGCACATCGCCTTAGGCGGCAGCTCGGGAGGAACGCTGAAGCTTACGTCGATGACATTGTGGTGAAGTCTCGTGAGGCAAGAACCCTGATACAGGACCTGGAAGAAACCTTTGCGAGCCTCAACGAAGTGGAGCTATGGCTCAACCCGGGGAAGTGCGTGTTTGGAGTCCCCTCGGGCAAGCTCCTGGGTTTCCTTGTGTCCCACAGGGGCATCGAGGCCAACCCGGAGAAGGTCAGGGCAGTCGAAGACATGAGCCCGCCAAGGACCCTCAGAGAAATGCAGAAGCTCACCGGGCGTGTAACTGCGCTGGGGCGCTTCATCTCCAAGCTGGGGGAATGAGCGCTGCCCTTCTTCAAGTTGATGAAGAAAAAGGGCCCCTTCGAATGGACTGAAGAGGCCGACAAGGCATTCCGAGACCTCAAGAGGTACCTTACCAGCCCACCAGTGATGGTAGCTCCGCATCCTCGGGAGCCCTTGGTGCTCTACCTTGCGACCACCCCCTACTCCGCTAGTGCAGCCCTGGTGGCGGTCAGGGAGGAGCGCTATGCCAAGGCCGCATCGACCGTCAAAACTGAAGCAAAGAAGAGCCAGGAGGGCCTCGCAAAGGCCGCAACCGCAGCCGGAAAGGAATAGCCGCAGCAGGAGAACGCACCCGGAGCAGGAGAGGCCTCTTCAGGCGACTAAGCGCTGGGAGCTCCATCGTCTCAAGAGACGCCTCGACCTCTGGAGGACGCAAGCTGCGCCAGCACCCTCAACCTCGTCGAGCATCCCGTGTACTTCGTCAGCACAGTGCTACGGGACGCAAGGGCACGGTATCCCATGCCTCAAAAACTCCTCCTCGCGCTACTAGTGGCCTCACGCAAGCTGCACCACTACTTCCAAGGCCATCCCATCAAAGTCGTCTCAGCATACCCCTTGGAAAGAGTGCTCAGGAGCCCCAAATCAGCTGGAAGGGTTGCTGAATGGAACATTGAACTACAGGCATTTCAGCTAGAATTCAGTACGACCAGAGTCATCAAGGGAGCCGCACTTGCGGATTTCGTGGCAGAATGGGCAGAAGCGCCGGGTCTCGAGGCAGGCGAAGACCGATCACTTTCCCCGGGAAGTGAAGCACCGGACGGCTGGGTCATGTACTTCGATGGGGCGTTCTCCCGACACGGTGTGGGAGCTGGCGCGGTGCTCATATCCCTTACCCAGGACAAACTCTACTACGCCGTACAACTCTGCTTCCAGCACGGAGAAAAGGTCTCCAACAACATAGCGGAGTACGAAGGCCTGATAGCAGGCTTGAAGGCCGCAATTGCCTTAGGGGTGAAGCGCCTCATCATCAAGGGCGATTCGCAGCTCCTCGTCAACTTCTCCAACAAGATATACGAGCCAAAGGACGAGCACATGGAGGCCTACCTCGCTGAGGTTCGTAAGATGGAGAAACAGTTCTGGGGGCTGGAGTTGCAGCATGTGCCTCGCGGCACCAATCAGGAGGCTGATGACGTTGCCAAGAGGGCATCTAGGAGGCTGTCTCAGGAGCCAGGCGTCTTCGAGGAGCGGCTCTTCAAACCCTCGGCGGTGCCGTCACTGTCGAGCACGGCGTAACCAAGGGAGGAGCTCCCTCAGCCGCCCGCCTCAGGAACCCCGGTCTGCGGCCTGGCCTCAGGGGCACTCCTGCTCCTGGCGTTGGGGCCTCAGGAAGGGTGTTGGATCCCGGAGCTCAAGAACTACCTGGTGCAAGGGACTCTGCTGGAGAACAAGGAGGAAGCGGAGCGTGTGGCGCGGCAGGCCGCAGCTTATTGCATCAAGGATGGAGAGCTCTACAGGAAGCGACCAAATGACGTGTCCCTACGTTCCATGTCCCGAGAGCAAGGGAAGAAGCTGTTGGCGGACATACACGGCGGAGACTGCGGGCACCACTCGTTGTCACGAACCCCCGTCGGCAAGGCGTTCCATAGTGGATTCTACTGGCCCACGGCGCTCAACGACGCTGTTGAGCTGGTGAAGGCTTGCGAGGCCTGCCAGTTTCACGCTAAGAAGATCCATCAGCCTGTGGGAGGTCTACAGACTATACCCCTCTCATGGCCGTTCGCAGTTTGGGGGCTGGACATTCTGGGCCCGTTTCCTCGGGCGCCAGGAGGCTATCGCTACCTCTACGTCATCGTGGACAAGTTCACCAAGTGGGCTGAGGTGGAAGCCGTCCGCACAATCCCGGCAGGCTCTGCGGTCAAGTTCATCAAGGGCCTCGTGAGCCGATTTGGGGTGCCCAACCGCATCATCACCGACAACGGTTCGCAATTCACCAGTAATCTCTTCAAAATGTACTGTGCTAACCTTGGAACGCACATATGCTACGCTTCGGTAGCACACCCCCAGAGCAACGGCCAGGCCGAGCAAGCCAACGAGGAGGTCCTGAGGGGCCTCAAAGCCAGGACCTTCAAGAAGAAGCTGGAGGCCTGTGGCAGGGGCTGGTACGACGAGCTCCAGTCCATGTTGTGGTCAATCCGCACCACTGCGACCAAGCCGACTAGTGAGACCCTGTTCTTCCTCGTCTACGGGGCAGAGGTTGTTCTCGCTCACGAGGTCAGGCGTCGCTCCGCACGGGTCCTGGCATTCGGCGAGACGCAGTAGGACGCCATGCGGGGGACGGATCTCGTGCTGGGGGAGGAACGCCGTCGAGAAGCCGCACTGCGAGCGGCAAGGTATCAACAGGCGTTGCGACGATACCACTGCCGCAACATCCGCCCCAGAACTCTTGAGGTAGGGGATCTCGTGCTTAGACGGGTTCTCTCCAGGGAGGGGCTGCACAAGCTCTCTCCCATGTGGGAGGGCCCATTCAAGGTTGTTCATGTCTCCAGGCCTGGCTCCGCGCGCTTGGAGACCACGGAGGGGGTACCCATCCAGAACGCGTGGAACATTCAACATCTCCGGAGGTTCTACCCCTGAGTGAGGCCTAGCGCCTAGGAAAGGCCCGGTGCCTGTGAAGAAGGCAAATGCCTGTGAAGCTGCCATGTTTTGGGAAAGGCCCGGTTCCTGTGAAGAAGGCAAATGCCTGTGAAGCTGTCGTGTTTTGGGAAAGGCCCGGTGCCTGTGAAGAAGGCAAATGCCCGTGAAACTGCCGTGTTCTGGGAAAGGCCCGGTGCCTGTGAAGAAAGCAAATGCCTGTGAAGCTGCCGCATTTCGGGAAAGGCCCGGTGCCTGTGAATAAGGCCAATGTCTATGAAGCTCGCCGCTCGTGACACTCTCACGTAACAGTGAGTGGGGCTGTACACGCCCTAGAGTCTCCGGAGTGCCGCCCTCGGGCCTCGGGGGCTCCCGCCCACGCCCAGTGGCAGCACTTAGCTCCGCGCTGGTGAGAAGACGTCGAAGACTAGAATAGGTGCCGGACGCGGCTTTTCCATTTGCTTTCTGCAGTTGGCTTGTTTATTCCCGTTTGAAGTTTTATTGGAGCTGTTGGCGTTCCCGGCTTGTGAATCTTTATCTTTTTCACTCGCTTGCCTCATTTTCTCTCACACAAGTCTCGCGAGGGAGGTTCGCGGGCGCCCTCGCGAGTGTTTTATGCCCCGATCATTTGGAGCTTTCCTATCCGAGTCCTCTGCGGGAGCACCCCTCCCAGTCCATGCCCCACGGGCAACGCGACACAAGCGCAGGACCTGGGCCGATCACCCCCACAACCAAGACCGAAAGTTACCCATCCTACTAATCCTTGCAGGGCACGAAGCGCATGGCGAGGCCACGGCCTCGGGAGGCGAGGACCGCGTCAAGCCTCACCGAGCTAAAATAATTCCCGCACATGGGTGCACGGTGCGGAAACACAGGGCAGAAATAGCGGAAGCGGCGCGATGGTTAACAGAAGCAGTTCTAACACGCCCCCGTGGGGCCCTATACTACCTTCTATTTTTGCGCAGGAAAAGAAGAAAAACAAAATGGGCGCGGTCCGTCCTGCACCAACCCATGGAGAAGGTTCGAGCTGCTCCTGGGGCTCAGGCGGATCCCTCCTCTCGCTTCACCGGGGCGCGACGACGGGCTGACCCGCTACCTTCACCCAGGCGGGCGCGACGGCGCGGGGGCTAGTCACAGCCACCGCTGGAGGAGCTGCTGCCTGAGAGGGAGTCACCGAAGTTTAGCGAACCCCGAGCACCGCCGCCTGTGCGCCTGTCGCCGTCTTCATCCTGGTCGGTACCGAGGCTGGGCAGGCGGCCGCGGTCGTCATCTTCGGGCAACACCCAGCACGGCGACCGTCTTCCCCGAACACCCTCACGTAGAGGGTGGCGTCGCCATCGAACTTGAAGTGCAGGGTGCACCGCCGATTCAGGCCGCGCGCGGGGGCAAACGTTTGGCAGCCGTGGGTCAGGGCCCCATTCCCAGAGACGGAGACCTCCAGCGAAGCCCAGGAGGCCCTGCTGCAGCAGCCGTCTGCCTGGAGCCAGAGGCCGCACCGGGCGCTGGTCGGAAGTTCACCTACCAAGAAACGGGGGAGCTGGAGCCGGGTGCTGGTTGGGTCCGCGACCACACGACGAACTCCGGCAGCACCTCCACAGAGCGAAAGCGCGGCCTAGGGGCGCGCAGCCATGACGTACCCCCCATAGGCAACCGGGCGCTCACCACCGCACAGGGAACCGCCTCCGTGGCCACGGGAGGCCACTACGAGGACCGTGGAATACTTGCGAGGGCGGCCTCGGCCGCGCTTGGTCGGGGGGGTCAGGCCCTGCCTGACGGGCCTTTCCTTTCTCCGCGGCCGAGAATCTCTTTGGAGCCATGGGAACGACGAGTAGCCAAGAAGAAGAGAAGGAGCAGCAGGAAGGGATGAGCTGAAGGGGCTCGCACAGCCCCGTACTTATAGCTGGAGGAGGCCAACCGCCGAGCACCACGATCGCAGGTAATCATGACCGGTTTCTCTGCATGCAGGGACTTGTCAAGTTGTGCGGTCGCCAAGGCGTCATGGGGAAGCGCATACGCTCACGTCCAATCAATCGCCACACGGCGCCCAAGGCCGCAGGCTATTGGGGGCCACGGCGCTTCGCGCTTGCCCCTTCGCTTCCCTGCTAGGCCAAGCCTGGGCGCGCCTTGGGCCCGGGGGCTACTGTCGGTGTTCTGGGAACGGGGGTCCCTAGACTTGCCTGCCTGCGGCCTGCAGCATGGCTCAAGTGGGGGCCCAGCACGGCCCATCTTCATCAGCTCAAGCTCAAGACCCTCGCGAGGGGCCAAGCCTTGTGGGGCGGATGACCGGAAGCTTCCTCAGAGGCAGCCTCATCAGGCAGGCTCGCGAGGAGGCAGAGAGATCAAGGCAGAGGTACCTCGCGAGGAGCCCGTGACGCAAGCCATGATGATCGAGACCAGGCGGGTGCCAGGCGGGCGCCGGCCTGTGCAGTGTCCTTGTTTCCCCTTTGGTGCAAAGGGGGCAAGCACAGGCCAAGGCATCGGGCAAAGGTTACCATTCCGGTGCAACGAGACCAAGACCAGCAGAGCAGTAGGACGGAGGTCACCGTGCAGCCCAAGACGATGTCATCACCAGTGCTTTGGGCAGCCGAAGACCACCTTTGGTCAGGATAACTTGTACTAGATGTTCCCCTTCAAAATGGCCAATTGTTGGCGCACTTGCCGCTCATTATTTGGGGGAGAGGCCCAGGGCCTTTATAAATAGAGCTAGCCACCACATAGTAGAGTGGGGACATCTAGAGATCTGGTAGAGCCCTAGCAGAGAGAGGGAGAGGCGACTGAACTCACCTAAACAGTTCATCGCACCGGCTCAAGAACACCTCTCGCGAGGTTGTTCTTCCCTTGTACTGTTCATCGTCAGCCCCCGAGGCAATCCACCACACCACACACTGGAGTAGGGTATTACACCACAACGGTGGCCCGAACCAGTATAAACCTCGTGTCCCTTGTGTTGTTTGTTGTTTCCAGCCTAGATCACGCGAGGAGATTGGACGTAGATTGGTAGGGGAGAGATCTCCGTGCGCACCCCAGTGTTCGAACCTCAAGAGTCTGCCGGAACCCGAAATCCGATAGACGTCCCTCCCCCTCCCCCTCTCACATCATTTATACTACCACCCCCTCCGTTTTATGCGGAGTAAATAAAAACAGAGAGAGTATACTATGGATGAGGATCCTTTGACGTGGTCGAACCCATTGAGTAACTGACATGCGGGGCCTAGCAAGCATGGGGTCCGCCAGTAAGTGGACGAAAGGGAGGGTAAGGTAGGGATACCTACGTCAGAGGATTCACTTCCACTACTACTCCCTCCTTCCATCTACGGGGCCTAATGCGTTTTTTGAGGCTAACTTTGACCAAATGTTAGAGTAATAATATATGACATGCAACTTACACAAAGCATACGATCAAATTCATATGTGAAAGGAGCTTCCAATGATATAATTTTCACATTATATATCTCATGTACTATTAATCTTGTCAATAGTCAAAGGCGGTTTTGAAAAATGCATTAGAGCATGGTTAACAATATAGCCAACCAATGGCTATAAGGAACTGCCATGTCATCTATAGCCATCATCTATATGCACTCATACAATAGTCTGGGCTATAAGGTTGGCTATTTCCTGCAAAAAAAGTTGGCTATTGTACTAGTACTTTTTCCCATCTCCTCTCTATCTCTTTCTTCATATTTATTGTATTTACCTAGAAATGCGTATATAGCTAGGCTCTTGCATGAGAGCTTACTCACCTTACTTTTTCACATCTCTCTCCTTCACATTGGCAAAAGTGCCATGTAAGTTGGCTCTTAGTAGTAGAATGGCTATTAGGTTGGCTCTAAGCATTTAATATTTGCATGAGCAAGGTATATGATTGGAAGAGAGTTGCATGCATACTATTTTTCTTGATCTATGAGCAAGGTATATGATTGGAAGAGCCCGATTCACTCTCTCTCCTCTCTTCTCACTCCTCCAAGTAGGATTTTTAATGACATGACAAGTCTTATAGCCTGCTGACTAGGCCTTATTAGACTTGCTCTTAGGCCCTATATAAATGGAAGGAGGGATTACTATGAGCACTTCTCTGACGCCCCGAGACCGATGCTCGAGAAGACTTCCATATGTTCCAGGTTTCGCCGTGTGTTTCATTTGTGCCTGCCCTTTTATTTTTGGCATTGCATCATGTCATCATGCCATTAAATTTTTCCAACTCACTTAAATAAATTGCATGGATTTCTGATCCATTTAAATCAAGGGAGTTCACATGGTGAAATTCTCTTTATAACATATGAAAGTCTCCTACTATTATTAGGGAGCTATTATAAATATTCCATATTTTCAGAATCACCCATAACACAATTGCACTACTCTTCAACTCTTCTTTTACCCGACTCAACCTCCTATCCTTCCTTTTCGACCTTTTAAGTTAAATTGCAAATTGAGTTGCAATTTTACTTTCGCCATTAATGTTCATCTTGTGCCCATAAATCATATCTATTATGTAGGGCCATCCTATAAAAATTTAAGCCCATTTGTGTTCGGTTTGGTTAGGTTATAAATTTAAACATGTTCGTATGCCCTGAGACCGATGCTCGAGAAGACTTCCATATGTTCCGGGTTTCGCCGTGTGTTTCATTTGTGCCTGCCCTTTTATTTTTTGCATTGCATCATGTCATCATGCCATTAAATTTTTCCAACTCACTTAAATAAATTGCATGGATTTCTGATCCATTTAAATCAAGGGAGTTCACATGGTGAAATTCTCTTTATAACATATGAAAGTCTCCTACTATTATTAGGGAGCTATTATAAATATTCCATTTTTTTCAGAATCACCCATAACACAATTGCACTACTCTTCAACTCTTCTTTTACCTGACTCAACCTCCTATCCTTCCTTTTCGACCTTTTAAGTTAAATTGCAAATTGAGTTGCAATTTTACTTTCGCCATTAATGTTCATCTTGTGCCCATAAATCATATCTATTATGTAGGGCCATCCTATAAAAATTTAAGCCCATTTGGGTTCGGTTTGGTTAGGTTATAAATTCATGCATGTTTGGATTAAATTCGAACATGTTCAAATTTATAGTTTGTAAAATCCTCACACCACTTTTCTTTAATTGACCATATTCCAAGGACTCTAGAACTATTTTTTGTCTCTCCCTAATTACACTGCTACCTCTCTATCCATTTATGCAAGTTCTATTTATATCGTATAACTGGATAAGGAGAGACAACAGAGGGGGAGAGTTCTAGCTGAGGCCCAGTTTTCTCTCCGCGCAGCACCACAGCCCACTTGGGCCTCCCCACTCTAGCCAGTCCAGCCCAGTCGCACCTATAGCGAACCCTAGCCGCCAGGGAGCGGGCTCCCTTGATCCCATCTCCCTCTCCCTTCGTTCTCCTCCTGCGCCGCCAGAGACACGCACGTAGGCGCATCCTCTCCTTCCTCGACCCCCACTCTCTCCCTCTCCTCTCGCTCGAGCCGTCCTCCAGCCACAGGACCCCACACGTCCGTCCCACAGCCGTACCTCCTCCCCCCCCCGCGTCTTCGTCTCGCCAGAGCTTCTGCAGCCTCGCGCGCCCGTGCTCCCGAGCCCCCTCGTCCAGGAGCTCCACGAGGAGAGGAGCAACAACGCCCGAGCATCGGCTTCGCGCTCTGCTTCTCTGCATGCTGCGCCTCAGCGAGCTCCTCCGTCCCCTCCTCCACCAATTCCCCTGCCGGGCTCCTCTTCCTCCGCGCCGTCTTCGTCGAGCACCACGAGCTCGACCTCGAGCCTCTCCACGCGCGCCCCCGCACCCATGCTTCGCTCCTGAAGGCATGCAACCGCCCCGAGCTCCCTTGCCTCGCTTGCCTCCACCCGGAGCCGTGCCTACGACGGGATCCATGTCATCCGGCCTGTCCCGCCTCCTACAGACCTCCTCGTCTCCATGCCAAGCTGCTGCTACCGTTGCTGCTTCACCGGTGAGCACAGGCCGCCGCCGCGTTGCCTTGCCTTCGCTTCCCGGCTTCGTCCGCGTCCCGCTCAACCCTGTGGACGTCAAGTACCTCTACGATGGCCCTGTACGCCTATGATTGTGTACCTCCACAACCATTGGTTATGCCAAGATCGACTACGCGGGTTCGCCAAGTACCCCACCGGCAAGACTTCATACCGAAACGACTTCATACCGAAACGACAAGTCCTTTCCGAACCTTGTATGACTACCGTCGCAAGAACAAGACCGGCAAGTTCGAATGACCCCAAGTACCTCTTCGAAACGACCGAGTACCATTACTGTCGGACGCTCGAATGACTACAGGCCGAAACGTCAAGTTCCTCGATGAACCGTGTACGACTACTGTTTCCCGTGGATTCACCTAAGTACCACGAAATGGACGACCCTACAAGTTCAACTACAGTTGCCGTGTACGACTACCATCGCCTCGGAGATGTTGGGTTCATCAAGTTCCTCTTCGGAAAAGTACCACTACTTCCACGACGATACGAGAACAACTACCCTTGTTGAAGGCCGTCAAGTGAACAACTACCGTCGACGTGTACGACTACTTCGTGAACGTGTACCCGATGACCCCGGAGACATATGTTGCACCAAGTACCCCCCTCGTTAACCCGAACATCTACAGGAAAACGTGTACCACTACCGTCGAGGACCGATGGTACCACTACTTCTACTACCATCGTGGAACGACTACTTCCTCTACTTCCCTCAACGAACCCGAACCATCCCGTTTGCACGCTTCGAAGGTATAACCACCGAGACGACGCCCGTGAACGAATGTTGAGTGTTGTATGAAATGCTCGCATTTGCACCGTGCCCGACATGTGTCTTGCATGTTCCCCATTGCCATACCATCGTCTCATGGGACACCCGGTAACCGGGATCACCCCACCATCTCTAACTCGTTCCACACATCTGCACACTTGTTCTTTTCACCGGCATCTCTATCGAGTTACCGGAACCGATATGTTGTCGTGGCATCATTTTTGGATTCGTTGCCGTGGCACCCCTTCCGTTTCCGCCACGATGACAAATGCTTCATATCATGCTCATGGCAAAATTTTCATAAAATTGCATAAGCTTGCATATGCCATCCGCATCATGATAATAACATTTAAAATGTTTAAAATTGTTGTTTGCTTTAATTTGCTAAATGCATATGGGGATTTACCAGAATTGTTGTTTGTTATTTCCGGCCTCATTTAAACTTGCCTAAATGTTTAGTTTACTTACGCTCCACCTCTTGCCATGTTTAACCTACATTTAATATTGTTGAGTACCTAATCGGGAGTGAACTAAATAATGGAATGTGGTGTTTTGTCAATATGCATCCTGATGCATATTGAGCTCCACTTAACTTGTAGTGTTGTTTGTGCACTTTGCCATGCCATGCATATTTAAACCGGACATGCATCATACTTGATTGTGCATCATGCCATGTTATGTGGTGGTTGTTTACTATGTTGTTTGCTTCTTTCCGGTGTTGCTTCTTCGGGTTAGTTCCGTTAACGTCGCATTTGTGAGGATCCGTTCGACTACGTCTGTTTGTCTTCTTCATGGACTCGTTCTTCTTCCTTGCGGGATTTCAGGCAAGATGACCATACCCTCAAAATCACTTCTATCTTTGCTTGCTAGTTGCTCGCTCTATTGCTATGCCGCGCTACCTAACACTTGCTTTTTCATGCCTCCCATATTGCCATGTCAAGCCTCTAACCCACCTTTCCTAGCAAACCGTTGTTTGGCTATGTTACTGCTTTTGCTCAGCCCCGCTTATAGCGTTGCTAGTTGCAGATGAAGCTGAAGTTTGTTCCATGTTGAAACATGGATATTGTTGGGATATCACAATATCTATTATGTTAATTAATGCATCTATATACTCGGTAAAGGGTGGAAGGCTCGGCCTTATGCCTGGTGTTTTGTTCCACTCTTTCCGCCCTAGTTTCCGTCATACCGGTGTTATGTTCCTTGATTTTGCGTTCCTTACGCGGCTGGGTTATAATGGGAACCCCTTGACAGTTTGCCTTGAATAAAACTCCTCCAGCAAGGCCCAACCTTGGTTTTACCATTTGCCACCTAAGCCTTTTCCCCTCGGGTTTTCGAAGCCCGAGGGTCATCTTTATTTTAAACCCCCGGGCCAGTGCTCCTTTGAGTGTTGGTCCAAACTAGAGCCCCTTGCAGCCACCTTGGGGAAACTTGAGGGTTGGTTTTAGTTGTACGGACTGCTCATCCAGTGTGCCCTGAGAACGAGATATGTGCAGCTCCTATCGGGATTTGTCGGCACATTCGGGCGGCTTTGCTGGTCTTGTTTTACCATTGTCGAAATGGCTTGTAACTGGGATTCCGAGTCTGATCGGGTCTTCCTGGGAGAAGGAATATCCTTCGTTGACCGTGAGAGCTTGTGATGGGCTAAGTTGGGACACCCCTGCAGGGTTTTGAACTTTCGAAAGTCGTGCCCGCGGTTATGGGCATATGGGAATTTGTTAATGTCCGGTTGTAGAGAACTTGACACTTAACTTAATTAAAATGCATCAACTGCGTGTGTAGCCGTGATGGTCTCTTCTTGGCGGAGTCCAGGAAGTGAACACGGTTCTTGTGTTATGCTTGAACGTAAGTAGTTTCAGGATCACTTCTTGATCATTTATAGCTTCTCGATCGTGCTTTGCTTCTCTTCTCGCTCTCTTTTGCGTAAGTTATCCACCATATGTGCTAGTGCTTGCTGCAGCTCCACCTCACTACCCTTTCCTACCCTTAAGCTTAAATAGTCTTGATCGCGAGGGTGTGAGATTGCTGAGTCCCCGTGACTCACAGATACTTTCAAAACAGTTGCTGGTGCCTATGATACTAGTGCAGGTGACACAACTGAGCTCAAGCGGGAGCTCAATGAAGACCTTTTCGTTGTGGTGTTTCATTTCCTTTTGATTAGTAGTGGAGCCCAATTGGGGTGATCAGGGATCTAGCATTTGGGGTTGTCTTTATTTTGGTTCCGTAGTCGGACCTTGATTGTATTCTGGATGATGTAATGCTATATTTATGTATTGTGTGAAGTGCCAATTGTAAGCCAACTCTTTATCTCTTTCTTATTCAGTACATGGGATGTGTAAAGATTACCCCTCTTGCGGCATGCCTACTGTGCGGTTATGCCTCTAAGTCATGCTCCGACACGTGGGAGATATAGCCGCATCGTGGGTGTTACAAGTTGGTAATCAGAGGCTTCCCCGACTTAGGATCCCCCTGCTTGATCAAACCACTGACGTTGTTGAGTCAGGAACAAAATGTTTTGAGTCTTAGGATTATATATATATTAGAGAGTAGGATTCTTTTTACTCCTAAGTCCCTTCGTCGCTCTGGTGAGGCCTCCTGACATAGAGTTTTGACTCTTCTCTTCTCACATTTCACGATTTTTTGTAGGATCAAGTGGGTATCTTGGAATCGTTCCGATGGTTTTGTGACGGGAACATTGTTCTTGGTGCCTCCTGACATTTAGGGGTTGTGGCAGTGTCCCGGGGAGTTGAGCACCGAGGTGTTTTTGTCACAATTTTGTCATTGCAGTTCTAGAATACCTGAGTTCGCCGACATCGAAAATCTCTTTTATGCAGTTGTTGGTGAGATAACCTCGACGCCACCCAGTACTGGGGCGGGAGTTCTGGAGTATTGCCATAACTCGTATAACGGATGCTTTTCGAAGGTTGAGGTAAACGATTTCCGAAGGTTTCTTGGTTATGTGTTGAAGGATGGATACAGCTGGATGTAGGTATTGCTAGTTTTGGGTGAGATATTATGCTTCCCCTGTATCCCCAACACCTGATTGCATAACCAGAAAGTTTCGGGAGTTTATAAGTGGGAATTCAAGTAGCTCCTAGAATATCTTTCCGACAGACACATGATACGATATGGGGTCTATCATATGTTTGCTTCGGCTTATTTTGCAAGCCAATCCTTTGTTTTTGTTTTAATTGTGGTATTCTAGTTGCTTCGAAGTCAAATGTGGATTCCATACCTTTTCTAAGTGGTGTTCTTATATTCCTATTTGAATTATAATCCTTCTTGATCATCAAATTTTTCATCTCGATTTCTTCTCAACCGACGTGCTTCTCTTCAAGTTAAGCCGATCCATTCAACATTGCAAGATCATTTATCACTTCTTTTCAACGGTGTTTGTTTCATCCGTCCCAAATTGCCTTTGTTTTCCCGCCCTCCCACCCTTTTTCTTCAAGGACTCAGATTTCTCAATCATGCATCCTTTTATTTGTGAGAAGTCTCTTCATTCTTTTCTTTCAATGTTCTTATCCGGTGATTTCCCATGAAGATGCTCTACAGTTTCAAGTTCATCATTCTTCGTTCTATTTCTCCTCCGGTGGATTCAATTCAAGCTTACTCAATCATATCCTTTTCTCGTTTCAAATGTTTTCTCATGCCGGTGCACCTCTTAATCACCCACCTCTCGCTTTCCATTTGTTCCGGAGTGCTGAAGATATCTCAGAAGTTTTGTGTCTCCATTATCAATCCGTTCAAGATACCTCGAGGTTGTTATCTCATTCAAGCCATTTAATTCAACCGGTGCAATCTCTCTTTTCAAGTAATCCTTCCAACGGTGTTTCTTTTGAGTGGGCCCTAACCCACACGTCTTTTCCCAGGATTTTACCTGACTCTTCAATTTTCCCTGATTTATTCTCAAATTCATTTTAGGGTTTGATGTAAGAATGATTCATCATCAGTCAAATGCTTTCTCCAAGATCTTTCAAATTCTTTTCACCATTGGATCAACCTTTCTATTTGTCATCCCAGAGTGTCTAAACAATTCTTGATGTTGTTTCTCGTCGTCATTCTCTGTATTTGAAGACCGAAGAAGATTTTTCTCTCAATCTTGCTCCATTCTCTTCAAGATTCATGGTTCTAGCTTGTCGCCATCCTCTCATAATTGTTTTCGATTGTGGGAATTCTTTTCACCCATCCGGAGCAGTTCAGGAGTCTTTTCAGTCTGACTCTCTAGAGGCCATCATTTCGGGTTTATTCATTCTCAGCTTTTAGCTCTCGTTCTCCAAATCTTACCAGTGCATCGCTCAAGTATTCTCTAGTCAGTTCATGATCTCTTCGTTTCACTTGTATCTAAATTTCCTCAAGTATCTTCATTCGTTCTCTAATTCTCCCCGGTGTTTCCTTATCTTTTCTTCGTTCATTTTCAATTCTTACGGTGGTTCAATTCAAGATTTTCTCTTCCTTCGTTATTATTTCAATTTATTCGTTGTTTCAATCCTACCGGTGGTTCATTGAGTTTACGTTATATCTATCTTAATCCTTCTACGAGAATAAGTAGTATGCCAAATCCGTTGCTTGTCATCAAGTTAAGTTGATGAAGGATAAACATACAGTAAATCTTATTCTTGTTTTCTTTGAGGTGATTCTATTCCTTATTCCGAAGTGGTTCATCATATCACATTCTCAGTTCGAGATGCTTTATCTTTTCTTTTCCCGGAGTTCCAAGCTCTCTCAATTATATCACCACGGAGATTCATCTAATCATTGCAAGGATTCACCTTGTGTTCTCAACTTCTCTTTCCTTTCGTTTGATCATTCTTTTATTACCAGAGTTCTTCATGGAGGCTCTACATGAGGGTTCATCAAGGATTTAATTCCTTCTTGAAGTGTTCATCGAGATTCGTTTGAGGAGTTCAAACATTCTTCATCTTACATTTCTAAGTGCAGTTCAATCCCTTCTCCCTTATCTTTTGAGGTGATGTTATGTCATTTTGACAGTTTTCTTCATGTTTCATGATCGATAAGTTGTTCAAAATGACATATCTTAAATCCATCATTTTCAGTTCATTCAGGACACCTTTTCAACCCATCAATCCCTTTATTGGAGTTATCTTGGGTTATATTTCACCTAAAGCTTTCCCTAAGGATTGTTGCCAATTTTGGTGCTTATAAATGACCCAAGTTCTTCATTTATCCTCCCGGTGAGATAAGCTTCTCGTCTCCTTGTTCATATCAATCCAATCTATTGTTTCCATCAGTGGCAGGATTTCACCTCATAATTTCGAGATGTTTTCCATAAGCCCATACAAGCTTATTCTTTTCGTTGTTGATTTTCCAACAACACCATGCAATCCTTCTTTGCAAGGATGCTTTTCAAGCTCATTTGTGACAGAAGTTGGCCTTTTCTTCTCCATTCTTATTCCAATGATATATCTTTTATTCTCCCTTCCGTAGGCATTGTGATGTTGCTCTTTTCTATCATCATCTCGAATTGCGAGGGTCATGGTATTTTCGTGCTTATCCATTTAACCGGAGTGTCGTGCCCTCTATTCAAGTGTCTTCTCATCTTGTCAAGTTCACGACTCTAATTCCTTCCATTTGCAGTCGGAGTGCTGCCCAAATTATATCATTCTTTTTCGTTCTCTATCTTGTTTTAACTGGAGTGTTGTGTCTATCATTCCTCTTCTAACCGGGACTATCATCCAAGTGCTTTCATTTTGCCAAGTTCATATTCTTTACCTTCCATTTCCAACCGGAGTGTTGTCGTAATTGATCTTTATCATTCCTTGTACATCTCGTTTTAACCGGAGTGCTTGCTTGTACTTCTTGTCCATTGCAACCTTTTTTCTAATGTCTTTCAACCTACAAGGTTCTAGTAATTTTCCTTGTTCCTCTTTTCTAACGGAGTGTTTTCAACTTTGTGCATCTTTGTTGTATTCTTTCATTCAATTTGTTCAACCTCTCAAGGTTCTTTGGTTTCACTCATTTGTCAAAGAAGCAACTTTGTTTTATCTCTTCCTCTTCCGTTTTCTCTCTGGTGCCATTCTAGATCTCGGGACAAGATCCTCTCGTAGTGGTGGAGTGTTGTGACGCCCCGAGACCGATGCTCGAGAAGACTTCCATATGTTCTGGGTTTCGCCGTGTGTTTCATTTGTGCCTGCCCTTTTATTTTTTGCATTGCATCATGTCATCATGCCATTAAATTTTTCCAACTCACTTAAATAAATTGCATGGATTTCTGATCCATTTAAATCGAGGGAGTTCACATGGTGAAATTCTCTTTATAACATATGAAAGTATCCTACTATTATTAGGGAGCTATTATAAATATTCCATTTTTTCAGAATCACCCATAACACAATTGCACTACTCTTCAACTCTTCTTTTACCCGACTCAACCTCCTATCTTTCCTTTTCGACCTTTCAAGTCAAATTGCAAATTGAGTTGCAATTTTACTTTCGCCATTAATGTTCATCTTGTGCCCATAAATCATATCTATTATGTAGGGCCATCCTATAAAAATTTAAGCCCATTTGGATTCGGTTTGGTTAGGTTATAAATTCATGCATGTTTGGATTAAATTCGAACATGTTTAGATTTATAGTGTGTAAAATCCTCACATCACTTTTCTTTAATTGGCCATATTCCAAGGACTCCAAAACTATTTTTTGTCTCTCCCTAATTACACTGCTACCTCTCTGTCCATTTATGCAAGTTCTATTTATATCTTATAAATGGATAAGGAGAGACAACAGAGGGGGAGAGTTCTAGCTGAGGCCCAGTTTTCTCTCCGCGCAGCACCACAGCCCACTTGGGCCTCCCCACTCTAGCCAGTCCAGCCCAGTCGCACCTATAGCCAACCCTAGCCGCCAGGGAGCCTCGATCCCATCTCCCTCTCCCTTCGTTCTCCTCCTGCGCCGCCAGAGACACGCACGCAGGCGCATCCTCTCTCCTCTCGCTCGAGCCGTCCTCCAGCCACAGGACCCCGCGCGTCCGTCCCACTGCCGGACCTCCTCCTCCCCCCCCCCCCCCCCCCCCCCCCCCCCCCCCCCGCGTCTTCGTCTCGCCAGAGCTTCTGCAGCCTCGCGCGCCCGTGCTCCCGAGCCCCCTCGTCCAGGAGCTCCACGAGGAGAGGAGCAACAACGCCCGAGCATCGGCTTCGCCCGCTGCTTCTCTGGATGCTGCGCCTCAACGAGCTCCTCCGTACCTCCTCCGCCAATTCCCCTGCCGGGCTCCTCTTCCTCCGCGCCGTCTTCGTCGAGCACCAGGAGCTCGACCTCGAGCCTCTCCACGCGCGCCCGCACCCATGCTTCGCTCCTGAAGGCATGCAACCGCCCCGAGCTCCCTTGCCTCGCTTGCCTCCACCCGGAGCCGCGCCTACGACGGGATCCATGTCATCCGGCCTGTCCCGCCTCCTGCAGACCTCCTCGTCGCCATGCCAAGCTGCTGCTGCCGCTGCTGCTTCACCGGTGAGCACAGGCCGCCGCCGCGTTGCCTTGCCTTCACCTCCCGGCTTCGTCTGCGTCCCGCTCAACCCTGTGGACGTCAAGTACCTCTACGATGGCCCTGTACGCCTATGACCGTGTACCTCCACAACCATTGGTTATGCCAAGATCGACTACGCGGGTTCGCCAAGTACCCCACCGGCAAGACCGACGACCGAACGACTTCATACCGAAACAATAAGTCCTCTCCGAACCTTGTATGACTACCGGCGCAAGAACGAGACCGGCAAGTTCAAATGACCCCAACTACCTCTTCGAAACGACCGAGTACAATTACCGTCGGACGCTCGAACGACTACAGGCCGAAACGTCAAGTTCCTCGATGAACTGTGTATGACTACTGTTTCCCGTGGATTCACCTAAGTACCACGAAATGGACGACCCTACAAGTTCAATTACAGTTGCGGTGTACAACTATCGTCGCCTCGGAGATGTTGGGTTTATCAAGTTCCTTTTTGGAAAAGTACCACTACTTCCATGACTATATGAGAACAACTACCCTCGTTGAAGGCCGTCAAGTGAACAACTACCGTCGACGTGTACGACTACTTCGTGAACGTGTACCCGATGACCCCGGAGACCTATGTTGTGCCAAGTACCCCCCCTCGTTAACCCGAACATCTATAGGAAAACGTGTACCACTACCGTCGAGGACCGATAGTACCACTACTTCTACTACCATCGCGGAACGACTACTTCCTCTACTTCCCTCGACGAACCCAAACCATCCCGTTTGCACGCTTTGAAGGTATAACCACCGAGACGACACCCGTGAACGAATGTTGAGTGTTGTATGAAATGCTCGCGTTTGCACTGTGCCCGACATGTGTCTTGCATGTTCCCCGTTGCCATACCGTCATCTCATGGGACACCCAGTAACTGGGATCACCCCACCATCTCTAACTCGTTCCACACATCCGCACACTTGTTCTTTTCACCGACATCTCTATCGAGTTACCGGAACCGATATGTTGCCGTGGCATCATTTTCGATTCATTGCCGTGGCACCCCATCCGTTTCTGCCACGATGATAAATGCTTCATATCATGCTCATGGTAACATTTTCATAAAATTGCATAAGCTTGCATATGCCATCCGCATCATGATAATAACATTTAAAATGTTTAAAATGGTTGTTTGCTTTAATTTGCTAAATGCATATGGGGATTTACCGGAATTGTTGTTTGTTATTTCCGGCCTCATTTAAACTTGCCTAAATGTTTAGTTTACTTACGCTCCACCTCTTGCCATGTTTAACCAACATTTAATATTGTTGAGTACCTAATCGGGAGTGAACTAAATAATGGAATGTGGTGTTTTGTCAATATGCATCCCGATGCATATTGAGCTCCACTTAACTTGTAGTGTTGTTTGTGCACTTTGCCATGCCATGCATATTTAAACCCGACATGCATCATACTTGATTGTGCATCATGCCATGTTATGTGATGGTTGTTTACTATGTTGTTTGTTTCTTTTTGGTGTTGCTTCTTCGAGTTAGTTCCGTTAACATCGCGTTTGTGAGGATCCATTCGACTACGTCTGTTTGTCTTCTTCATGGACTCGTTCTTCTTCCTTGCGGGATTTCAGGCAAGATGACCATACCCTCGAAATCACTTCTATCTTTGCTTGCTAGTTGCTCGCTCTATTGCTATGCCACGCTACCTAACACTTACTTTTTCATGCCTCCCATATTGCCATGTCAAGCCTCTAACCCATCTTTCCTAGCAAACCGTTGTTTGGCTATGTTACTGCTTTTGCTCAGCCCCTCTTATAGCGTTGCTAGTAGCAGATGAAGCTGAAGTTTGTTCCATGTTGGAACATGGATATTGTTGGGATATCACAATATATATTATGTTAATTAATGCATCTATATACTCGGTAAAGGGTGGAAGGCTCGGCCTTATGTCTGGTGTTTTGTTCCACTCTTGTTGCCCTAGTTTCCGTGATACCGGTGTTATGTTCCTTGATTTTGTGTTCCTTACGCGGCTGGGTTATAATGGGAACCCCTTGACAGTTTGCCTTGAATAAAACTCCTCCAGCAAGGCCCAACCTTGGTTTTACCATTTGCCACCTAAGCCTTTTCCCATCGGGTTTCCGGAGCCCGAGGGTCATCTTTATTTTAAACCCCCGGGCCAGTGCTCCTTTGAGTGTTGGTCCAAACTAGAGCCCCTTGCAGCGCCACCTCGGGGAAACTTGGGGGTTAGTTTTAGTTGTACGGACTGCTCATCCGGTGTGCCCTGAGAACGAGATATGTGCAGCTCCTATCGGGATTTGTCGGCACATTCGGGCGGCTTTGCTGGTCTTGTTTTACCATTGTCGAAATGTCTTGTAACCGGGATTCCGAGTCTGATCGGGTCTTCCTGGGAGAAGGAATATCCTTCGTTGACCGTGAGAGCTTGTGATGGGCTAAGTTGGGACACCCCTGCAGGGTTTTGAACTTTCAAAAGCCGTGCCCGCGGTTATGGGCAGATGGGAATTTGTTAATGTCCGGTTGTAGAGAACTTGACACTTAACTTAATTAAAATGCATCAACCGCATGTGTAGCCATGATGGTCTCTTCTCGGCGGAGTCCGGGAAGTGAACACGGTTCTTGTGTTATGCCTGAACATAAGTAGTTTCAGGATGACTTCTTGATCATTTATAACTTCTCGATCGTGCTTTGCTTCTCTTCTCGCTCTCTTTTGCGTAAGTTAGCCACCATATGTGCTAGTGCTTCCTTAAGCTCCACCTCACTACCCTTTCCTACCCTTAAGCTTAAATAGTCTTGATCGCGAGGGTGTGAGATTGCTGAGTCCCCGTGACTCACAGATACTTTCAAAACAGTTGCAGGTGCCTATGATACCAGTGCAGGTGACGCAACCGAGCTCAAGCGGGAGCTTGATGAAGACCTTTTCGTTGTGGTGTTTCGTTTCCTTTTGATCAGTAGTGGAGCCCAGTTGGGGCAATCGGGGATCTAGCATTTGGGGTTGTCTTTATTTTGGTTCCGTAGTCGGACCTTGATTGTATTCTGGATGATGTAATGCTATATTTATGTATTGTGTGAAGTGGCGATTGTAAGCCAACTCTTTATCTCTTTCTTATTCAGTACATGGGATGTGTAAAGATTACCCCTCTTGCGACATGCCTACTATGCGGTTATGCCTCTAAGTCGTGCTCCGACACGTGGGAGATATAGCCGCATCGTGGGTGTTACAAGTTCATACTCTACTACAGATGTTGTCGGTACTCCACTAGTACTATTGGACAGTGAGCTTCAAAAAAGTTACTATTGGACTAGCTATACGTGGCGAAATCATAGTAGGAAGAGCATGTGCGAGAACAAGCACATTCACGTGGTTGAAAAAAAATTGGAAACCATCTCTGTTTGAATACAAATCTAGGGGTACGTACGAATCTAACAATATTGATTTGGCATTGTCGAATGTTGATACTTTTTCTGTTAGTTTGATCAAAGTAGAGATACTTTTACTACACAAAAAACTTATATGTAAACTAATCCCTCTGTTCCTAAATATAAGTCTTTTTAGATATTGCAATTAGAGACTACATACGGAGCAAAATGAGTGAACCTACACTCTAAACTATGCCTATATACATCTGTACGTAGTCCATAGTGAAATCTCTAGAAAGACTTATATTTAGGAACAGAGGGAGTAGAAAGGATCGGTATTGAATACCCTTTATATATGATTTGCGGATGCTATGATCACCGGTTCAAAATTTTGAATCCGCCTTAGGTATCACACATGCACCCACTCGTTTTCTCTTGATTTCATCTCGGGGTCCGAAGATCGATTGAAAGAGGACTAGGGTGGGTACAATACGTTTGTTTCGCTTATGAACATACAATATACTCCCTCTGATCCCCACAGACCCCCCCCCCCCCGCGGGTCATTTCTATCATAGAAACAGACCAAACCTTTATGTCCTTGCACGACACACAATTGATCTCTCAACATCAATCAATACCGTGAAGATGTGTCGGGGCATGAACCAAATGGGATGTCAAAACTAAGACGGGAAGCGACACGTAGTGGAGGCAAAGTGAAACTTTAAACGAACCGATTGTTTGTATGCATGTCGGACAAATTACAACATTGGAAATACAAGCATGGTCTAGGCCCACATGCGAATGATACTCGGCAGAATGTTCAAATGATGCATGCGAGAGGATGGACTCGACCGGAGGGCGGCATGATCGATGGAGAAGAGGGCTGGAGAGGAATGATGAATAAGCAACACCGCATGATTATACTTGAACGGCTCAAATAAACAATAAGTTGTCTCATTTTCCCTTCCGTCTTGGTCACGGAGTAAGATACTCCCTTTGTTTTTATTTACTCTGCATATTAGGTTTGACTGAAGTCAAACTTCATAAAATTCGACCAAGTTTATAGAAAACTAGCAAGATGCCCGTGCGTTGCATGGAACATCAAGATCATGTGGGAGAAAAGGATGAACGAGGGAAGGCCTTATCTGCAAATGTGGAGAGGAGTGCGGGTAAATTGTCATAGTTTCCTTCCTATCCTTTAGATATAGATCGGACGACCTATATTGCGGGATGGCAGGAACACCATCATCACAAACTCTGCTTTTTTATGTACACTAGCAAGATGCCCGTGCGTTGCACGGAACATCAAGATGCATTTGTATGAGTAGTTTATCCTGTGGGAGAAAAGAACAAATGAGGGAAGGCCTTATTTGCAAATGTGGAGAGGGATGTGGGTATCTTTTTGCAAAATTGCCATAGTTTCCTTCCTATTCATCAGATATAAACCGGACGGACTCTTATAAAAACAGAGTTGGTGATGATGGTGTGCCTGCCATCCTGCAATATAGGCCGTCCGATTTATAATTGACGGATAGGAAGGAAACTAGGGCAATTTTGCAAAAAGGTACCCACACACCTCTCCACAATTGCAAATAAGGCCTTCCCTCGTTCATCCTTTTCTCTCACAAGATAAAGTAGTCATACAAATGCATCTTGATGTTACGTCCAACGCACGGGCATCTTGCTAGTAAGAGTAGAAATATGAACATTTACAATAGCAAATATATATGATGTGAAAGTATATTCAATAATGAATCTAATGGTATTGATTTTTTATTGTATATGTTATTATTTTTGTCTATGAACTTTGTGAAAATTTACAAAGTTTGACTTTGAGCAAAGCTAAAATGCGGAGTAAATAAAAACAGAGGGAGTATGTAGGGACTAGTATAGTTACTACTGTCGGAACATGGTAATTTGGACCCCTAAATGCGGGCACGAACCGGGAACACCTCAATTATTCTTTCAAACAGTCGGACACCTACATTTAGCATACCATCCGGCTACTTAATCAAGTGTTACGCTTCACTACTTGAAAAGGAAAAGGGTGGCACCATACCCAAAACCACCACACTTGGGGCTAGGGTAACAACTTGGTACTGTACCACATTTGAACCAGGGCACAAAAACCACGTTCTGCGCCTAATGCACAAGGCGGAGCACCGACGCTCGAATATGGCCGGGAAAAGAGGGAAACCGACATGTGGGGCACACCTTTCGGGACGACGTAGCGCAGATTAGTCCAATGGAGGAGCTGGCCCACGACCTCCTCGCCACCGACAACCGTTCATGTGGGTTGTGGGGGCCAGCAACGTGGCACAACTCCAGCAATGCCTCAGGACAGGGCGACCGCGGTGACTGACACGCTCATCGTCGTTGGACACGGTCGGTTTCGGTGTGCCAAGGGTGGCGTAAGCGCTATGGCACGACCAGCAGATCAATACCCGGCTCGTCGAGGATGCACGGGGCGCCGAAGTGCGCGCGCGCCGCGCCGCGTCCACAGAGTGGTGTAGCGCGGCCAGCTACATCCCCGGGACCTGAGACCATGCCGGGTCGTCTTGCTTTTCAATGACATGTGGGGTCGCATGTGAGCAAAGGGCATCTCCAACTTTGCCACGACCGCAGCAGACTACCCTGGCACACCAAAGACCCTCGTCCCTCACGCCGTCGCGCGGTGCGTTCCTAGCCAGCGGCAGCTGCCCGCATTCATTCCGTCTGTCCGTATGTCGTTGTTAAGAGGCTCAGTGCCCGAGTAACAAACTCCGGCAACTTAATGACATGCCCGGACGCTTTGGCCTCACCGGAATGCACTACTTAAAGCGGCAATGCCCAGCTAACTCCACACCATAGCGCATCATCCTGCTATCTGGCGCCACATCCGCCATGACCGCGAGCGTGAACGCTCTGCGGGAGAGCTTTGTCTTCGGGCATGAAGCTCGAGGTCGCCGCCCTCGCCCAAGTCGCCGCTCGCGACGCAATAGCGGCGTAGAAGGACGCGGACTCGACCGCACAAGCGGTGGCCACGATGGCGGCCGATGACGGGGGCACCGTCAGCCACGCGTCCTACTTGCCGCCGTCCAACGTCCAGCACAGCCGAGGTTGGGGACTCCTCCGAGGATGATTAGGGCATGGGAGGTGGCAGGGCATGGTGTGCCAACTGGCCGGTCCATCTCCCGTGTTCTACTCTTCCTCGTCGGAGACTGGACATTTGTCTTGAACCCTGCCCCTGTACATGGAGATCGCAGATGGAGGACGTCGGTCACCACCGTAGAATAGGTTTAGGGTTAGGTTTCTTTTATTTTTCTGTCCTATAAAAGTTTGAAATGTAATGAAAATCTGTCGTGTTTGCATTAATCTCGGCCGGCGTATATGAGCTTTCACAACAAAATAGTATATTGTAGGAGTACTAGCAAGATTCCCATGCGTTGCACGGAACATCAAGATCTTGTGGGAGAAAAGGATGAACGAGGGAAGGCGTTATCTACAAATGTGGAGAGGAGTGCGGGTAAATTGTCATAGTTTCCTTCCTATCCATTAGATATAGATCGGACGGCCTATATTGCAGGATGGCAGGCACACCATCATCACCAAATCTGCTTTCTATTTTAATTGAACCGAGACAAAGCTAACATGCAAAGTAAATAAACACATAGGGTCTACATACACAATTTATCTTAGGCACTCCAATAGTACATCCACTACACATTCACGCATTTCACATCTTTCTACATCTACGGGAACCTATGAAAGGGTTAACGTAAATTGTCTCTCTCTCTCCTCCCTGATTTTCATGGTGGTGGGCCCCTCCCTCCCCCAATCTACAATCAATAGCTCACACGTTTCACATTACGTTAATTACGTAACTGGGATTACGTAGGTGTAGCATTACGAGTCCAAAAAACCCAACTAAGCCAACCTCCCAGCATATCGCACGGGAAAAGACCCGGCCGCGCCGTTTTAGTCGGGATTACCGGATTACTAGTAGTAGTATCGATGGATCGTGCGAAGCACCAAGTTTTTTTTGAGGGGCGAAGCACCTAGTTTAAAAGGGGGTACACTCACAACACCCTGTCGCGGTCGCATTGCACCCCACACACGTTCCGTCCTGCACACGGCTCATGCAAACGGAACGCGCTTCGGCTTGCCTCTTCACTGACACGTGGTACTGCACTTGGAGAAACTGGCCATGCGCCAAACTGCCCTCGCCCACCGCGCGACCCCCCCTGCCCCCAAAAAATTCCCCCCAAATCCCAAATTCAACCGCCCTTCGGCCAACTAGCCAATAATACTCCCCAAACCCCCCTTCCCCCCGCCCCCTCCACTCCACTCGCTCCGCCAAAGCCTCCCTCCCCGCCGTGCCGATACGTCGGCGCCACGGTTCGTCGAGGGGACGCACGGCGATCTTCTCTCTCCCACAGTATGCTCTCGTAGACTGCCGTCCTCGAGCCGCGCCGCCACCGCTGGCGACATTCTTGTGGAGGCACACGGCGGTCAATGCCACCACCGCTGGCAACGTTCATGTGGAGATGCACGACGGTCAGCTTCTCCCACAGTACACGCATTCTAAACTGAGGCCCCGTGCATGTAGGTGTAGTGCTGAATGTTAGCTGATAGACGCTGTTAATCTCACTGTTTGCCGAAGTAGTTTACAGTCAATATGCTCTTCTTAAGAAGCTTCCTTGCCCTGTTCTATACTCAATTTGCTTAGTTGAGATGGCATGCCAGGCTCGATTAGTTCCTAAAATATCCTGCCATATATTTATTGTGACATAGATTGCCATGGTCTAGTAGCCAATCTGTTAGGTGAAATAGCTCTACACTATTTTATACTCGATCTTTGTTCGATGGCTGTGTGCTCGGCCTCATTGACTCCTGAAACAGCCTGCCATAGTTTAGTAGCTGTTGCTTGGCCATGATCAGAGGAACTGCATCTTTAACCTTCTGCTCTTCATCTTCCTCTTCTGTCGTTCCTTCAGTTACTTGTCCAACACCCCAACCTGCTGGTATTGGGATTCCTCGGCTAACTAAATAATCAACGTAGTTGCGTTCCCCCACATCAGCAACTTCCCAGATATACAAATCACATGAATCTTCCCTTTTCTACACGAATCAAATTGGAAGATCATCAACCAAACTATTAAAAAAATCAGCAACTGAAAGCAGCAGAACAACACTTAAACATATTATTACCCCATGATTCGGGCATTTGTAGAAGACTCGGCCAGGGTTGAGGATTGTGCTTGAGACGCGACGGATAATATTCTGATCATGGGATTAGAATAATATTCTGATCACAACCTGACCTGCCCCGCTAGTAGTACGTTGAACTTCCCTGTGAACTAGGTTGAACTTCCGCCAACATTGCCCAAATGGGGCTTGCGATATACCGTTGGAAAGCTATGGACACCAATATCATGACCCAACTTAATTTTTTGGCAAAATATAAGCGGTTTAAGAGTAGTTTTGAAAACCGTTTTTTCTTCGCACAAAAAACGTGAATCATATTTTTGATCGCATTTCTAAACCGTTTATTGGAATGATGCATATAATATGGCGTTGGAAAGCTGATGCAAAACCGCTCCTTCCACATGTTGAAAGTTTTCTCTAATTCCCTATGGTTAAAGAGTAATTTCAAAAAACGTAAAATTTCGTAAACCGAACAGCTGAGTTCGTTTTTTCAATGTCATTTCTAAACAGCTAATCCAATGGAGGCATATGATACGGCGTTGGAAAGCTTATGAAAATGCGCTACTTTTTCATCTTGAAAGTTTTTTTTTCTAATTTTGAATGGTTTAAGAGTAATTCAGAAAATGGTCCAAGTCCTACCGAGTTCGTATTTTCGAGCTAATTTTTTAACCGTGCGTCCGAATGCAGCAAATGATATGGCGTTGGAAAGCTTGAACAAATGCGAAACTTTTTGGTATGTATTGTTTCTCCCTACTCTTTACGGTTTTAAGTCAGTTTCGAAAATGGCGAAAAACGTATTTTCGTCATAATTTCTACAAACTTTATCGGAATGGGGCAAATAATATACCGCTGAAAAGCTACGGAAAATGCGAAACTTTTTCATGTTCATGGTTTTCTCTGATTCCTAGCCGTTTTCAAGTAATTTCGAAAACGGTGGGATCATGCGTTCTGCCTTTATCGCGAAACAGATTCTTCGAAAATGCACCGCGTGAAGAACCTGAACTTCTCGGCGCGTGTACCTGAACTTCACTCTGTTTTTCACGTGATTTTTTTGCCCGTAGCTATCCATCCACTGCTAGTAGCTCTCCATCCATTCACCGGAATTGAGCAGGTGATATACCGATGGAAAGCTGCTGTAAACACACAACTTTCCCGTGTTGATCATATTTTCATACTCGCGATGATTTTAAAAGTTTTTCACCTAAAATTCATTCAGCGTAGTAGTTGAACTTCCTGCTGTTTTCACGTTGAACTTCTATGACGTATTTTTGTTTGTAATTTTCTCATCCATTTCATCAGTGTTACACAAATAATATCCCTTTTGTACAAACGTCTCTCACAATATTTTTTTAACTTTCTCCGACCGAGGACTTGAAACTTACACAAATGATATTCCTGTAGTTTTGAGGTAAATTATAAAATGGCGAGATCATGATTTCTGCGTTCATCGCGAACGGAAATGCACTGCGTGAAGTAGTTGAACTTCTGGGACATGTCTGTGTGAACTTCACTCTATTTCACTTTATTGTATTTTTCTTATATGAAATACACACCGTGTAGTATGAGAACTTTCGGTTGTTATCACTTTTGAACTTTTCTCTGGTTTGAGAGAATTATTTTAAAACACAAAAAACTACATTTTTATGTATTTTGGACATCTAAATACATGGTGAACCTCTCTCACAAGAATTTTTTGAACGTTTCCTCGCCGAGCACTTGAACTTCTAGCAACCATTTTTTCCGTTTATAAGTTGTTTTTAAAAGTGCAAAAAATGGCGTTGTGTTTTTCTTTTTTGAACAGGTAAATCCTAGGTTTTAATAAACTCCGAACTTCTGTGTTTTTTCAATTTGAACTTCACCTTTTTATATTTTGATTAAAGAATTGTATTCGATTTTTATACGAAAAAAATCGAGCATGGAAATACAAGGTGAACCTCTCTCGCAAGGATTTTTGAACCTCCCGGACAGAGCACTTGAACTTCTTTCAACAAATATTTTAAGCTTTTTATCTTTCTATACTTTTATTCTCACCTGAAATGCATTCCTTTGCAGTACTTGAACTTCTCGTTGTTTTCATTATGAACTTCTTTCAACTGTTAAGAATTTTTCGAATACATCAAAACGTGTTTTAAATGATATACATGAAAATTTTAAACCGTTCATCGAAATGTGGCATACAATATACCCGGTGGAAAGCATCTGAATCGCAGCAAGTTTTTCATGTAGACAGGTGTTACAAATTTGTTGCTGTTTGAGAGCAGTTTTTAAAATGGCAAAACAACGATGTTTTTTGCTTTTTTTCAACATGTAAATGAACGACAGACGTCTCGCACATAAATTTTTACTATGGAGGATCACATGAACGTCTTCCAACAAACCTTTAAGCTCTTTGTTTTCTATTCATGTATTCTTACGTCAAATGCATTCCGTGTGGTAGTTGAACTTCCCGATGTTTTCACCTTGAAATTCTGTCAAGCATTTTTGTTCAACCTCTCTCACAAGAATTTTTGAACTTTTCTTGGCCGAGCACTTGAACTTCTGTCAACAAAATTTTTAGACTTTGCCTTTTTATTCTTTTTTTCTCATATGAAATGCACACCATGCAGTACATAAAGTTCTGGCAGTTATCAAACCGAACTTCTCTCTATTTCGCTTTAGTAACAGAAAAGGTCTGAGTTTTTTATATACATCGAACCTCTCTAACCTTTTTATTTGAATTTCTTTGTGTACTTTTTAGAAATATGAAAATTGGAGTTTTGTTAGAAACATCGAACTTCTTCGTTATTTTCAATTGAACTTATTGGTTTTATTCTTTAGTAATTGAAAATCCGAATTTCTTAAATAAATATCAAACTGCTATGCTTTTTCCAATTGAACTTCTTCGTTATTTTTGATTGAACTTATTGGTTTTTTCTATAGTAACCGAAAAAATCGAGGTTTCAAATATAATATCAAACTGCTCCATTTTTTAAATTTGAACTTCTTCATTTTATTTCTTTTTAGTAATGGAAAAGAATTCTAGGTTTATAATAAACATAGAACTGCTCATCAATTTTAAGTTGAACTTCTGGCTTTCTTTATAAATTAGAGAAGATCCAATGAAATCCATGTGAATTGTTTGAACTTTTTTGTTTGTCATTTTCTTTGACCTCTCCATTTTTCTTAATTTTGAATGTTCAGAGTTAACAAGTCCATTTATACATGAACTTCTCGATGATAGGTCCCCGACCGGCTCAAGTTTTATGCATTCGTATATATAAAAAAGGAAAGAAAAATAGAAAAAAAATGTTGCGTTCTTATGGACACCACTAACACTTTTTGTGAGCACATTATTCCACTGTAAATTTTTGCATAATTTTTGCCGCAAAAAATTGCGTTTTTTGTCATTGTCAACATCAAGTAGCATACCTTGATTTTTTCTGATGGAATTATACTAATTGAACTGCTACAGGGTTTTTTGTTGAACTGCTACTGCATGATGGCACAAAATCATTTCTTGTGCGCTCCCGTGTATACGCGCAACACACGAAGCATCAACCTTCACATAAATGAACTTCTATCATTGGTATTTTTGAACCTTTTTTGCATTCTATGTATAATAAAATTTCTACTGTCACCACACAGAGAGTCTTGATCGGAGGCGAAATCTTCAAGAAAAAACTGATTAGTGCTCTCGTCGGCCACAAATGTCTCTATCTCTCTTCATAAAACACAAGGCTTGATACACAAGAACAATTAACACTCCACGGCATTGATGCATTTTTGGAAATAAACCTGTGAAACTAAAATCAACGGACTAAAACACCATTTTTTGCACCTACACATATAGTTGAACTTCAGAACATGTGCATGCGTGCTCGGTCGATGCGCTAACGGAGCAAAGTGCATGCGTGCTGGAGGAGGGCGCGTCATAGCAGAGGGCAGGTCACACCAGAGGGGAGGGCAGGCCACGCCGGAGCGAAGTGAAGGTCGCACCAGAGTGGTGAACCTCTCTCACACAGAGGCGGAGGGGAGGGAAGGCCACGAACGGCGGCGCGCGTCGCCGGGTGCTGTCGTCGTCGGGATCCCGGGCTGCGGCTGTAGGGATCATGGCGTGCGGGGGTTGAATCATGGAGCGCAAATGCTTGGCGCGGCGGGCGCATGGAGAAGGTGCGGGCGGCGTGAGGTGGCACTCATCGGCGTCGTGGCACGGCCGCGGTGGCGGGATCCATCGGTTGGGTGCACGGCCGCGGCGGCGGGATACGACAGTTGGGGGGCAGGGCCACGACGACGAGATCCGGTCATTTGAGGTGGGCAGGCCATGGGAGGCGCTTGGAGGTGAGGATGGGGGCGCGACGGCGGGGTTCTCTGTGGAGGGCGTGCGCCAGCATGGGGATCGGTGATCTGGGGAGGTGGCTCGGTGCGGGGCATGTGGGGGTGGCCGGGGAGGGAGGCAGTGGTGGCTTCGCGGGCCGGGAAGGGAGGCGGTGGTGGCTACGCGGGGGGGGGGGGGAGGAAGGCGGTGGCCGCGCCAGCAAGGGAGGGAGGCGGCGGTGGCCGAGCCGGCCAAGGAGGGAGGCAATGGTGGCGGCGTGATGCAGATTGTAGGAGAGGGGAGATGGGATCAGAGAGGGGAGGGGATCGTGGGGTGAGTGGTCAGGGGTGGGTGGAGATTGTTTTTTTTTCCTTTTTTTCATCCACCGTAGCGATTCGGGACTTCGGGAGCATCTGTCGCCTCCTATATAGCACTGATTGTGATCCAAATAACTATTCTAATCCTGGGATTAGAATAGTGTTGTCCTATATATATAAACACTATTCTGATCACGGGATTAGAATAATATTCTGATCACAACCTGACGTGCCCCGCTAGTAGTACGTTGAACTTCCGTGTGAACTAGGTTGAACTTCCGCCAAAATTGCCCAAATGGGGCTTGCGATATACCGTTGGAAAGCTATGGACCCCAATATCATGACCCAACTTAAAGTTTTGGCAAAATATAAGCAGTTTAAGAGCAGTTTTGAAAACCGTTTTTTCTTCGCACAAAAAACGTGAATCGTATTTTCGATCGCATTTCTAAACCATTTATCGGAATGAGGCATAGAATATGGCCTTGAAAAGCTGCTGCAAAACCTCTCCTTCCACATGTTGAAAGTTTTCTCTAATTCCCTATGGTTAAAGAGTAATTTGAAAAAACGTAAAATTTCATAAACCGAACAGCTGAGTTCATTTTTTCGATGTCATTTCTAAACGGCTAATCCAATGGAGGCATATGATATGGCGTTGGAAAGATTATGAAAATGCGCTACTTTTTCATCTTGAAAGTTTTTTTCTAATTTTGAATGGTTTAAGAGTAATTTAGAAAATGGTCCAAGTCCTACCAAGTTCGTATTTTCGAGCTAATTTTTTAACCGTGCGTCCGAATGCAGCAAATGATATGGCATTGGAAAGCTTGAACAAATGCAAAACTTTTCTATATATATTGTTTCTCCTAATTCATTACAGTTTAATGTCAGTTTTGAAAATGGCTATAAACGTATTTTCGCTGTAATGTTGACAAACTTTATCGGAATGGGGCGGATAATATACCGCTGAAAAGCTAAGGAAAATGTGAAACTTTTTCATGTTCATGGTTTTCTCTGATTCCTAGCCGTTTTCAAGTAATTTCGAAAATGGCGAGATCATTCGTTCTGCCTTTATCGCGAAACAGATTCTTCGAAAATGCACCGCGTGAAGAACCTGAACTTCTCGGCGAATGTACCTGAACTTCACTCTGTTTTTCACGTGATTTTTTTTGCTCGTAGCTCTCCATCCACTGCTCGTAGTTCTCCATCCACTCACCGGAATTGAGCAAATGACATACCGTTAGAAAGCTACTGTAAACATGCAACTTTTCTGTGTTGATCATTTTTTCATACTCGTGACGATTTTAAAAGTTTTTCATCAAAAATTCATCCACTTTAGTAATTGAACTTCCTGCTGTTTTTAGTTGAATTTCTGTGACGTATTTTCGTTTGTAATTTTCTCATACATCATCAGTGTTACACAAATGATATTTCTTTTGTACATATCTCTCACAATATTTTTTTTAACTTTCTCTGACGAAGGCCTTGAACTTGTAACAACAAAACTTTTAGTGTTTGCTTTTTTATTCTTTTTTTAATACAACATGCACACCGTGTAGTACATGAACTTCTGGCAGTTATCAACCTGAACCTCTCTCGGTTACGTGAAAATATTTGAGTTTTTTAATGAATTTTTCATCTGATTTTTCTTAATTTTTTTATGAATTTTGAAGCGCTCTATTTTTAATAGTTGAACTTCTTGTTATTTTATTTTTGGACTTCTTGTTTCCATTCTTTAATAACGAGGAAAATCTGAGTTTTCTATAATCATCGAACTTCTACAGCTTTTTAATATGCCCTTCCTGGTTTTATTTCTTAATCTTTTTTTATGAAATTTTGAAGCGTTATATTATTAAAAGTTGAACTTCATGTTTTTATTTTTGAACTTCTTGTTTCCATTCTTTAATAACGAGGCAAATCTAAGTTTTCTATAATCATCGAACTTCTCCATATTTTTAATATGGACTTCCTGGTTTTATTTATTAATTTTTTTTACGAAATTTTGAAGCGCTCTATTATTAAAAGTTGAACTTCCTATTATTTTAATTTTTGAACTTCTTGTTTCATTTTTTAATAAGGAGGAAAATCTGAGTTTTCTTTAATAAAAAGAATGTTTGAACTTCCGAGGGAAGAGCACTTGAACTTCTAGCAACAAATTTTAAACTTTGCCTTTTTTATTCTTTTTTTCTCATACGAAATGCACATCATGTAATACGTGAACTTTCGATAGTTATCAATTTGTACTTCCCTGTGTTTCGGTTTAAAAATGAGAAAATTCTTTTAAAACTTTTTTTAGTTTTTTCTTTTCTTATTTGAACTTCTTCATTTTATTATTTAGTAACGATTAAACATCTAAGTTTTTTTACCTTCGAACTTTTTTTACTTTGAACTTCTTAGAAAAATATGGTTTTACGTAAGCAAACATTTTTCAAGGATTTTTAAATTTGAACTTCTAGTTTTTTTACCTTCTCAGTTATTTGAAATTAAACTTCTAGGGTTGTCAGATTTAAACTTCTACATTTTTTTGACCTCTCGGTTATTTCAATTTTTCTAGTTTTTTAATCCATTTTTTATAAAACTTTTTTGGACTGCTCTGTTATTTTTAGTTGGCCTTCTCTCTTATCTTTTTAGAAACGAGGAAAATCTAACTTTTTAATTTTTTGGTTATTTTTTAGAAACGAGAAAAATCCATTTTTTTAATGAGCATCGAACTGCACTGTTATTTTAATTTGACCTTCTTGATTTTACTTTCTAGAAATATGGAAAATTTATTTCTTTACGTAGACATCGAACTAATGTGTTATTTCTTTTACAAAAGGAAAATTTAATTACTATTAAATTTATTTATTTCACATTGTAAATATTGTTTCCGGAGGTTTCAACCAAAAATATCTTGGCTTTTGCATTTAAACTGATCATATGAGCAAACACCGAAAAGAGCACACTCAACGTTTAGATGAACTTTTTCTCTCGTAGCTGTACATGAACCTTATTTCGTTTGCACTTGACCTATTTGGGGAAACAAACAGAATGTAACTTATGAAGCCTCTGTCAAATGAACATACAAAATAGTAATAAAAAATCACACTTTTCTCCATAAACATTTTTTCTTGAACTTTGGTCTATGCTACAGAGGGATTTCAGGGGGAGGGATTATATGATTTGGTCGTTAGTACATAGGAAAGAGGAGTTTGACCACCGTGGACTGCTGCTCGCGATGGAATCGGCCTCCTAGACGCTGCAGGGCTGGACTGAGCACCCTTTGCGCCGGAGGTTTGGGCGCTGGAGGTTGGGTGTGGGAGCCAGCGCCGGAGTTAGGGGCGGCGGCGGTGCCAGATGTTGGGCCTGGAGCAGCGACCTAGGGAGGTTGGGGCAGGCAAGGGGATGCCGGAGGTTAGCGTGGGGTGGTAGGTGGGCGGGAAGGAATCGCTTCCCCTGACAGCGGCGGCAGGCAACGGGCGGCGGATCTCCACGGCAGGAGGCCGGGCAGCGCGCAGGGATGACCCATGTCCAAAGAGCGGAGGTGGTGCGGAGTAGTCGGGTCCCCGAGGTGGTGGTTGCGGCGTCGGGGAAGAAGCACAGAGGGAGGTGGGGTGGGCCGTAGCAGGTGTTGGAGGTCGTGGGGGCGCGTCTCCGGTGGCATTTGCCTGTGGAGGGAAGAAGGTCATGGTGGCCATTGGAGGAAGGTCGCGGCGGCAGGTGGAGCAAGTTCGCGCTCATGGAGGCGGCCCGATCCGGGGCGAGGGATGTACGTGGCGGTGCGATCCATGGTGAGGGACGGTGGAGGCGGCTTGATCCGGGAGGGGCGAGGGATGGTGGAGGCAGTGAGGGGCGAGGGACGGTGGAGGCGGCCCGATCCGGGGCGAGGGATGGTGGTGGCGGCGCGATCCGCGACGAGGGATGGTGGCGACGCCGATTGGGGGCGGTGGCGCGTTCCGTGCGGCGACGGCGGCGGTTGGGGGCGGTGGAGCTTCCTACCCGGGTTGGGGGCGCCAGATCGGAGATGGGGACGATGGGATGGGTCGTGGGGATCGGTTGGGGTCGATGGTGGGTAGGTGGGCTTTTTTCGTTCTCGGGAGTTCGGGAGGAACCCCATCGGGCCCTTATAGGGGCGATCGTGATCCAAATAGTTATTCTAATCCCATGATTAGAATAGTGTTTTCCATATATATATATATATAAAGTATGCTACTTGGTGTCAGCTTAGTCAACAAACGATTGTGCGAACCTTGACCGTTGGATTGACATTCAATGTCTGTCGTGTTTCTTCGGTGTCTTCTTCCTCTAGCCGCCAAAGCCAAACCAGCGCCCGAGGGACCTCCTCCTCCCGCCTCCCACGGCTGGCTGTGCTACCGTGCACGCATCGTGGACACACCGCACCCTAAAACTCTACGCATCTTCCCAGGCTCCTGTTTGTTCCCGTCCGAGGCCTCACCATCGTCTTCCGCCTTGGTTCGCTTGTCGCAGCGCCGCCCTCCGGTGTTGTCAACATGGTCAACAACCGAGAGGAATAAGGGGATGACTGTACATGGTGAGGATGACAGTAGGGACCCAGCAGCGCATGAAGTAATTTTGTTTTTTTGGGATGGAGAAGGGTATCAACTAGGTTGTTCGGGAGCTGTGGCCCGTCTAGCACATGACCAGCCCAGTTTGTTTTTTTCCTTTCTGAAAATGGCTAGCCTAGCTATTTTCTTTTTTGCAAAATAACCAATGTAGGCCTACTTGTTTTTCTACGCCGTGCTGGGCCGGAAATCTTTCAAGACGAGGAGGGATGCATTCTGCCCAGAAAATGGGCTATAAGTAATAAGAAATGGGCCATAAGTAATATTAAATGGGCTGTAAAATTAAAAAAAATACAGCAAACATGCAAATAGTTCCAAAATACTTTTTCTTTTGGATTTTGATATTTTAAGTTTCATTGTTTTTGTGTGGGTAAAATTTCATTGGATTCAAATTAAGGTATGTTTAGTTTTTAAATTAATTTGAATCTGGCTAGAAATTTTGGGTTGTATGCTGTTTGGGACAGATTTGGAGGCTGACTTGTGGGTCTACTAGGTTGATTTGTATGAAAGGCTTTGTCAACTTAGTCCACAAACGATTCTAGCAGCACTGACCGTTGGATGTTAATCTAACGGCCGTGCTGCTTCTTCAATATCTGATCTTCTTGCTCCAGCCACCCAAACCAGCATCGGTGGGACTGCCTACTCCCGCCTCCCGTGGCCGGCTGTGTTGCCGCACAGGCAGCACCGCCCCACCCTACACCATTGCTGGCCAGGCCATTCCTCTACTCACCCACACCTCCTATTATTTTCTGGCGACGGCAGCCGGACCAGAAACCCTCGTACTCCGCACCGCGTGGGCAACCACTGCCGAGTCTTCCCCGGCTCCATGTCGTTCCCTTCCTAGGCCTCGCCATCATCCACCGCCCCGGTGCTCTCGGCGCGCGGTGGTCAACGTGGTCAACGAACGACATCCATCGTACATGGACTGTACGTGGAGAGGCTGACAGTTGGGTCCATGGCTGCACAAAAGGAAATGCCTCCTTATTATGTGCAAAATAATGATTCCTCCACCTGACATCTGGGAGCCACCGGAAGGGCCTCTGTATTTTTTGAAAAAAACGTTCCCCCCGCTGATAGGTAGGACCCACCAGCTATATCTTTGCACGCAAGGAAGTGCCTCCTTATTACGCACAAAAAAAATGAATACTCCCCTGGTAGCTGGGACCCAGCATAGTGGGAGGCTAACATGTGGGCCTACTAAGTTGACGGGACGGAGGGCTTTGTCAACTTAGTCAATATGAACGATTCTAGCTCCAGGACCATACGATGTCCATCCAACGGCCGTAGTGCTTCTTCAACCTCTTGTCTTCTTGCTCCAGCCGCCCAAACTAGCGCTGGTCATGCCGCCTGCTCCCGCCTCCCGTGCCTGGCTGTGCTGCCGCGGAGGCCTCACCGCCCCCTACTACTCCCACCGCTGGCCAGGCCCTGCGGCGACGGCAGCCTCACACCGCAGTCGAACCAGTGAACCCTCGTACTCCTCTCCGCGTGGGCATCTAGTGCCGCGTCTTCCCCGGCTCCGCGTCGTCCCCTTCCTAGGCCTCGCAGTCGTCCACCGCCTTGGTGCTCTCGGCGCGGCATGGTCAATGTGGTCAATGAACGACTTCCATCGGAAGAGTGCTGTACGTGGAGAGGCTGACAGTTGGGTCCACGGCCGCAGCAAGGAAGTGCCTCCTTATTACGTGGAAAATAATGATTCCTCCACCTGACAGCAGGGACCCACCAGACGGGCCATCGTATTTTGTGAAAAAAAAAGTTTCCCCCCTGACTGCTGGGACCCACCAGCTATATCTTCGAACGCAAGGAAGTGCGTCCATATTACGGGCAAAAAAATGATTCGCCCCCTGACTGTTGGGACCCATCAGCTACATCTTCGCATGGAAGGAAGTGCCTGATAGTCGGGACCCACCTGGTCGAAGCGTACGTAGCATTGTCATTCTGGTTGCGAACGTGTACGTACATACTGGTCGATGTAGAGGTGCGCACGTGTCATAGTAGAGGCGCGCACGTGTCGTAGTAGAGGCGCGCATGTAGCATGTACACTTACGTATAGCGGCCATGGTGCAAGAAAGAAAATACGGCCACGTACGTACATACGGGCAGGGTCTCGAACGCCTACTCACGCATACGTACGGCCAGGGTCGTGTACATGGTTGGGTCGGAACGGAGAAGCTGCGCCATTGTCATGTTCATGGGGAGGCAACTGGCTGGGTCGAAACAGAATGCGTCGTCGTGTTCATCGGGAGCCAATCGGCTTGGACGGAACAGCCGATGGAAACGAGGCCTGACGTACCGCAGAACGGAGGAAACGGCCTTGTGTTCGCCTGGCCACGGTCGAAACCGGATCCTGTTCATTGGGAGGGGTCTGGCGTACCACAAAACAGAGGAAACGGACCTCCTATGGTGGAAACGGGGTCCTGTTGATCGGGAGGGGTGTGGCGTACCGCAAAACGGAGGAAACGGACTTGTGTTAGAGTGCTACGGTCGAAACGGGGATCCTGTTCATCGGGAGGGGTGTGGCGTACCGCAAAACAGGACTCCACGGGATACTGTTCATCTCCACCGTCGACCTCCTCCAGCCTCCACGGGCTACTGCTCATCAACCGTCGACCTCCTCCAGCCTCCACCTGCGACTGTTCATCCACGGGCTCCTGTTCATGCAGCCTCCATCGCGCGCTCCTCCACCGGCTATTGTTCAACCAGCCCTCTCCACGGGGTCCTGTTCAACCACCCCTCCACGGGCTACTATTCATCCAGCCCTCCACCGGCTACTGTTCAACCAGCCCTCCATGGGGTCCTGTTCATCCAGCCCTCCACGGGGTCTTGTTCATCCACCGGCTTGATCGATTGGGGTACTGTTCATCCAGCGGCAACGGCCTCTACTACCACGGGGTCCTATTCATCCAACCCCCACAGGGAACTGTTCATCCAAACCCCCCAACAACGCTCACTGTTCATCCAGAGGCAGCATCGATCGGCTTCAGTTAGCAGCAGTAGCGAAGGAATCACTCAGTTCAGTTAACAGCAAGGGATCGATCGGTCGGGTTCAGTAACGTAGCTAGTTCAATCGCTCGGGTTCAGTTAGAGCCCAACTCCTCGCTCAGGTTCAGTTAGAGCGCAACGCCTCGCGCACACGCGCGTACGTACGAGAGAAACGCGCATCCCTCGGCCCCTGACCACCCACCGTAACCGGGAACTCCCCAATATTTTCCTCGCCCTCGCTTCTACCATGATTTTTTCCGTCATGGACGGCCTAAAGAATGTCATGCAGCTGTGTCTTCGGCCCGCCCAAGACGAAAAGCCCATTTTCTATCATGATTTTTTGTCATAGAAGCAGGAGCCCACCACATCTATGATGATACTGGGTTTTGTCACAATTATCGTCATAGAAGTGTTATAAGTATGACAGAAAAAAATTCGTTCGCCCCAAAATGTCACGGATGTGTCTTTTTTGTAGTGTTTAGTATCGCCAGGTTGAACCGCTGGTCCGCCTGCACCATGAGGGACCCGGACACCGGCATGAAGTCGACGTCCATCGTCTCATACGCATCGGGGACCTTCTGCACCGCGACCTCCGCCATGAACATTGGATCGGCTTCCTCCTCCTCGAGGATTGGCCCGCCACAAAGCGAGCTTGGGAACGGAGGTCTGTGGCACCGACCGCCGCCGCAATTTCTGCGCAGCGCTCCGGCGTCAGCAACTTGTAGTACGTTATCTTGCGGCGCACCGTGGCTTTCCGGCGAACTAGGGGACGCTTGATGCGGGCTAGGGGATCAAAAGGTGTGGGAATGGACTGGAGAGGAGGTGTGGTTTTGAGGCAATGGCTGGCGTAGGCCGAGCAGCGAAGGTTCTGGTGTGAATAGTGGTTCCGGTGACGACCGGTCAATCGGTTTTGACTCTACATCGCTCTTGTCGCGTTCGCGTTGCACCCCGGGACGTTGGACCCTCCACGTCACTCACCGAATGGAACGTGCTTCGTCTTGCGTTTTTGCTCGCTTGTTGGACCGCAGTTGAGAGCAAACTGACGTCCCTCCCCCTCCCTCACACACATCATTTATACTACTACTCCCTCTGTTTTATGCAGAGTAAATAAAAACAGAGGGAGTATACTACGGATGAGGATCCCCTGACGTGGCCGAACCCATTGAGTAACTGACATGCGGGGCCTAGCAAGCATGGGGCCCGCTAGTAAGTGACCGAAGGGGGTAAGGCAGGGATACCTATGTCACATGATCTACTTCCACTACTACTCCCTCCTTCCATCTATACAGGGCCTAATGCGTTTTTTGAGGCTAACTTTGACCAAATGTTAGAGTAATAATATATGACATGCAACTTACACAAAGCATACAGTCAAATTCATATCTGAAAGGAGCTTCCAATGATATAATTTTCACATTATACATCTCATGTACTATTAATCTTGTCAATAGTCAAAGGCGGTTTTGAAAAATGCATTAGAGCATGGTTAATAATGTAGCCGGTTGTTGTCTATAAAGAGATGCCACCTCACTTAGAGCCATCATAAAAATACTCATATAAGCAATTAATCTTTGCATGGTTAAGTAATAGGATGGCTCTTAGAATGGCTATTAGGTTGGCTCTAAGCATTTAATATTTGCATGAGCAAGGTATATGATTGGAAGAGAGTTGCATGTATACTATTTTTTCTTGATTGGAAGAGAGTTGCATGAGCAAGGTATATGATCTAAGTGCCCACTTCACTCTCTCTCCTCTCTTCTCACTCCTCCAAGTAGGATTTTAATGACATGGCAAGTCTTATAGCCTGTTGACTAGGCCTTATTAGACTTGCTCTTAGGCCCTATATAAATGGAAGGAGGGAGTACTATGAGCACTGCATACTCTACTACAGATGTTGTCAGTACTCCACTAGTACTATTGGACATGGAGCTTAAAAAGTTACTATTGGACTGGCTATACGTGGCGAAATCCTAGTAGGAAGAGCATGCGCGAGAACAAGCACATTCACGTGGTTGAAAACAAATTGGAAACCATCTCTGTTTGAATACAAATCTATGAGTCCGTACGAATATAACAATATTGATTGGGCGTTGTTGAATGTTTATACCTTTTTTGTAAGTTTGATCAAAGTAGAGATACTTTGACTACACATAAAACTTATATGTAAACTAGAAAGTTTCGGAGGGAGTATATTGTACGTTCAAAAGTGAAACGAACATTGAATACCCTTTATATATGATTTGCGGATGCTATGATCACCGGTTCAAAATTTTGAATCCGCCTTAGGTATCACACATTCACCCACTCGTTCTCTCTCGATTTCATGTCGGGGTCTGGAGATTCATTGAAAGAGGACTAGGGTGGGTACAATACGTTCGTTTCGCTTATGAACGTACAATATACTCCCTCCGATCCTTTCTAGTTTACATATAAGTTTTATGTGTAGTCAAAGTATCTCTACTTTGATCAAACTTACAGAAAAAAGTATCAACATTCAACAAAGCCCAATCAATATTGTTAGATTCGTACGTACTCCTAGATTTGTATTCAAACAGAGATGGTTTCCAATTTGTTTTCAACCATGTTAATGTGCTTGTTCTCGCGCATGCTCTTCCTACTAGGATTTCGCCACGTATAGCCAGTCAGACCCCCCCCGGGGGGGGGGTCATTTCTATCATAGAAACAGACCAAACATTTATCTCCTTGCATGACACGCAGTTGATCTCTCAACATCAATCGATCTCGTCAAGATGTGTCGGGGCATGTACTGAATGGGATGTCAAAACTAAGATGGGAAGCGACATGTAGTGGAGGCAAAGTTAAACTTTAAACGAACCATTTGTTTGTATGCATGTCAAACAAATTACAACATTGGTAATACAAGCATGGTCTAGGCCCACATGCGAATGATACTCGGCGGAATGTTCAAATGAGGCATGCGGGAGGATGGAGTCGACCGGAGGGCGGAATGATCGATGGAGAAGAGGGTTGGAAAGGAATGAGAAATAAGCAACGCCACATGATTATACTTGAACGGCTCAAATAAACAATAAGTTGTCTCGTTTTCCCTTTCGTCTTGGTCACAGAGTAAGATACTCCCTCTGTTTTTATTTACTCTGCATATTAGGTTTGACTGAAGTCAAACTTCATAAAATTTGACCAAATTTATAGAAAACTAGCAAGATGCCCGTGTGTTGCACGGAACATCAAGATCTTGTGGGAGAAAAGGATGAACGAGGGAAGGCCTTATCTGCAAATGTGGAGAGGAGTGTGGGTAAACTGTCGTAGTTTCCTTCCTATCCGTTAGATATAGATCAGACGACCTATATTGCAGGATGGCAGGCACACCATCATCACCAACTCTGCTTTTTATAAGAGTAGAAATACGAACATTTACAATAGCAAATCTATATGATGTGAAAGTATATTCAATAATGAATCTAATGGTATTGATTTGTTATTGTATATGTTATTATTTCTGTCTATAAACTTTGTCAAAGTTTACAAAGTTTGACTTTGAGGAAAGCTAAAATGTAGAGTAAATAAAAACAGAGGGAGTACGCAGGGACTAATATAGGTACTACTGCTGGAAAATGGTAAGTTGGACCCCTAAATGCGGGCACGGACCGGGCACACCTCAATTATTCCTTCAAACAGTCGGACACCTACATTTAGCACACCATCCGGCTACTTAATCAAGTGTTATGCTTCACTACTTGAAAAGGAAAAGGGTGGTACCATACCTAAAACCACCACACTTGGGGCTAGGCTAACAACTTGGTACTATACGACATTTGAACCAGGGCACAAAACCACCTGATCTGCGCCTAATGCGCAACGCGGAGCACTAACGCTCGAATTTGACCGGGAAAACAGGGAAACCGACATGTGGGGCACACCTGTCGAGACAACATGGCGCAGACTAGTCCAATGGAGGAACTAGCCCACGACCTCCTCGCCACCGGCAACCGTTCATGTGGGTCATGGGGGGCAGCAACGTGATGCGGCTCCAGCACCGCCTCTGGGCACAACGACCGCGGCGAGCGACACGATCATCATCGCTAGACACGGTCAGCTTCAGTGTGCCGAGGGTGGCGTTAGCGTTGTGGCACGACCAGCAGATCAACACCCGACTCGTCGAGGATGCACGGGGCGCGGAAGTGCGCGTGCGCAGCATGCGTCCACGGAGTAGTGTAGCGCGGCCAACTGCATCCCCAGGACCTGAGACCATGCCAGGTCGCCTTGCTTTTTCAATGACATGTGGGGATCGCATGTGAGCAAAGGGCATCTCGAACGTTGCCACGACCACATCTAACTAGCATGGCACACCAAAAACCCTTGTCCCTCACGCCGTCGTGTGGTGCGTTCCCAACCGATGCCAGCTACCCGCATTCATCATGTCCATTCGTATGCCGTTGTTAAGAGGCTCGATGCCCGAGGAACCAACTCCGGTGACTTAATGATGCACCCGGACGCTTGGCCTCACCGGAATGCACTACTTAAAGCATCAACGCCAGCTAACCTCCACACCATAACGCATCGTCCTGCTACCTGGCACCACATCTGCCATGACCGTGAGTGCGACCTCTCTGCGGGAGAGCTTGTCTTCAGGGATGAAGCTCGAGGTCGCCGCCCTCGCTCAAGTCACGCTCGCGACGCAATAGCGGTGTAGCCGGACACAGACACGACTGCACAAGCGATGGCCACGCTGGCGGCCGACGACAGGAGCACCGTCAGCCACGCGTCCTACTTGCCGCCGTCCAATGTCCGGCACCGCCGAGATCGGGGACTCCTCCGAGGATGAGTAGAGCATGGGAGGAGGCGGGGCATGGTGTGCCAACTGGTCGGTCTGTCTCCCACGTTCTACTCTTCCTTGCCGGAGACTGCACCTTCACTTCACGGGTCTTGAACTCCGCCACCGTACATGGAGATCGCAGATGGAGGATGTCGGTCATCGCTGTAGAATAGGTTTAGGGTCGGGTTTCTTTTATTTTTCTGTCCTATAAAAGTTTGAAATGTAATGAAAATCTACCGTGTTTGCATTAATCTCGACTGGTGTATATGAACTTTCACAATAATATAGTATGTTGTAGGAGTACTAGCAAGATTCCCGTGCATTGCACGGAACATCAAGATCTTGTGGGAGAAAAGGATGAATGAGGGAAGGCCTTATCTGCAAATGTGGAGAGGAGTGCGGGTAAATTGTCATAGTTTCCTTCGTATCCGTTAGATATAGATCGGACGGCGTATATTGCAGGATGGCAGGCACACAATCATCACCAACTCTGGTTTTTATTAGAGTATATAGATATATAGACATATAGATAGATAGATAGATAGATAGAGATATGGAATGATGATTCATTTTTGTGTGTATAAACTTAGAAGGTTTGAACCGGGACAAAGCTAACATGTGAAGTAAATAAACACATAGGGTCTACATACACAATTCACGCATTTCACTTCTTTCTACATCTACAGGAACCTATGAAAGGGTTAACGTAAATTGCCTCTCTCTCTCCTCCCTGATTTTCATGGTGGTGGGCCCCTCCCCCCCAATCTACAATCAACAGCTCACACATTTCACATTACGTTAATTACGTAACTGGGATTACGTAGGTGTAGCATTACTCGTCCTAAAAAACCCAACTAAGCCAACCTCCCAGCATATCGCGCGGGAAAAGACCTGGCCGCGCCGTTTTAGTTGGGATTACTAGATTACTAGTAGTAGTATCGATGGATCGCATGAAGCACCAAGTTTTTTTGAGGGGGTGAAGCACCAAGTTTAAAAGGAAAAAAGGCGGTACACTCACAGCACCCCTGTCGCGGTCGCATTGCACCCCACACACGTTCGGTCCTGCACACGGCTCACGAAATCGGAACGCGCTTCGGCTTGCCTATTCACTGACACGTGGGACTGCACTTGGAGAAACCGACCATGCGCCAGACTCCCCTCGCTCACCGTGCGAAAATCCCCCCCCCCCAAAAAAAATTCCCCCCAAATCCCAAATTCAACCGCCCTTCGGCCAACTAGCCAACAATATTTCCCAAACCCCCCTCCCCCCGCCCCCTCCACTCCATTCACTCCGCCAAAGCCGCCTTCCCCGCCGCGCCGATACATCAGCGCCGCGGTTTGTCGACGGGATGCATGGCGATCCTCTCGCTCCCACAGTACGCTCTCGTAGACTACCGTCCTCTAGTCGCGTCGCCACCGCTGGCGATGTTCTTTTGGAGACGCACGGCGGTCAGCGCCGCCACCGCTAGCGAAGTTCGTGTGGAGACGCACGGCGGTCAGCTTCTCCCACGGTACGCGCATTCTAGACTGAGGCCCCGTGCATGTCCGTGTAGTGCTGAATGTTAGCTGATAGACGGTGTTAATCTCACTGTTTGCCGAAATAGTTTACAGTCAATATGCTCTGCTTAAGAAGCTTCCTTGCACTGTTCCGCACTCAATCTGCTTAGCTGAGACGGCATGCCGAGCCCGATTAGTTGCTAAAATATCCCGCCATATATTTATTGTGACGTAGATTGCCATGGTTTAGTAGCCAATCTGTTAGGTGAAATAGCTCTACACCATTTTATACTCGATCTTCGTTGCTGAGATGGCCTTCGATAGTTCGATGGCTGTGTGCTCGGCCTCATTGACTGCTGAAACAGCCTGCCATAATTTAGCACTCAAATCTGTTTGTTGAATTAGCTTTACATATATTTCGTTACTTAGATCTGATCGTCCAAATATCTTGCCAAAGCTTTACACATCGACCTAGGTATTTTTTCTAGACTTCATAAAAAAGCATACATGTTTTTCCTGTAATATCTAGTAGAAGAACTAATTTGTATGTCTAACAGATGGACGGGACTTGGATAACTTCTGCTCTAAGATTCTCCATTGCATATGTCGAGGGGGTTGAAAACTTCATGAACTTTATCAGAGCTGCGTATGGTGGTCCGAAATCAGATGTGCTCTGCCCGTGTAGCAGTTGTATGAATTCAGTTACAAGACCCCAGTCAACTATGCAAAATCATCTACACGTGTATGGGATATACTAGGTGGGTTCATCATGGTGAAGCTATGAACGTCAATGTTACTGACTATGTGGAAGCAGCAGATCACCATCTTGATTTGCCTGATGCTTAGGTGGAAGAGGAGGAGGAGGAGGTGGTGGTGGTGGAGCCAGTGAGTTTGACCAACACTGAAACAATGCTACGAAATGCTCGTGCATTTCATGAACTTTCACCTGCAGAAGAAAAACTGTGGGCCAGCATGTTGGAACAATGCAATGTGGCTGTCACCCCAGGAAATAAGCTATCAGTATTCTCAGCTATGGTCACCTTTCTTCAGGTGAATACATCTAAGCGGATGACCAACAAATCATTCGATGCGATGTTGGCTGCTTTACGCAAATCTTTCCCAGATGCGTTTGAGCTGCCACACACCTACAGTAAAATGAAGAATTGCCTTTGTGTAGTTGGAATTGGATATGATATGATCCATGTTTGTAAGAATAATTGTGTTCTGTTCCGGAAGGATTATGCCAACTTAAATGAATGCCCGAAATGCAAATCATCAAGATGGAAAGATGGCGATGCTGTGAAGAGGATTCCTCGTAATGTTCTGAGACATTTTCCAATTATACCAAGATTGTAAAGGTTGTTTCATGATGCTGAAACAAGAGGGGATGTACTATGGCATTCTAGGAACCAGGAGTACAGAGATCAGAATGTAATGAGCCATCCATCTCATGGTAGTGACTGGAAAAGCTTCAATCAGAAACCCAAAAAGTTTGTTGCTGACCCGAGAAACATTAGACTTGGCTTAGCTTTAGATGGATTTAACCCATTTGGCCACCAGAGCGCCACATATAGCATGTGGCCAGTGCTTGTTATCCCTTACAACATGCCTCCAAATGTCGCACCACAGAATCAAACTACATGATGTCCTTGCTCATCCCAGGTCGAGAAAGTCCTGGAAAGGATTTTGATTTGTTCATGGAGCCTCTTGTGGAGGAACTTCAATAGCTATGGAGGGGTGGTCTCACTCGAGACCTATATAGCAGCCCACCTGATGATTTCTTTCTGCGTGTTGTTATAATTTGGTGCATCCATGATTATCCAGCTTTGGGCACTATGTCAGGGCGAACGACACATGGTTACAATGCATGTATTCACTATGACAGGAATCCGCTGTCATACACAATACTTAGCAAGATTTGTTACATTGGACACCGTTGTTTCCTTGCCAAGGACAAGTCGCGTCCTACAAAATACCGAGGACATGTGTTCAATGCAAAGCATGAAAACCGTGATGCGCCAATGAGGCTCACCGCCGATGAGTTGCAACTGGAATTAGAGAAGGTCAGGCATATTACACCAGGAAACCATCCTGGTAATGGTAGCGGGAAAAGGAAGCATTGCAGGGCAGAAGAGAGATTATTGTTTACCCGCAGGTCCACTTTGTGGGACTTGGAGTATTGGAAATATTTGGATCTGCGGCATAATCTTGATGTGATGCACATCGAGAAAAATATATGTGACAGCATTATCGGCACACTTCTTAATATTGAAGGCAAGACGAAAGATACCTTAAAATCTAGGATTGATTTGACACACCTGGGTATCAAAAAGGATTTGCAGGTGGAAGATGAAGGTAAACCATGGGATATGGCACCAGTTGTGTACGTCTTGGACAAGGTAAAAAGAAAAGAATTCTGCGAGGTCTTATCACGTGTGAGATTCCGACATGGATTTGCTTCCAACCCTGAAAGGAGAGTCGGTGCAGATGGAAACAAGGTACAAGGGTTGAAAACGCATGACTACCACGTCCTACTTCAAAGGGTTTTACCTGTTATCCTTAGAGGATTGGGCCGCCCTGACTTATACAGAGCAGTTGCAGAGTTGGGACAATTCTTCGGGGAACTCTGCAGTAGAAATATCAGGGTAGATGCTTTGGAGCGTCTTAGAGACAAGATACCAACTATCCTATGCGACCTTGAGAAGATATATCCTCCAGCCTTCTTTGATGTGATGGTGCATTTGGCTGTTCATCTACCTGATGAGGCACTACTTAGAGGTCCAGTACAGTATGGCTGGATGTACCCTATTGAAAGGCGGCTAGGCACTTTCAAGGGCTATGTTAGGAACAGAGCTAGACCCGAGGGTTCCATTGCAGAGGCCTACATTGCTATAGAAGCGTTGACATTCTGCTCAAAATACATTGAAACAGCTGATCAGCTTAGCAAAGAGGTGGGTGAAGACAATCCCGGGCTTAATTTTTTTGATTATTCTGTTCGAGTTACAGGGAAGAGTCGACAAGAGGACAAACCTAAAGATTTGGACAAATGGTTTGGTATGTGTTGAATAATTGTCCTGAGATACTACCTTATATCAAGTAAGTGCTAAGTACTGCAGCTTATACATCATAATCTACTAAACTTGCAGCACATTCTTATATATTTAGATGTTTGCCACGATCACTATGTTGTGCGGCATCTACAAAAAGGAGTTACTACTGCAAAATCCAAGAAACATTGGCAGACTGGTTATGGCAGGATTTGCGAAATGATTCAAGAGCCATGTGAGCTTTTGAATTGCACTGTCAGTTTTTTTAATATATTGAGTACATAAGATGATCAGCTTGTCTATTTTCTAACCATAGGTTAATAAGATGCGGGAGGATGGGCAGGCAGTTGATGGTGCCCTTTACGCACTAGCAATGGGTCTTGATACTCGGGTAAGACATTATGAATCTTGCGTTGTTGGAGATGTGCACTACAACACCGTTGCACGCGATGAAGGCAGGAAGACACAAAACAGTGCCATCATGAGCACGGATACGTATGGCAGAGAGACAGCCGAAATGTATGCTAACATAATAGACATTATTCAGTTGCAGTATATCTCTAGTTTCGAGGATCATCGGTGAGTGGTTCTGTTGTGCTGTCGTTGGTATAACCTGTTTTCCAGGATTGCAAAACCCAGAGCTGATGACTATTTCAAATCCATCAATGTCAAGGCGGCGTACCAGACCAACGAGCCTTTTATTTTGGCAAAACAAGCAACATAGATATTTTTCTTGGAAGACACATTTTCACGTAGCGATGACTGGAGAGTATTGCAAAGGTTTGAGCAAAGGAATTCGTTTAATGAAGTTGCACAACAAGATGATGCTTACACTGCTCCCGATGTACAAGATTCCACGGATGTTCCTAATATCTTTGAGAACCATCACGTCAATGACGCTGGCGAAAAGATTGCCTGTCGTGTTGTGGACATACAAGAGTTGATCAAGAAGAAGAGAACGTTTGAGGACATTGAGGATGAAGAAGAAGATGACACTCTAGGAATTGCGATTAGGACTAATACACATGGCGAAGATGTTGACGCTGTTGCTGCGGATGATGATTAGATTGCTTTTGTCGTATTTGCCTCTTAGAAGACGTTTTTTATCTACTATGTGAAATTGTGTTTGCTATGAAAACTGAAACCTGATGAACGTGTTATTTAGTATTTTGCTATGAGAACATCACTTGTTATGTATGTTGATTTGTGTTTGGTGATTGTATGACGACTAAAACATGATGACATTGTTGTTTAGTCGTACTCATATTTGGCTGTGAAACTTGAATTTGATGACATAGTTTGTTGTTGGACTGAAATTTTCTCGACGTCTTCGAATGGGAACAAAGCTGACCCGACAGGGCCTCTACTAATGTATTTATGGGACAATTCCATTTCTCCACCTAACTTGAGCCCACACCTGGCATTTGCCCCTAAATTTCAAGTATGCTCAAAAATACCCCTCTTCTGTCAAGTGTCCTTACAGAAATGCCCCTCCATGCCGTTTCCGTCTGGTCAAGGGCCTTTGACCGTCTCTGAAAAATTCCTTGGACGTTCTTGCCCCTACCTCCATTTGTCATTTACATATAGTACCCAACCCGAAAAAATAAAAATAAAAACTCTCTCTGCAACTTACATGTGGGACCCAAAAAGTGAAAAAACTCTCCCTCCTCCCCTCTCTCTGTTTCTGGATGCAACCGCAGTAGCTCGCCGTCGGCGAGCAGTAGCAGCGGGCAGCAGAAGGGTGCTGCAGCAACCTTCACACACCGTCTCCTGCTCGTGCACGCCTGTTCTGTGCCGAAAGTCCATGCAACCACCTAGGATCAGTCCTCCCTTGTCCATTCGTACGTGTCGTCGCCGGCGTAGTTCGCGGCCAGAGTCAAATCCAAGCTCAGAAAAAACACATGTTAAGTTCGCCTCTGCCTATAGAGTGTTACCTCTGAATGAATTGAATGGAGGTGCCACAAATCGTCACCATGGTCTTCATCTTCTCCGCCACCGGTGATGCTCCGCCGCGCCCTGATCTCCTCGGCTATGCTCTCCCTTCCTCGTCTGAGCATGTCCTCGAGTTCCTGGTGATCCCTTGGCCATTTTGCCCTCTTTTCAGAGCCTCCCCGAGCCAATTAGCGCCTCCCCACCTAGCGCCGCCGCTCGCCATCGCCGGAGATCATAGTTGTCATGGTTTTTGAAGGTCCCGCATCCTACTATCGTGCCTGACAAGTCCGTCGTGGCCCCATTGAGCTCAAGAGCTCCTTGAACCCCCCTCCTTGCGTGCTCCCGTGCCATCTAGTGCGTCGCCGGCGTGCTGCACACTCACCGAATGTGCCCGTGTGAGATTAAATTAGGGCTAAACACATTTACTATTTCTTAACCAATATAGAGTAGTTAGTATTTCAGACGCTGACCAGTGGGCCCCCCTTCCAATAATCTGGTAAATAACACTTTACATAATAAAGAAACAACAACATGTGGTCCCATCTGTCAGGAGGGGCAAAAATGTCTGAAAATGTCTCAGAGACGGTCAAAGGCCTTTGACCATATGGAAGATGTATGAAGGGGCATTTCTATAAGGACACTTGATGGAAGAGGGGTATTTTTGAGCATACTCAAAAATTAGGGGCAAATGCCAGGTGTGGGCTCAAGTTAGGGGGAGAAATGGAATTGTCCCTTTATTTATTTATTTATTCCCAGAAGGGCCTCTTTTATTTATTTATGAGCAAAAGGGGATACCCCCCATTTCCGTTAATAGAAATCATTAGATGTTCACAACACTACGCCCAGCCTGCTACACAAGTTTCATTCATTACTAGTTTCAGCAAAGTGCTCATGTCATAGCCACTGAATACATCACGAGTGCTACATACACTGAAAATAAAGAGATAATCATCCTACAGGGCACATCGATTTTGCCCATTATCTTCACAAGCTCTTTCATCTTCTCATTCTTGACAAGGCCATTCAATAGCTGTTGCTTGGCCATGATCAGAGGAACTGCATCTTTAACCTTCTGCTCTACATCTCCCTCTTCTGCCATTCCTTCAGTTACTTGTCCAACACCCGAACTTGCTGGTATTGGGACTCCTCGGCTAACCAAATAATTAGTGTAGTTGCATTCCCCCACATCAGCAACTTCCCAGAAATACAAATCACATGAATCTTCCCTTTCCTGCATGAATCAAATTGGAAGATCATCAACCAAACTATTAAAAAAATCAGCAAGTGAAAGCAGCAGAACAACACTTAAACATATTATTACCCCAGGATTCGGGCATTTGTAGAAGACTCGGTCAGGGTTGAGGATTGTGGTTGACATGCAATGGATGATTTTGCGTGATTTGCAGCAGTGGCACCACACCAACGACATCGGGCTCTGATGAGCAACCGACTGCGGCATGTGCCAGCGGGGGTGTGATGAGACCCACAGGCGATGGTACGGGTGGTGACTTAGCGCATATCTGGTTGTTGCCTGCTGAAGAGTAGGTGGACGAGCAGCCTGTGGACATGGTTGCTGCGGCCAGAGCTTCTGATGCTAGGCAGAGTAAGTAGAGAAGAGGAGAAGCGAATGTTGGATATGTCAGTTTCATTACTTGCAGAGTAGCATAGCACCATATATAGTCAAAGTCTAGGTTTGGATTCGAACCAGCTACAGGAGCACGTCTCTCTTTTTTCTAAAACTCGACAGCGTCTCTTTACTGGTACACTAGCTTGTTCTGTACGCCTTCTCAAGTCTTTGTTTTTCTTTCTTTTTTGCGAGGAAGGAAGGAGGACAAAATTGAGAGTTCCTAGGACTCGAACCCAGGACCTCTCGGTTGAAAACCAAGGGTGTTAGTCACTTATGTGGCGAACGTTCCCTGGAAGGAGGACGGCAGACAAAGGCATTTTCCTCGCAGTTTTAGTTGTGACGCAAGATTGAAAGGTCATAGTTTCGGGAATGTCATTAGGTGAACGAGCCCAGTTTTTCTTTTCTTCCTATGTATAAAAAAGTATGCTACTTGGTGTCGTCTTAGTCAACAAAAGATTGTGCCAACCTTGACCGTTGAATTGACATTCAACGTCTGCCATGTTTCTTCAGTCTCTTCTTCCTCCAGCCTCCAAAGCCAAACCAGCACCGGCGGGACCGCCTGCTTCTGCCTCCCATGGCTGGCTGTGCTGCCGTGCACGCATCCTCGCCACATCGCACCCTAAAACTCTACACATCTTCCCCGGCTCCTGTTCGTTCCCGTCCGATGCCTCACCATCATCCTCCGCCTTGGTTCGCTTGCCGCGGCGCCGCCCTCCGGTGTTGTCAACATGGTCAACAACCGAGAGGAATAAGGAGATGATTGTACATGGTGAGGATGACAATAGGGACCTAGCAGCGCGCACATTAATTTTGTTTTTTCGGGACGAAGAAGGGTATCAACTGGGTTGTGCGGGAGCTAGGGCCCGTCTAGCCCAGGCTTTTATTTCATATGTTTACCACATGACCAGCCGAGTTTGTTTTTTTCCTTTCTGAAAATGGCTAGCTCGGCTATTTTGTTGTTTTGCAGAATAACCAACGTAGGCCTACTTGCTTTTTTACGCCCTGCTGGGCCAGAAATCTTTCAAGACGAGGAGGGATGCATTCGGGCTTACCCAAAAAATGGCCTATAAGTAATAAGAAATGGGCTATAAGTGATAACAAATGAGCTATAAAATGAAAAAAATACAACAAACACGCAATTAGTTCCAAAATACTTTTTTCTTTCGGATTTTGATATTTTAAATTTCACTGTTTTTGTGCGGGTAAAATTTCATTGGATTTAAATTAAGGTATGTTTAGTTTTTAAATTAATTTGAATATGTCTAGAAATTTTGGGTTGTATGCTGTTTGGGATAGATTTGGAGGCTGACTTGTGGGTCTACTAGGTTGACGTGTACGAAAGGCTTTGTGAACTCAGTCCACAAACGATTCTAGCATCAGTGACCATTAGATGTCAATCTAACAACAATCGTGCTTCTTCAGTCTCTGATCTTCCTGCTCCAGCCGCCCAAACTAGCGCCAGCGGAACCATGTGCTCCCTCCTCCCGTGGTCAGCTGTGCTGCCGGGCAGGCCTCACAGCCCCATCGTACTCGCATCCCTGGCCTGGCTATCCCTCTACTCACCCACACCTCATGTTATTTTCTGGTGATGGCAACCGAGCCAGTCAACCCTCGTACTCCCCATCGCGTGGGCAGCCACTGTCGTGTCTTCCCCGGCTCCGTGCCGTTCCCTTCGTAGGCCTCGCCGTGGTCCACCGCCCTAGTGCTCTCGGCATGGCGTGGTCAACATGGTCAATGAACAACATCCATTGAAAATGGACTGTACGTGGAGAGGCTGACAACTGGGTCCACGGCCGCACACAAGGAAATGCCTCCTTATTATGCGCAAAATAATGATTCCTCCACCTAACAGTTGGGACCCACCGGAATGGCCTTTGTATTTCGTGAAACAAATGTTGCCCCCGTTGACAGCTCGGACCCACCAGCTATATCTTCGCACGCAAGGAAGTGCCTCCTTATTATGCACAAAAAAATGAATACTCCCCCTGCTAGCCGGGACCCACCATATGGGAGGATGACTTGTGGGCCTACTAAGTTGACGCGGACGGAGGGCTTTGTCAACTTAGTCAATATGAACGATTCTAGATCCAGTGACCGTACGATGTCCATCCAACGGCCGTAGTGCTTCTTCAACCTCTGGTCTTCTTGCTCCAGCCGCCCAAACCAGCGCCGGTCGTGTCGCCTTCTCCTGCCTCCCGTGGCCGGTTGTGCTGCCACGGAGGCCTCACCGCCCCCTACTACTCCCACCGCTGGCCAGGCCATCCCTCTACTCACCCACACCCCCTGTTATTCTGCGGCGACGGCAGTCTCACACCGAAGCCAAACCAGTGAACCCACGTACTCCTCTCCACGTGGGCATCCACTACCGCGTCTTCCCCGGCTCCGCATCGTCCCCTTCCTAGGCCTCGCCGTCGTCCACCGCCTTGGTGCTATCAGCATGGCGTGGTCAATGTGGTCAACAAACGACTTCCATCGGAAGAGTATTGTACATGGAGAGCCTGACAGCTGGGTCCACGGCCGTAGCAAGGAAGTGCCTCCTTATTATGCGGAAAATAATGATTCCTCCACCTGACAGCAGGGACCCACCAGTTGGACCACCGTATTTTGCAAAAAAACATTTCCCCCGTGACTGCTGGGACCCACCAGCTACATCTTCGCACGCAAGGAAGTGCCTGACAGTTGGGACCCACCTGGTCGAAGCGTACGTAGCATTGTCATTCTAGTCGCAAACATGTACATACATACGATCCGTCTGTCTGCAGGCTGCAGCGATGAACCGTGGCCGTGTAAGGAAGGGCACGTGTCGTAGTATAGGCGTGCACGTGTCGTAGTAGAGGCGTGCATGTAGCATGTACACGTACGTACCGCCAGGGTGCAAGAAAGTAAATACGACCATGTACGTACATACGAGCGAGGTCTCGAACGCCTACTCGCGCATACGTACGGCTAGGGCTCGTGTACATGGCTGGGTCAGAACGGAGATACTGGGCCATCGTCGTGTTCATCGGGAGCCAACCAGCTTGGACGGAACAGCCGGTCGAAACGAGGCCTGGCATACCGCAGAACGGAGGAAACGGCCTTGTGTTCGACCGGCCACAGTCAAAACGGGATCCTGTTCATCGGGAAGGGTCTGGCGTACCGCAAAACGGAGGAAACGGACTTCTCTTGGACCTCCTATGGTCGAAACGGGGTCTTATTGATCGGGAGGGGAGTGGCGTACCGCAAAACGAAGGAAACAGACTTGTGTTGGAGCGCTACGGTCGAAACGGGGGTCTTGTTCATCGGGAGGGGTGTGGCGTACCGCAAAACGGGACTCCATGGGATACTGTTCATCTCCACCGTCGACCTCCTCCAGCCTCCACGGGCTACTGTTCATCCACCGTCGATCTCCTCCAGCCTCCACCTGCGATTGTTCATCCACGGGCTCCTGTTCATCCAGCCTCCACTGCTCCTCCATCGGCTACTGTTCAACCAACCCTCTCCACGGGGTCCTGTTCAACCACCCCTCCATGGGCTACTATTCATCCAACCCTCCACCGGCTACTGTTCAACCAGCCCTCCACGGGGTCCTATTCATCCAGTGCTCCACAGGTCCTATTCATCCACCCCCAACCGGCTCGATCGGGGTCCTGTTCATCTAGCGGCAACGACCTCTACTCTACCACGGGGTCCGGTTCATCCAACCCCCACCCACCGGGAACTGTTCATCCACCCCCCCAACAACACTCACTGTTCATCAAGAGGCAGCATCGATCAGCTTCAGTTAGCAGCAGTAGCGAACGAATCACTTGGGTTCAGTTAATAGCGAGGGATCGATCAGGGTTCAGTAACGTAGCTAGTGCAATCACTCAGGTTCAGTTAGAGCCCAACGCCTCGTGCGGGTTCATTTAGAGCGCAATGCCTCGCACACACGCACGTATGTGTACGAGAGAAACACGCAAACCTCCGTGCATCGCTCGGCACTGACAACCCACCGTAACCGGGAACTCCCCGATATTTTCCTCTCCCTCGCTTCTACCACGGTTTTTTCCGGCATGGACGGCCCAAAGAATGTCATGCAGCTGCGTCTCCAGCCCGCCCAGGACGAAAAGCCCATTTTCTGTCATGATTTTTTGTCATAGAAGTAGGAGCCCACCACATCTATGATGATACCGGGTTTTGTCACAATTATCATCATAGAAGTGTCATAAGCATGATAGGAAAAAAATCATTCAGTCCAAAATGTCACGGATGTGTCTTTTTTTGTAGTTATGATGAAATCGTTTGTAGAAAAACTTGAGGTAGTTTCTATCCCTAGAAATCTTTATGATGAGTGGGAACCTACTATTAAAATTAAAATTAAATATTATGAGTGTAATGCTTTGTGTGATTTGGGTGCTAACGTTTCCACTATTCCGAAAACTTTATGTGATGTGCTAGGTTTCCATAAATTTGATGATTGTTCTTTGAATTTTCATCTAGCGGATTCCACTATTAAGAAACCTATGGTAAGGACTAATGATGTTATTATTTTTTCAAATATAAATTATGTTCCCGTAGATTTTATTGTGCTTGATATAGATTGCAAGCCTTCATGTCCTATTATTCTTGGTAGACCTTTTCTTAGAACGATTGGTGCAATTATTGATATGAAAGAAGGAAACATTAGATTTCAATTTCCTTTAAGGAAGGGCATGGAACATTTTCCAAGAAATAAAATTAAGTTGCCATATGAATCTATTATGACGGCTACTTATGAATTGCATACCAAATATGACAATACCTAGATCTATGTTTTATGCCTAGCTAGGGGCGTTAAACAACAGCGCTTGTTGGGAGGCAACCCAATTTTTATTTCATGTTTTTTGTTTTTTGCTATATTTTTTCAATAAATACACATTATACCTCTGTAGTAATTGTGTATTGGTGTTTTAATTAGAGTTTGAGCCAAGTAAGACCTTTGGGATGGTCTATGGTGATAGTTGATTTGATCTTGCTGAAAAATAGAAACTTTTTTGTCCAGTAGCAGAATTGTTTAAATTCACAGAAGGGAGATAAAATTCTGAATTTCCTACACAAGATTGATATAAAAATTTCATGTGTTTTCCAAAATTTTCAGAACTTTGGAGTTACAGAATTATATGAAGTTTCCACATTACTACAAACTGTTTTGTTTTTGACATATTCTGTTTTCTATGTGTTGTTTGCTTATTTTGATGGATCTATGGGTAGTATCTGGGGGTATGAACCATGGATAAGTTGGAATACATTAGATATTACATCAATATAAATTCAGAATGAGTCCACAAAAGTACCTAAAGTGGTGATTTATTTTATTATACTAACGGATCTTATGAGTTTTCTGTTGAGTTTTGTGTTGTGAAGTTTTCAAGTTTTGGGTAAAGATTTGATGGACTATGGGATAAAGAGTGGCAAGAGCCTAAGCTTGGGGATTCCCAAGGCACCCCAAGGTAATATTCCAGGACAACCAAGCATCTAAGCTTGGATATGCCCCGGATGGCATCCCCTCTTTCATCTTCAATCCATTTGTAAATTTACTTGAGGCTATATTTTTATTCACCACTTGATATGTGTTTTGATTGGAGCGTCTTGTATGATATGAGTCTTTGCTTTTTACTTTGCCACAATAATCCTTGTTGTGCACATCTTTTGAGAGGGACACGCTTTAATCGTGAATTTATTAGAATACTCTATGTGCTTCACATATATCTTTTGAGCTAGGTACTTTGCTCTAGTGCATCACTTATATCTTTCTAGAGCATGGTGGTAGCTTTATTTTATAGAAATTATTGAACTCTCATGCTTCACTTATATTATTTTGAGTCTTTAAACAGCATGGTAATTTGCTTGGGCATCCAAGAGGTATATAATAAAAACTTTCTTATAAGAGCGTTGAATATATGAGAAGTTTGATTCTTTGCATTTGTTTTGAGATATAAGGATGGTGATATTAGAGTCATTCTAGTGAGTAATTGTGGATTGGTAGAAATACTTGTGTTAAAGTCTGTGATTCCCGTAGCATGCACGTATGGTGAACCATTATGTGATGAAGTCGGAGCATGATTTATTCTTTGATTTTCTTCCTTATGAGTGGCGGTCGAGAAGAGCGATGGTCTTTTCCTACCAATCTATCCCCTAGGAGCATGTGCGTAGTACTTTATTTTGATGGCTAATAAATTTTTGCAATAAGTATGTGTGTTCCTTATGACTAATGTTGAGTCCATGGATTATAAGCACTCTCACCATTCCACCATTGCTAGCCTCTCTAGTACCGCGCAACTTTCACCGGTGCATTAAACCCACCATATACCTTCCTCAAATAAGCCACCATACCTACCTATTATGGCATTTCCATAGCCATTCCAAGATATATTGCCATGCAACTTCCACAGTTCCGTTTTATTATGACACATACCATCATTCTCATATTGCTTTGCATGATCATGTAGTTAGCATAGTATTTGTGGCTTGGCCACCTTTCATATTTTTTTATACATGTCACTCTTGATCATTGCACATCCCGGCATACTGCCGGAGGCATTCATATAGAGTCATATTTTATTCTAGTATGGAGTCGTAATTCTTGGGTTGTAAGTAAATAAAAGTGTGATGATCATCATTATTAGAGCATTGTCCCATATGAGGAAAGGATGATGGAAGCTATGATTCCCTCACAAGTTGGGATGAGTCTCCAGACTTTAAAGATAATAAAAGAGGCCAAAGAAGCCCAAATAAAAAAGAGGCCAAAGAAGCCCAAACAAGAGAGAGGGGGAGAGGGGCCAATGTTTCTATCCTTTTTCCACACTTGTGATTTGAAATAGCACCATGTCCTTCATGATAGAGAGTCCTATTTTGTCACTTTCATATATTAGTGGGAATTTTTCATTATAGAACTTGGCTTGTATATTCCAATGACGGGCTTCCTCAAATTGCCCTAGGTCTTCATGAGCAAGCAAGTTGGATGCACACCCACTTAGTTTATTTTTGAGCTTTCATACACTTGTAGCTCTAGCGCATCCGTTGCATGGCAATCCCTACTCACTTGCATCGATATCAAATGATGGGCATCTCCATAGCCCATTAATGTGCCTAGTTGATGTGAGACTTTCTCCTTCCCTTTTGTCTTCTCCACAACCACCATATCCTATTTCACCTATAGTGCTATATCCATTGCTCATGCTCATGTATTGCGTGAAACTTGAAAAAGTTTGAGAGCACCAAAAGTATGAAACAATTGCTTGACTAACACCGGGGTTGTGCATGATGAAATACTTTTATGTGTTGAAGACGGAGCATAGCCAGACTATATAATTTTGTAGGGATAACTTTCTTTGGCCATGTTATTTTGAGAAGACATGATTGCTTTATTAGTATGCTTGAAGTATTATTGTTTTTATGTCAATATTAAGCTTTTGTTTTGAATCTTATGGACCTGAATATTTTTGCCACAATAAAGAAGATTGCATTGATAAATATGTTAGGTAGTATTTCACATAAAAAAAAATCTGTTTTTGTCATTTACCTACTCGAGGACGAACATGAATTAAGCTTGGGGATGCTTGATACGTCTCCATCATATCTATAATTTTTTATTGTTCCATGCTATTACATTATCTGTTTTGGATGTTTTATATGCATTAATATGTTATTTTATATTATTTTTGGGACTAACCTATTAACCTAGAGCCCAGTGCCAGTTTATGTTTTCCCTTGTTTTTGAGTTTTACAAAAAAGGAATATCAAACGGAGTCAGGACGAAATAAAACTTTATGATGGTTTTTCTTGGACTAGAAGGCAACTAGAAGACTTGGAGAGATGGCCAGAAGAGTCCCGAGGAGGCCATAAGCCCTCAGGGTGCGCCCCAGGGGCAGGGCCTGGCTTATGGGCCCCTCGAGAGTCCCCTAACCCTAATTCCAGCTCTATGTATTCTCAAATATTCCCCAAACATCAGAAGCGTCCAACTTTTTCGCCGCCGCAATCCTCTATTCCTGTGAGATCCCATCTTGGGGCCTTTTCTGGCACTCTATCGGAGGGGGATTCGATAACAGAGGGCCTCTACATCAACCTTATTGCCCCTCCGATGAAGCGTGAGTAGTTTACCACAGACCTAAGGGCCCATAGCTAGTAGCTAGATGGCTTCTTCTCTCTCTTTGATCTTCAATATAATGTTCTCCTCGATGTTCTTGGAGTTCCATCCGATGTAATCTTCTTTTGTGGTGCATTTGTTGAGATCTGATGAATTGTGGATTTATGATCAGATTATCAATGAATATTATTTGAGTCTTCTCTGAACTCTTTTATGCATGATTAAGATATCTTTGTATTTCTCTTCGGACTATTGTTTTGGTTTGTCCAACTAGATTGGTTTTTCTTGTAATGGGAGAGGTGCTTAGTTTTGGGTTCAATCTTGTGGTGTCCTCACCCAGTGACAGTAGGGGTAGTGAGGCATGTATTGTATTGTTGCCATCAAGGATGAAAAGATGGGGTTTATATCATATTGCTTGAGTTTATCCCTCTACATCATGTTATCTTACTTAAAGCGTTGCTATGTTCTTATGAACTTAATACTCTAGATGCAGGCAGGAGTCGGTCGATGTGTGGAGTAATAGTAGTAGATGCAGAATCGTTTCGGTCTACTTGTCACGGACGTGATGCCTATATTCATGATCATTGCCTTAGATATCGTCATAACTATGCGCTTTTCTATCAATTGCTCAACGGTAATTTGTTTACCCGCCGTATGTTTTCTTTTAAGAGAGAAGCCTCTAGGGAAACCTATGGCCCTCGGGTCTATTTTACATCATATAGTTTCAGATCTATAAACCAAAAAACCCGAAAATACCTTGCTGCAATTTATTTATATTTACTTTAGTTTGCTCTTTTATTTATCTTTTATACCTATCTCTATTAGATCTCACTCTTGTTCGTGACCGTGAAGGGATTGACAACCCCTTTTCCGCGTTGTGTGCAAGTGTTTGTTAGTTTGTGCATGTGCATATATTGGAGACTTGCTTGTGCCTCCTACTGGATTGACACCTTGGTTCTTAACTGAGGGAAATACTTATCTCTACTTTGCTGCATCACCCTTTCCTCTTCAAGGGAAAAATCAACGCAAGCTCAAGAAGTAACACCGCGCTGCTGCGCCTCTCTGGCACTGCCATCTTTAAAACAACAACTTTTTTTAAATAACATAGAAAAGAAAAGTCAAAAAGAAACAAATAAAATAAAAATGTTATATAGGGATATAATATATAAAATTTTGAGAAAAACATTTCCTACAACATGAAATATTTTTCAAGTTCAAATAAAATCTACTAAAATTCAAAAAAGTCAAAGATTGCGGTTGTGGCAATAAAACCCAATAAAAATCAATTTTAAGTATACCAAAATGATTTCAAATTTATTTTTCTCCATTTTGTTGTTGAAGGGAATCATGTTACCCTATTTTGCATATATTTTATTTTTGGAGAAAATAAGTTGAATAAAAGCCAAATAAGTCCTAATTGGTTTTGAATTTGAAATTCAAATCACTTTCAAATATTTTTTGTTTTCCCTTGGCCAAAATATTTTAATTGCCTTTGAATATTTGAAGTGTCATATTACTTCTTTCTTTTTGAACATTTCCAGAGTTTGTGAAATTTGGAAATTCAAATAGCCCCAAATTGAAAGTGGGTTTCAAAATACCTTCAAAGGGACTTTCAATTTGATTCTTTTAAACTTCTCCTATTTCATATAATTTGAAGAAGTCATTTTATCCTTCTCTGGTTTGAAAACATTTCAAATTAAATTTAAATCATTTTCAAATCCCTTTTCATTTCTTTAAATGGAAGAAGTCATATCATCTTCACTCTAGCGTTTGTGATGAAATGAATTTGAATTCATTGAAACTAGATGCAAGAATGAAAGTTTTGGGGAAGTCCTTTTATTCCCTCTCATTCGACATTCAAAAAGTTTCAAATTCCGCTCAATTTCACACAATCAATTCACACAACATTCAAACAAATAGTCATAAATAAAACTTTAACATTCCAAAATTTATAATTTTGGGATGTTACAGTGGTACGTCCGTTTTGCATCATGCTTTTATGTTGATATTTATTGCATTATGGGCTGTTATTTCACATTATGGTACAATACTTAGCCTTTTCTCTCTTATTTTACAAGATTTACATGAAGAGGGAGAATGGCAGCAGCTGGAGTTCTGGACCGGAAAGGAGCAAATCTGAGATACCTATTCTGCACAACTCCAAATGTCCTGAAACTTTACAAAGAACTATTTTGGAATATATATAAAATATTGGGCGAAGAAACAATAGAAGGGGACCCACCAGGTGGGCACAAACCTGGGGGCGCACCTCCAGGGCTTGTGGGCCCCCTGGCCATCATCTGGTGCCCATCTTCTGCTATATGGAGGGTTTTGACCTAGAAAAAAAATAAGAAGAAGACTTTCGGGACGAAGGGCCGCCGTCTCGAGGCAGAACCTGGGTAGAAGCAATCTAGGGCTCCGGCGGAGCTATTCTGTCGAGGAAACTTCCTTCCCGGAGGGGGAAATTGAATGCATCATCATCACCAATGATCCTCTCATCGAGGGAGGCTCAATCTCCATCAACATCTTCATCAGCACCATCTCCTCTCAAACTCTAGTTCATCTCTTGTATTCAATCTTTGTCCCAAAACATCAGGTTGGTACATGTGGGTTGCTAGTAGTGTTGATTACTCTTTTTAGTTGATGCTAGTTGGTTTATTTGGTGGAAGATCATATGTTCAGATCCTTAATGATATTAAATTCCCCTCCGATCTTGAACATGAACATGCTTTGTGAGTAGTTACGTTTGTTCCTGAGGACATGGGAGAAGTCTTGTCACAAGTAATCATGTGAATTTGGTATTTGTTCGATATTTTGCTGAGATGTATGTTGTCTTTCCTCTAGTGGTGTTATGTGAACGTCGACTACATGACACTTCACCATGATTTGGGCCTAGGGGAAGGGATTGGGAAGTAATAAGTAGATGATGGGTTGCTAGAGTGACGGAAGCTTAAACCCTAGTTTATGCGTTGCTTCGTAAGGGGCTGATTTGGATCCACATGTTTCATGCTATGGTTAGATTTATCTTAATTCTTCTTTCATAGTTGTAGATGCTTGCGAGAGAGGTTAATCATAAGTAGGAGGCTTGTCCAAGTAAGGACAACACCCAAGCACCGGTCCACCCACATATCAAATTATGAAAGTAACGAACACAAGGAATATGCTTAAAAGAAGACATTACGACATCGAAGATGATCATGATTGCATCCTATGTGGCCTACGCATTAAAGAAAATATTGAGCACCTATTCTTTGAATGTCAATTCAGCCAGCTTTGCTGGGCCAGCCTGGGTTTATCATGGCCACAAGGAGGAACCAGAATCCACAATACTACTACAACCAAGGATTGGTGGTCCCAACAACTATTTATGGAGGCATTCTTGCTGGCAGCCTAGAGCATTTGGAAGGAACGTAATAACAAACATTTCAGAGGGATAGCGCCATCCAGAGACTCCTGGTTAAAGAGATACAAAGAAGACTACTTGCTCCTAACCTATAGGGTTAAGGAGAAACATGAACACCTTATTCCCGCTCTGCTAGACACCTTGTCTTAATTCAACCCCCCCAATGGGGTGGTTGTAAATCACAATGTAAAGTTGATACTTTTACTTCATTAATTTAATTGTAGTAGGAGGTGCTCCTACTATTTCAGGTTCAAAAAAATCATCTGAGCATGATGAAAACTAACTTGACGATAATTCCCATGTGTCCTTGGGAGCGCTTTGCTTTCTACTAAGATTTCGTCCAGGCTTATCCTTTGCTACAAAAAGGATTGGACCACCTTGCTGCACCTTTTCTACACTTGTTACTTGTTACCCTTTACGAATTATCTTATCACAAAACTATCTATTACCGATAATTTCGGTGCCTGCGGAAAATACCTTGCTAAAAACCGCTTATTATTTCCTTCTGCTCCTCGTTGGGTTCGACACTCTTACTTATCGAAAGGACTATGATTGATCCCCTATACTTGTGGGTCATCATACAATAACCTTGGTTCTTAACTGAGGGAAATACTTATCTCTACTGTACTGCATCATCGTCTCCTCTTTGAGGAAATCCCAACGCAACTCACAAGTAGCAGTTGCTAAGATCTCCGAGTCACCACAATCCGATATCTTATTCTTGAAGAACAGGAATCTAGTCCATAATTTCCGAATGGCTTCCTCATATTGTTGTTTTATGTCGATTAGATCCCAAACACGGGGAGGTCCTGAATTACTCGGGCAGTATCCGGTGTGGGGTTGGGTGGGACTAAAAAATTCAATCCCGACCGCTCGTAGGCTTAAAGCTCCAGTGAGTCTATACCTTAAAGGGCGTGCCGATGATGAGGCGACCAAATTGGTTTTGAGATCCGAGTCCTTGGCTCCCCATGACTGGCTGACGTTATGGTCATCTATTACCTGACACTTCGGATCTTAGTTCTCTTCCATATAGAGTTTTTTGGCCGAAGTGGGAGAAAGAGATCAAGGCTCGGAGGTTAATTCTAAGTCATCATGCCACGACTCTTGATGAAGGAGGTGTGATCCGTTAGCAGGAGATTCAGGCACGGAGACCAGGCCATGAATGCCTTAATCGTTAACCGACACATCCATCGATCTCTTTTGATCACACATCAAGGCTCTCAATGAAAGCACCAATGTCGGTATTACAATCAGCGGATCTCGGGTAGGGAGGCCCAAGTTTTGGATCTTGGATCGATGGGTAATAGGAGATGAGGGAGATAATGTTTACCCAGGTTCGGGCCCTCTCCAAGAGGTAAAACCCTACATCCCGCTTTCATGATGATGTACAAAGTACATGCTTGATCTACCTCGAGATCGTATGTTGTGTTCTAACCCTAAGGCGAGTAATTGTGATCGTATCTCTAAGGACCTAACCCCTCATCTTATATAGGTATTGGGGGTGTCTAAGGATACACATGGTCGGTTGACGACTAGGGAAACACATGCCAATAGCCGAAGCAATCCTTGGGGTACACATCAAGTCTTCGGCAGGGTCCATATTAATCACACCAAGGTTTGAGGCTTCCGGAGTCCTTCCTTATGAGATCGGCGAAGAGTCTCTTGTGTCCCCAACACACCCAATACAATGGTAAATTGTATAGGTGCACTAGTTCAGTGAAGAGATGGTGATACAAGTGTAGTATGGATCATAGATATAGGTTTTTGTAATCTGAAAATATAAAAACAGCAAGGTAACTAGTAACAAAAGTGAAAAAACGGTATTGCAATGCTTGAAAACAAGGCCTAGGGTTCATACTTTCACTAGTGCAAATTCTCTCAACAATGATAACATAATTGGATCATATAACAATCCCTCAATGTGCAACAAAGAATCACTCCAAAGTTTCTATCGGAGAACATAGGACGAAAACGTGCATCAACCCCTATGCATAGATTAACCCAATGTCACCTTAGGAATCCGCGAGTTGAGTGCCAAAACATACATCAAGTGAATCAATAGAACATCCCATTGTCACCACAGATATCCCATCGCAAGACATACATCAAGTGTTCTCAAATCCAATACTCAATCCAACATAACAAAACCTCAAAGAGGAAGACTCAATTCATCACAAGAAGGTAGAGGGGGAGAAACACCATATGATCCAAATATGGTAACAAAGCTCGCGGTACATCAAGATCATGCCAAATCAAGAACACGAGAGAGAGAGAGAGAGAGAGATCAAACACATACCTACTGGTACATACCCTCAGCCCCAAGGGTGAACTACTCCCTCCTCGTCATGGAGACCGCTGGGATGATTAAGATGGCCTTCGGTGATGGTTTCCCCCTCCAACAGGGTGCCGGAATGGGCTCCCGATTGGTTTTCCATGGCTACATAGGCTTGCGGCGATAGAACTTCCGCACTGGAGGCTTGCGGCCTCCTCGGGACTCTTCTGGCCCAGCTCTGTTGCCTTGGGGGGTCTCTTTTGGTCCATAAAAAAGCATCGTAAATTTCCAGCCCATACCGAGAATTTTTATTTCTGAACAAAAAACGACACCACGGTAGTTCTGCTGAAAGCAACGTCAGTCCGGGTTAGTTCTAATAAAATCATACTAAAACCATATAAAATTGTTGTGAACATGGCATGAATACTTCATAAATTATAGATACGTTGGAGACGTATCAGTACCCCTTAGTCCAGGACACCATCACATAGGCTTTTGGTTGAGCAATCACTTCAACAATTGTTTTTGTATCACCTCGACCCCACTTAACAGTGCGGTGGTTCCTATGACTCAATAAACAGAAAATGAAACCTACAAAGAAGTGAAGTCTTTGTGCTCCAATGTCTTCACTCATTATCTTCAAAGGCAACCATTGACTTCAATGTCTTCAGACATTTTTAGGGGTCGGTTTCGATAGTTAAACCAAATCTTCAAGGACTTCTATCTGTGTTATCATGTGAATCTCACAAACATATTAGTCCCTCAACCAAGTTTATCGTCAATACTCCAAAATAATAATGAGGTGACACTTGATGCACTTACACAGTGACTATGTATTTCCACTAACTATCACTTTGTCTGCACTTTTGTGACATTTTTGCCTTAGTTCGGTGTATTATTTCTAGTTTTAGACATTCAATTTGATTAGATGTACGTATATGCGCCCTGGCAGAAAAAAACTTGATAATGGCGATTTCTAATTCGTGACAAATTGATAGCAACATATTTCTCAAGTTCATTTTTTTGGAATTGATCAAATCGCAAGTTTAAGAATTTTCTATACAATAGATTTTTCAAGTTTTGCCATGGAAAAAATGCAATGTTTGTTTGCCTTGCCAAATTTTGCAAAGTTCGTGGCAATTTTTCATCTCTGTCCTTGTTCATAAACAATGGCAATTGCTCTATATGACAACATTCATGTGATTTTCCATGACACTTTTTTCATCTAAAAACATGGCAAACTTGCCATGGCAAACTTAAGATGTTTTTGGCAAATGTAACGGGGCATGCATGGCAATTGTAGTTCACGGGGCATGGCAAAAATACTTTTATTCACAACCAAAAGTGGGCTTTTTATACTTTTTCTTGACATGACAACTTTATTTTTAATGACATGTCAAATTTTACTTTTTTTTGACATGACAAATTTATTGTATAGAGCATGGCAATTTTCATTTAAATACGAAGGAAATTCTACATTTCCAGAACATGATAAATTTTAATATGTAGCATGGCAAATATACTTGTGCAGCCATGGCAATTTTTAATTTATTTCCATGGCAAAATTACACCATTTTTGCCATGGCAAATTTAATCCATTTTTGCCATGGCAAAATTTACTCCATTTTTTTTGCCATGGCATACTTTTAATGACATGTCAAAGTTTACTTTATTTTTGCCATGGCAAATTTATTGTAAAGAGCATGACAATTTTACATTTTCCGGAACTTGGCAAATTTTTACTATGTAGCATGGTATATATACTTGTGTTCCCATGGTAATTTTTAATTTATTTTTCCATGGAAAAATGTAATCCATTTTTGCCATGGCAAAGTTTACTCCATTTTTTGCCATGACAAAAATACTTTTATTCACATGGCAAATTTTAGTTTAATTTGACATGTGAAAATTTTCTGCTTTTTACATTTGTGTATTAAAAGATGGTAAAGTTAAGAAATTTTGATCCATTGATATGGCATTGCTCAGATTTGTTTTATACATGCCCAATGGCATTTTTTCTAGAAATGTTTTTGATCTATCCTATATGTCCTTTTTTCATAATATCATGTCAAACTATTCTGCACTCAATTGTAATGAAGTGTGTATGAACGTCATGGCAAATTAAGTAAATTTCTATAATATACCATTTTTCATGATCATATGGTAGTTTTTTTTCATTAGAGCATGGCAACTTTTTGTTCCTAGATTTTTTTAGGGTGTGTATTTCTTGGTCCAGTGTATTTTTTAGGCTTTTTGTGTTTTCTCTATTTGTTGGGACATAAGCAGTTTTTGGGCCTACACTACTGTAATTCTTTTATTTATTTTTAATTCTTGAAGGCAATCATGTTTCTGGGCTGGTCCGCTGGAAGGGAGAGAGCAGGTCGTCCCGGGGGGGGGGGAGGGGAGGGAGGGAGATCGTACCGAACGAGATTGTTCGTTCGCGGGAGCAACTAGATGAGGAGCGCTCGTTCGCAGCCTCCCCAAGGGTCACTTGGGGTGGGCTGAGAGTGCGCCACTTGGCGCGCTCTCAGACAGCACCACGTGTCACGCTCTGGGTGTTTCCTCCGAATTTTTTCCGCACATATTTTCAACTTTATAGATGGATTTTTTTAGCTTTTTGAATTATTTTTTGTATGCAAAATCAATACATTTTTTCGTTACAGGCATTATTTTGCTTCCGCAAGAGGCACGGCTGTGCCTCTCATAACTGAAAAAAACGTGTTTCTTTTCTTTTCTTGCTTTCACAAGAGTCACGGTTTTGCTTCCGTAAAAGGCACGACCGTGCCTCTCGGAAAAGGAAAAGAGTCGCGTTTTTTTTTGCTTTCGCGAGAGGCACTGTTGTGCTTCTGCGAGAGCCATGCCCGTGCCTCTCGGAAATAAAAAACGTTATTTTGCTTCCACGAGAGACACGGTTTTGCTTCATGAGAGGCACGGCCGTGCCTCTCGAAAACGAAATAAATGTGTTTACATTTTTTTTCTGCGAGAGGCACGGTCGTGCCTCTCGGAAACGAGCGTTTTCTTTTTTCTTCCGCAAAAGGCATGGTTTTCTCGCCCGGTTTTTTTCGTCTGTTTTTTTGAGAAAAAAAGTTTGTCAAAACTTATGAACATGAGATCTAGTTTTGAAGATCTCGAAACGAGAAATTCAACGATGAAAGGGGTTCGAGATTTGGACGCGCGGTTTAAGAAATAAAACGTTTGAATAAACGAATCTATGAAAAAAAGAAAAATTTACAATGTGCCACTTGTCGCAATCTAGAGAGGATGGAGTGACCTTGGAGTACTCCTCAATTTGTGATCTCGCTCGGCTCTTTTGGATCGAACATAATGTTCGATCTGGCTCTTCCTTTCCCGAGCGTTCAGGAGATATCGACGTCCTTTATTTAAGCCAAGTGTGTCTTGCAACGATTTATTTTTGGGACTGTCTAGGTCTCAGTCGATTAAGACTTCGCGAAGTCTCAGTCGGCTGACGTCATCCTTGATAGATTAGGCCTGCTTGGCATCCCTCTCTAATGGGTTTTAATTCCCCGTGATGGGCTTGTGGTATGGGCTTGCTTGTTTGTTTGTTTTTTTGTTTTTGCTGTCTGTTTGGCCCGTTGTACCTGTGATCCTGGCCATGGATGTAGCAAACACACAAAAAAAAAGCAAAAAAAAGCCTATGTATAGCTAAACGAGAGGAAAACTTTTGCTCCTCCCCCAGTTGTACGTTCTCTCTGTCAGGTAAAACCCTGAAGGAATCCCCAACACAAACTCCACTGACTGAGCGTTGAGTGGAATGCTCTTGTTCAAAACAGTTGTTTCGGCTTGTGTGTCAACATTATCAGCAATCCACTGCACAAACCCCCTGGGTACAGGACAGTCGACCAGCTCCAGCAGATAGCCAAAACCATTGTTCCTAACAAGCCGGACCCTGCGGTGGCTCTTCCACACGAGATTGACAATCTCAAAGAAGTATGGCACACTGCTGTAAGCTTTAGTTGCAATCTCATCAACGGTGGCCTTTGTTGTGGTTGGGTCAATCCTTGCTCTCTGCTGCAAAAAGATATAGAAGGTAAAAAGGTGTGTGAATTTATTTGAGCTGGAAAACTATAAAAAAATGGAACCCCAACTGATGAAAAAAGAAAAAGAAAAAGTAGTGATGTACCTTCTTTTTTCATTCCAAAGAGCTTCCCGTTGTTCTTTCCTTTGAGCACTCTTACTCAGCTGGCGGAGGGAAAAAACAAAAAAAATACGTTAGGTTGGGGCAAGAAAAAAGAGGCAACACAGTTCATGCATTGTCTATTTTTTTAAACAACAAAAACAAAAAAAGAAAAAGTGGATATTTATAGATAAAGTGTTACCAATGTCAGAACTTCTTCGTATAGCAAACCCTCTGATGCTTCAGTGTCAGTGATCTCGACATCATAGCCTCTCTCTCTTCTAAATCAGTATCTTTAACACAACTTATCTCCGCCTTCTTCATTTCTATCACTCCCAGGTTTCCCTCCTTCAACTTCAAAAGCTATACCTGTGTGCGGCTGTGTTAAAAAAATGCATATGATACATTAGTGTTGCAAGTAACTTGTATATCTTGGAACATACTCTAGGCCAAAAAAGATAAACAGCAAATACAACACACACATGTTGCAGGTAACTTCCTTGTTCGCTCATGCTTACAGAAAAACAAAAGCAGCAGACATTGTAAGCATACAAAGGGTGATTGCATTTAACATACCACATTGTTTAGGCAATCTCTTGTTAAGTCTTTGGACTCCTCCATATGATCCTGTGTGAAAAAAAGAAAATGATGATGAGATCCAAAACAAACTGTGCAAAAAAGAAGGGGTTAAATAAAAAATACAGAAAAAAGACCGAGTACATACAGTTTTAAGCTGTTGACCTAACCCTTCTTTCAAGGAGGACTTGGTTTTAGTTTCTATCTCGCGTTCAATCTGCATGCGGGCATCCATCAGACACTGCTCATAAAAAAGAGAGAAACTAATTTATCTAAATATATATCGCAAAAGTGGATTAACACAGAAACAAAAAAGAAAGACAAAAATACCACTGGATACCTTCTCAAACTTTATTGTGCCAGTGAGCTAAGAAAAAAAGAAAAACTGCCCAAAAATCATTCAATAAAGTTATGCATCAGAGAGTGTTGTGCCGATATTAAATCTAAATTCAGATTAGGGGAAATCAAACACAAAGATTGAGATCATTTCGGTTAGTAGGGCGGGCTTGAGAAAAGGTAATGCTCAGTGAGATGCAGGAGGCCCAAGACAAAAAATCCATATAAAGAATCTGGGAGTGTTTGTTTTACTAGTTACGAGTACATTAACAAATCCCAATCTTGCTTTGCTTTGGGTTTGCTTCATCTTAGCCAGCAGCTTTGGGATGATGACAGTTCCGATGTTGGCAATATTACGAGATGCCCTAATTAGCCGTGATGAATAGCGGCAATCTCCTATCTCCAGAGAGACAGCATGTAGTTGACTAGAAAAAGGGTAAAAACTATTAACTACAGTGGGATTAAAAAACACTTGTGAATGATGTTGTTTCCCTTCCTGCACTGATAAAACAATCACCAAAAGCCTCCATGCATAATACAAGATTTTGATTAGAAGACATGTAACGTATCTTCAGAAACCAGTGAGAGAAAATGAAAAAGCATGTCTCACCCTCGACTTGAGTGACGGAACGGAGTCTGGCTAGAAATGGCCAGCAAATCAACTATGACATACTCTCTCTCTCTTCAGTACAAAGACATTTTTAGAGTAAAATAGTATTACGTAATACGTATAACCCCACACTGGCGCAGCCTGATGTATAATACCACACTGGCCCAACAAAATCAATTATCCCAGTATGCCGAATGCCTTAGAAAAATTCAAACAAGCATTGGCAATGCTCGGTGCAAGCAGACAACTGAGCAGACATCAATAACAACAAAGTACGAGTACATCACAGCAGAATTCAAAAATAGTTACCTTTGAAAAAATACGAGGTCGAGCTAAAACAAAAGCACTAATACGCTCCCCTCAGTTTCGTGATTCGCACCAATAAAAAAGCAGGAAAAATATACTTCTAACTAGTGAGGATGGTTAATCCGTTCACATATTTCTACTTGTAACTAGTAAAAGGAAACACTCCCAAATTTTTTTATGGAAAATGTAGAACATCAATTGTCTACTTTTGGTAGTTCACCTCATCAGCAGGGCGCGAGGACTCTGGAGGGGCGCTCGGATCGCCGAGCATCTCCTCGCAGGCGTCGCCGAGCATCTCATCGCCGGCGAGTTCCGCCGCGGAAACCTTCAATGTCGCCGCCCCGTGATGCGGCTTCCTTCCTCTCCCGTTTTCTCTCTGTGTATCAATTCGAACAGTGCCGTTGGGTGGCCTCTAGAAAGATGTTGAGTCTGGACCCACATTCCAGAGACTTAAAAAGGGAAAAACAAAATAGAAAACAGCACACCGTGTATAGTCACTCCTTTCCTTCACAAAAAAGCATTGAAAAAATGTATATGAATTAAAAATATATGAAAAAAAGAAAATACACAAACTAGTTGTGAGATCGGGTGATTGATTTGTGTTTGCGGGCATGGCGGAAAGCGGCGGTATTAGGGTGCTCATGTGAAACATAGTGAGGGTAGAGGATTCGTGGGGGAGCTGCCCCGTTCCGACCAAGCAAAAGTCTACTTGTGAAAAAACTGTTTGTAAAACGACATGCAACTACCCCATGTCTCTCGACGCCACCCCCTACGACAAAACAAAAGTCCCCCCTAGTTGCTACCAATCTAGAAGACATCCAGTTGCGTGCCTAGTGTGGTACATGCAACTAGGATCCATGTCTCTCGACGCCCCCCCTCCCCCCTCGACAAAACAAAGCCCCCCTGGTTGCGAGCAAAACTAGAAGACATGTCATTGCACACCTAGTATGGGACATGCAACTGGTCCCCATGCCTCTCGATGCCGCCCCCTTCCAACAAAACAAACGCACCCCCACCCCCCCACCCCCCAGTTGCAACTAAACTAGAAGACATGCAGTTGTGTGCCCATTGTGGGACGTGTGCAAACTGGCGCCTCTCCCCGTACAAACAAGCAATGGAAGTCGAGTTGCAACCAAGTTATAAGGCATGCAGTTGCAACTAAGTTAGAAGACATGCAGTTGCGTGCCTAGTGGGGACATGCAACTTGCCCAGTCTCTTTCGACGCCGCTCCCTCCGACAAAACAAAGCTCCCCCCTCATTGCGAGCAGACTAGAAGACATGCAGTTGCATGCCTAGTGTGGGACATGCAACTGGACCCCATGCCTCTCGACGTCGCCCCCTCCGACAAAACAAAGACCCCCCCCAGTTGCGACCAAACTAGAAAACATGCAGTTGCGTGCCCATTGTGGGACATGCAGCTGGCACCTCTCCTCGTACAAACAAGAAATGGAAGTCGAGTTGCAACCAAGGTATAAGGCATGCCATTGTGACCAAGTTAGAAGACATGCAATTTCGTGCCTCATGTGGGACATGCAGCTGGCCCTCATGTCTCTCAATGCCGGCCCATCCGACAAAACAAAAGCCCCCCCCCCCCCCCCGCGGGTTGCAACCAAGTTAGAAGACATGCAGTTGCGTTCCTAGTGTGGGACATGAAACTGGGCCCCATGCCTCTCGACGCCGCCCCCTCTGACAAAATAAAGACCCCCCCCCAGTTGCGACCAAACTAGAAGGCATGCGGTTGTGTGCCCGTTGTGAGACATGCAGCTGGCGCGTCTCTCCGTACAAGCGAGAAATGGAAGTCGAGTTGCAACCAAGTTATAAGGCATGCAGTTGCGACCAAGTTAGAAGACATGCAGTTTTCGTGCTCCTGTGGGACATGCAACCGGGCCCCATGTCTCTCAATGCCGGCCCATCCGACAGCACAAAGACCACTGAGTTGCGACCAGGTTAGAAGACATGCAGTTGCGTTCCTAGTGTGGAACATGCAACTTGCCCGATCTCTCCCGACGCCGCTCCCTCCGACAAAACAAAGCCCTCCCCTCCTAGTTGCAACCAAACTAGAAGACATGCAGTTGCGTGCCTGGTGTAGGACATGCAACTGGGCCCCATGCCTCTCGACACCGCCCCATTCTGACAAAACAAAGACCCCCCCCCCAATTGCGACCAAACTAGAAGACATGCAGTTGCGTGCCCATTGTGGGACATGCAAACTAGTGCCTCTCCCCGTACAAACAAGAAATGGAAGTCGAGTTGCAACCAAGTTATAAGGCATGCAGTTGCGACCAAACTAAAAGACATGCAGTTGCATGCCTAGTGCGGGACATGCAACTGGGCCCCATGCCTCTCGACGTCAGCCCCTCTGACAAAACAAAGACCCCCCTAGTTGCAACCAAACTAGAAGACATGCAGTTGCGTGCCCATTGTGGGACATGCAACTAGTGCCTCTCCCCGTACAAACAAGAAATGGAAGTCGAGTTGCAACCAAGTTATAAAGCGTGCAGTTGCGACTAAGGTAAAAGACATGCAGTTGCATGCCTTTTGGGGGGCATGCAACTAGGCCACCTCTCTCCCTTGTTGTCGCCCCTTTGACAAAACAAAGGCCCCTGCAGTTGCGACCGAGCTAGAAAGACATTGCAGTTGCGTGCCCATTCTGGGACATGCGACTAGCGCCTATCCCCGTATAAACAAGAAATGGGAGTCGAGTTGCGACCAGGTTGTAAGGCATGCAGTTGCGACCAGGTTGTAAGGCATGCAGTTGCGACCATGTTAGAAGACATGAAATTCCGTGCCCGTTGTGGCACATGCAGCTGGGCCCCGTGTCTCTCGATGCCAGACCATCCGACAAAACGGAAGGTCCCCCTAGTTGCGACCAAGTTAGAAGACATGCAGTTGCATGCATAGTGTGGGACATGCAACTTGCCCAATCTCTCTTGACGCCGCTCCCTCCGACAAAACAAAGCCCCCCCCCCCCCCCCGGAGTTGCGACCAAACTAGAAGACATGAAGTTGCATGCCTAGTGTGGGACGTGCAACTGGGCCCCATGCCTCATGATGCTGGCCCCTTCCGACAAAACAAAGCCCCCCTAGTTGTGACCAAACTAGAAGACATGCATGCAGTTGTGTGCCCATTGTGCGACATGCAACTCGCGCCTCTCCCCGTACAAACAAGAAATGTAAGTCGAGTTGCAACCAAGTTGTAAGGCATGCAATTGCGACCAAGTTAGAAGACATGCAGTTGCGTGCCTACTATGGGACATGCAGCTAGGCCCCATGTCTCTCGAAGCCGCCCCATCCGACAAAAACAAGGATCCCCCTAGTTACGACCAGGTTAGAAGACATGTAGTTGTGTGCCTAGTGTAGGACATGCAACTAGGCCCCATCTCTCTCGACATCGCTCCCTCTGACAAGACAAAGGTCTTCCCCTCCCGAGTTGCGACCAAAACAGAAGACATGCAGTTGCATGCCTAGTGTGGGACATGCAACTGGGCCCCATGCCTCTCGACACCAGCCCCTCTGACAAAACAAAGACCCCTCCCCCTAGTTGCGACCAAACTAGAAGACATGCAGTTGCGTGCTCATTGTGGGACATGCACCTGGCGCCTCTCCCCATACAAACAAGAAATGGAAGTCGAGTTGCAACCAAGTTATAAGGCATGCAGTTCTGATTTTTCTGAATCACCCACCATCCACACAAATACCGACAACCCCGTGTTCTTCAAACGGCGTGGCAACAACAACTTTCTTGGGTATTTTCTATGCATCATGGGAAAAACACAAAAACAGAGACAAGTATGTGAGTGTTTTATCAAAACCATGCAACTTCCTTCTGTCTTCGAATCGTTTAAAAAAGGTTAAAACACAATTTAGATTTTTTTGCTTGAAAAGCGTATTGAAAAAAAAACTGAGCATGAATACATGTTCAAACATACTTGCAGATACTAAAAACTCCTGCAAACAAATCTTATATTTTTACTTATGCAATTTCCAATTCATAAATCATACTACCCCACCCCTTCTCTTCCCTAGGAATCAGATTTGTATTATGTGTTCAGATATATATATATATATATATACTTGTAGCATACCCATACAGAAGAAAAAAATAAAAAGGGAAAAAAGAGATACATACCATCATGCCCAAACAATTGTTTGTCCTTGTGAGGCGGTGAACGAAAGGAAACCCGATGAAATCATCACTAAGAGGCAGCAGCCCTTGCAGCTGAAAACCCTCTATCTCATTAAGCAAAAGCCCCCTGGTGCGAACAATGCCGTCACCATCATCGCTTGAAGCTTCTCCATCCTCATCATCTGAATCTGAATCTTCAATGGGATCACCCTCTTCCATAGGTTGTTCATCTTCAGAGCCGTTGCCCACTTGGATCACACAAATAGCTGCCCTAGGCGAAGGTTCATCCATGAAGAACACCACCATTTGACTGCCCGCTCCCCTCCTCATATTTACCACGGTGTAGCCTCTTCCCTTTCCCCTCTTAATTACCCCGGTGCCCGCTCCCCTGGCTCCCCTTCCCTCCTAGCGGCCCGAGAAAAAAAAACAATGGAAGAAGCCCATCCCAAGACAAACTGCCCGGCCCACAAAACCACAAACGCTCGCCCGCGGACAAGCTTCCACGTAAAAAAAAGAAACGGGCCGGTCTGCGCCTTAGACAGGCCGAAAAACGACACAAAAGGAACCAGCGCGAATCTACAAGCAAGAAACAGATCGGATGGCTAACCAGTCGACTGAGACTTCGCCGACTGATTTTTAACAGCGCCGTTTATTTTTATCTCAAACGGTGTGCTTTACTTTTTATCACAAGAAGAAGAGAGGGTGTGTACAGTCCTTGGTTTGAGCAGATCCGGCATGCACGTCTGTCTGCACACTTTGTGTGCTGGGCTTTGGGTTGTTGCCGTGGTTGAACCAGACAGGACAGGATCCCCTAGCTGTGGACGGCCTTGCATGCACTTGTCTCCTTTCCTTCCTTCCTCCCCACGCGGGAAATCTTGGCATCATGCTATGCTGCTGCAGCCGATCCGCCCGACGCAGACGATGCAGATGCGCGGCAGTGTAAGTCATACGTACACAACTGTAGGCAACAAGTTGGCGTGTTGTGGTGGTGTAGGCCGCTTCCGTGCACAACGGAAAGCCTACTAGCCCGGAGACCCGTCAGGCCTTGTCCAGCTAGCTGCGGCCGTTGAATCGAACGGAGTTCAGTTCAGATAGCCTCTTCTCATCTCCGGGCTAAAAGTGATTATGCTGATGCGTCGTAGCTGCCGTTTTGATTGATTAAATAAGGAATTGCTAATGCTCAATCAGCCGAGATTTTACACGAATTATTGTTGGGATAAATGCACGTCCTGCGTTCATCGTCGAGCCAAAATAGAGTGATCCCGTGGTGTTCCCTTCCACTCCCGGCAATCTTATTTCGTACTGTACTACATAAAGTGAAAGTGGTAGTAGTATAGCTAGCCGAAGGCGGAGCTTTTGCTTTGTGTCAGGAGGAGGCCACTCGAGTGGTCTTGCTGTTGCCTTGCTGTGTTGGCTTTGAGAGGAAGCAGACAAGCAATGCCAGGAACCTGGCTGAAGGAACACCACTCGGCCGGCCCCCGGATCACACACCCTGCGCCGGCCGGCCATGCGGCGCCTAGCGGACAAGGTGACCAGCGCCACTCGCCCCCAGAGACGCAGGAAGGCAAAGGAAAAAAAGGCGTTGCTTTTCTTTTACGGTGCACTGCAGCACTGGATGGAGGCGCTTCGACAGGATAGCCGCTCTCGGCCTTGTACTCCGATCACCGTCGTGCGGCATGTGATGCGTGCAAATATGTCGGGGCACTGCATTTGAGCGCCTAAACGGCATTCCCGGTGGCTTTTACGTGCATGCACCTTGGCCTGTAATATGGCTTGATGGTATCACATGCGTGTCACTTCATTCCAAAGTTCGGTTTTCTATGGAGCCCAGCTAGTTTAGTAGATATAGCGTTTTTGTTTTGACAAAAGGAGAGAGTAGATTGTTGGCAAGTACTATTAGTTCCAGCAGTACTGAGTGGTGAGCTATCTCTCAAAAACAATGAACAATATAGATAGATAAATCTTACCGCTGACACGCTGTAAAATCGGCGAAGGTAACTACCAGCAGTGGGTCCCACAGGTAAAAGAGAAAAGGAAAGAGAGGAGTCGAGGTTGGTACTAGCTGGAGGCGGAGGGTGGACGGCGTCGCTCTCGCGCAAAGCGTGCGGGCGAGGGCAGGGGAGGGAAGCCGATTCGATTCCGGCAGCGGCAGGCCCGAATGGAAAGCGAAAGCAAAGGCAAGATGCTGGAATTTAATTAGGTAAAACCGGGCGGGTGGGGGACACGTCGCCGACAGCCCGGCGACACCCACGTGCTCCCGGCTTTATCGCCTTGTCCCCCCTCCCGTACGCTTTCGCCGCTGGTACACGCCTTTGCCGGATCGGTGATGGAGGGCACCGGGCCGTCGGATCGGGATCGGGCGGCGCGGCGGGGCCGAGTGGACCTGCAGGGTGGCCAACCGGCAGCCCGGGCCCACGCATGGAAAAACGGGCGCCACGAACGTCAATGCTGCACCACCCCCACCCCCCACCGCTGGATGGATGGACAAGGACGATGATGACCCGATTTCTCTGTTTCTTTTATTTACAATTACAAAAAATATAAAAATATCCCCGTGGGAATGGGGATTGCGTTTGGAGAAATCCAAGGAGGTGCGAATTTACGTTATGGACCCCCGCGACTCGGAGGGATGGAGCAAAGTTGATAAGTCTTGGACTGGAATGCAAATATCAGTTGGAACTGGCATCGCGATGAAAAATTGCGGGTAAAACCCAAGGTCACGAGCAGAGCTCCGAGTGTCAGAGCGCCAATGGCCGACACGTAATTAAACCCCCTCGACGACCGGTAGACCGCACCCACCTATAACCTCCTCTCCTCTCCGCCCCACCTCGCAGAGCCGCCGCCTGTGACCGACCGGAGAGCCAGACGACAAACCGAGCCCACCGCACCCACACCAGCACCAGCACCAACTCCTCCTCCTCCTCTTGCGCGGCTGCAGCTGCCGGCCATGTCGGTGGAGACGGAGCGGAGCTCCACGGAGTCCTCCGCCGCCTCGGGCCTCGACTTCGAGGACACCGCCCTAACCCTCCGCCTCCCCGGCTCCGACCCCGACCGCAAGCGCGCCTCCACCTCCGACCCCGACTGCCCCTCCCAGACCGCCGCCGCCTCCGACTCTCCCCCTTCCCCCAAGTACGCGCGCGTGCCTTGCCTTCTCTCGCTCCTTCCGTCTGAAATTTGGCGCCCATGCTTTTTGAGCTGACATGGTCTCGCTGTGCAGGGCGCAGGTGGTGGGCTGGCCACCGGTGCGGTCGTTCCGGAAGAACGCCCTCGCGGCCGCGGCCTCGTCCAAGACCAAGTTCGTCAAGGTGGCCGTCGACGGCGCGCCCTACCTGCGCAAGGTCGACCTCAAGGCTTACGCGGGCTACACAAGCTCTGCCTCCTACGACCAGCTCCTCGCCACGCTCCAGGACAAGTTCATCTCCCACCTCACCGTCCGTGAGTGCACCGCCGCGACATGCCATGCCTGTGTCTGTGTGTTAGCTACGTGTTGCTCGCTCGTGGGTTCTGACGATTTGACTGTGGATGCAGGCAAGCTTGGGAACGAGGAGATGAAGCTCGTGGACGCGGTGAGCGGGACGGAGTATGTGCCGACGTACGAGGACAAGGACGGCGACTGGATGCTCGTCGGAGACGTCCCCTGGAGGTGAATTTTTTTGGGCCTTTTGTGCTACTTTACAGTTTAAATCCGCATGTCGCTGCATCTCCTGTTGCTCCTCAGCTATGTCCTTTTGTTTAAGTTCATATATACACTGCTTAATTAGGGTCATGGGTTGAATCGCTAACTGATCAGGTGCTATAGCATCTCAGGTTCAGAAATCTGGATGATTTGGTGATCGTGCGTTGTTAGTTTCAGTTTATCTTTGCTTGAGAAACGATTAATTTGGGTTTAATGAGTTGTTGATCTGTAGTGATATATAAGGAACTCGGACCGGGGGGCTGAGCATGAAAATTTCTTACACTGTACCAAGGGATCACGAGATTGCTCCTGGTTTTCACTACTATCTGTTTAACTTAGGATCCATGCCAATTGTTCTTAGTCTGTATATTTTGTATGAGTCGTGGATCCTGCTAGTTAAACAGAAATCTCAGGAAAACTTAAAAGAGATGTAAAATGATTAGCGGCGAGTGATGCTCCTAAATTAATTTCACATGCGTGAATTCAGCTGTTCAGTTTCTCGGACATGATTAGGGTTGAAACTAGTGTAGGAGCACTGATATTTGTTTCTGACAGCAAGCCATTTTCCTTGCTTTCAAACTCACAGAAGACAGAAGTGTTGATTGTCTCTTGTGGAAATGGATCTTCTTACCATCCTGTGCTGTTTCATGTGTAATGTGAATTGAATGCTTAGGGAAACAGGACAATAACTGAGAATTGTGCCTACCAGCTCTAGTTTTGGCCACATTTTCCTCCAGACTTTTGTATCTATTAGCCGTGCCTCACTTACAGGAGTGCGCTCTTTAATTCATTTTCCACAGTGTACTCTTATTGTATTAGGAGGGCTCAACAAACTTTCTGTTTGAGAAGAAATTAACAAGTTGAACTTTGCTGCATCTTACCACTATCAGATAACCATGTGCTAAATATAAAAGAATTTGGTTGCTTGTTCTTGTTATTAGATTTCGGGCTTCATTATGATTCTGTAAAAGGTTGGCTCTAATATGGTACTGATCTGCTATTATTGACCTGCAGAATGTTTGTGGAAACCTGTCAGCGCATTCGTCTCATGAAAAGCTCTGAGGTCGTCAATCTAGGTACACATAACTCCTCTGACCTTGTTTTTCAGACTAGTGGAACTTATTGTTTTTGTTGTAGATCAACTCAATATTACTGGATAAATCTGACTGCTCTCTTCTACCTGCAGCACCAAGAGCTGGTCGGTGAGGCACAATCCTTGCTCCTTTTTCTACAGACCGCTTCAGAGGAAGAAATGTCTTTGCTCAGTGAGGTTCTTCCGCAAGTTTCCGAGAGAGAAATGTGTACAGCCATCTCTACTTTTTGCCCAGCACGCTATTGAGTTCAGAAAGTGTCGTAGCTTGTAATTCCACTACCAGTCAGTCAGTAGTATCTACATGTAAGATGGAGAGGTTGTGATGCTTCAGAAATACACCTACAGTTCGTTCTTGAAAAATAAGACTGCAGTCCCTGTTCTCCCGAGCTGCTTGCTACTGGAGCATGGTTTTGTGTAACTTTATGCAAGTGAGGCACCTGGTACAAGAGTCATATAATGCGTCAATTTTCCTACAAGTTTTGTGCTGTGATTTTGCTATATTATGTACTCCTTCCGTTACTAAATATAAGTCTTTCTAGATACTGCATTCCAATATGGATTACATACGGAGCAAAATGAGAATCTACACTCTGAACTACGTCATTCCAATATGGATTACATATGGAGCAAAATGAGAATCTACACTCTAAACTATGTCTATATACATATGTGTGTAGTTTATATTGAAATCTCTAGAAAGACTTATATTTTATTGAAATCTCTAAAAAGCCTTATATTTAGAAATTTGGGGGGGGGGGGGGCAGTCTGCAGGCACGGATGTGGGAGGTCGACATTCAACGCTAGCTGTATACATTTTTACAATAACTTAAACCAATCGAATGAAATTTGTGCAAACACGGTGAATTTTGATATAAACACGGCGGATGTCATTGAAATTATAGTGAATTTCGTCCGCTGAGGGGTCTTATATTTTATTGAATTTCGTCTGATGAATTAAAAATGTAAAACTAGAACCCTATTATCTTATACTTTACAATGACCTCGTAGCCAATGTCAGGCTGGACGGCTACTCCTTCGTCATTGTCACCCGACTTGTCGTCGGGCTTGGGGCGGCGGAAGGTGGTGGCGCCACAGCAGGGCTTCCCGGCGGCCGCCTGACACTCACGGATGATCCTCTCCGCCTCCTCCTGCGCCGTGCACAGTGCGGCCGCGCCCACCAAGGACGTGGGCTGGGGAAGAGAGCGGCGGTCGTTAGAGGCGTCGTCGTTGGCGGCGGCGGCGATCTCGGTGAGGGACCATTCCTCGCAGTACCTGGCCATCTTCTTGCTGAGGCGGCGGAGACGCCGCTTGGCCGTCTCCGACGTCGTCATGGAGCGGTCCAGGGCCCAGGCATACGCCAGGTCTGGCTCCACTGTGATGTGTGGTGGTGGGACGTCGGAGTCCGCGAACTGGGATCGACGTGCGGCGTTGCGCCTATCCCGCCGGCGCTGCTCCCGGTCGGCGTACTCCTATGCTGCCATGGCGTTTCGGGATGACGATGATGAGGAGCTGCCGCGAAGATAGTGCAGAATGCGCCCGTGCGTCTTGGGCAGCGGCGAGCGGTGCTTCTCCTTGACGACGTGGCGGCGAGCGGCGCTCCACCTTGACGAGGTGGCGGGGCAGCGGCGAGATCCGCTCTTTCTTCACGACGCGTCGGGGTGGCAGCGAGAGCCGCTCTTCCTTGACGCAACATCCGACTTGGAGGCCGCTGCTGCGCGATGGCGGGGAGCGTGGTGGGGATGCCGGTGTTGGGGAACACAGTAATTTCAAAAAAAAAATCCTACGCACACGCAAGATCATGATGATGCATAGCAACGAGAGGGGAGAGTGTTGTCCACGTACCCTCGTAGACCGTAAGCGGAAGTGTTATGACAACGCGGTTGATGTAGTCGTACGTCTTCACGATCGACCGATCCTAGTACCGAACGCACGACACCTCCGCGATCTGCACACGTTTAGCTCGGTGACGTCCCACGAACTCACGATCCAGTAGAGCTTCGAGGGAGAGTTCCGTCAGCACGACGGCGTGATGACGGTGTTGATGAAGCTACCGACGCAGAGCTTCGCCTAAGCACCACTACGATATGACCGAGGTGGATTATGATGGAGGGGGGCACCGCACACGGCTAAAAGATTAATGATCAACTTGTGTGTCAATGGGGTGCCCCTGGCCACGTATATAAAGGAGTGGAGGAGGAGGAGGGCTGGCCCTCCTATGGCACGCCCTAGGGAGTCCTACTCCCACCGGGAGTAGGATTCCCCCTTTCCATATAGTAGGAGTAGGAGAGAAAGAAAGGGAAAAGAGAAGAGAAGAGAAGGAAGGAGGGGCGGTAGTCAAATTCGTACTAGGCCTTTGGGGGGGCGCAGCCTCCTCTCTCTCTTTCCCTTAAAGCCCAATAAGGCCCATATACTCCCCGGCGAATTCCCATAACTCTCCAGTACTCCGAAAAATACCCGAATCACTCGGAACCTTTCTAATGTCCGAATATAGTCGTCCAATATATCGATCTTTACGTCTTGACCATTTCGAGACTCCTCGTCATGTCACCGATCTCATCCTGGACTTCGAACTACCTTCTGTTGGAAATATGCCCTAGAGGCAATAAGAAAAGCATTATTATTATATTTCTTTGTTCATGATAATTGTCTTTATTCATGCTATAATTGTATTATCCGGAAATCGTAATACATGTGTGAATAATAGACACCAACATGTCCCTAGTAAGCCTCTAGTTGACTAGCTCGTTGATCAACAGATAGTCATGATTTCCTGACTATGGACATTGGATGTCATTGATAACGGGATCACATCATTAGGAGAATGATGTGATGGACAAGACCCAATCCTAAACATAGCATAAAGATCGTGTAGTTCGTTTGCTAGAGTTTTTCCAATGTCAAGTATCCTTTCCTTAGACCATGAGATCGTGTAACTCCCGGATACCGTAGGAGTGCTTTGGGTGTACCAAACGTCACAATGTAACTGGGTGACTATAAAGGTATACTACGGGTATATCCGAAAGTGTCTGTTGGGTTGACACGGATCAAGACTGGGATTTGTCACTCCGTGAGACGGAGAGGTATCACTGGGCCCACTCGGTAATGCATCATCATAATGAGCTCAAAGTGACCAAGTGTCTGGTCACGGGATCATGCATTACGGTACGAGTAAAGTGACTTGCCGGTAACGAGATTGAACGAGGTATTGGGATACCGACGATCGAATCTCGGGCAAGTAACATACCGATTGACAAAGGGAATTGCATACGGGGTTGATTGAATCCTCGACATCGTGGTTCATCCGATGAGATCATCGTGGAGCATGTGGGAGCCAACATGGGTATCCAGATCCCGCTGTTGGTTATTGACCGGAGAGTCGTGTCGGTCATGTCTACATGTCTCCCGAACCCGTAGGGTCTACACACTTAAGGTTCGGTGACGCTAGGGTTGTAGGGATATGTATATGCAGTAACCCGAATGTTGTTCGGAGTCCCGGATGAGATCCCGGATGTCACGAGGAGTTCCGGAATGGTCCGGAGGTAAAGATTTATATATGGGAAGTCCTGTTTCGGCCATCGGGACAAGTTTCGGGGTCATCGGTATTGTACCGGGACCACCGGAAGGGTCCCGGGGGTCCACCGGGTGGGGCCACCTGTCCCGGGGGGCCACATGGACTGTAGGGGGTGCGCCTTGGTCTACATGGGCCAAGGGCACCAGCCCCAAGAGGCCCATGCGCCTAGGGTTTCAAGGGGGAAGAGTCCTAGGAGGGGAAGGCACCTCCTAGGTGCCTTGGGGGGAGGGAAACCTCCCTTGGCCGCCGCCCCCCTAGGAGATTGGATCTCCTAGGGCCGGCGCCCCCCCCTTGTCCCTCCTATATATAGTGGGGAAGGAGGGCTTTTCATACACGCCTTTGGTTGCCTCCTTCTCCCTCTCCAACACCTCCTCCTCCTCCATGGCGCTTGGCGAAGCCCTGACGGAGTACTGCAGCTCCATCACCACCACGCCGTCATGCTGCTGCTGGAGCCATCTTCCTCAACCTCTCCTTCCCTCTTACTGGATCAAGAACAAGGAGACGTTACGCTGACCGTACGTGTGTTGAACGCGGAGGTGCCGTCCGTTCGGTGCTAGGATCTCCGGTGATTTGGATCACGTCGTGTTCGACTACCTTATCCCCGTTCTTTGAACGCTTCCGCTCGTGATCTACAAAGGTATGTAGATGCATCCGATCACTCGTTGCTAGATGAACTCATAGATGGATCTTGGTGAAACCGTAGGAAAATTTTTGTTTTCTGCAACGTTCCCCAACAGTGGCATCATGAGCTAGGTCTATGCGTAGTTCTTCTTGCGCGAGTAGAACACAATTTGTTGTGGGCGTAGATGTTGTCAACTTTCTTGCCGTTACTAGTCTTATCTTGCTTCAACGGTATTGTGGGATGAAGCGGCCCGGACCAACCTTACACGTACACTTACGTGAGACCGGTTCCACCGACTAACATGCACAAGGTGGCTGGCGGGTGTCTGTCTCTCCTACTTTAGTTGGAGCGGATTCGATGAACAGGGTCCTTATGAAGGGTAAATAGAAGTTGACAAATCACGTTGTGGCTTTCACGTAGGTAAGAAAACGTTCTTGCTAGAACCCTACTTCAGCCACGTAAAACTTGCAACAACAATTAGAGGACGTCTAACTTGTTTTTGCAGCAAGTGCTTTGTGATATGATATGGCCAAAGTTGTGATGAATGATGAATGACATATATGTGATGTATGAGATGTTCATGCTATTGTAATAGGAATCACGACTTGCATGTCGATGAGTATGACAACCGGCAGGAGCCATAGGAGTTGTCTTTATTTTTTGTCATTGAGAAACGCCATGTAAATTACTTTACTTTATTGCTAAACGCGTTAGCCATAGTAGTAGAAGTAATAGTTGGCGAGCAACTTCATGGAGACACAATGATGGAGATCATGATGATAGAGATCATGGTGTCATGCCAGTGACAAGATGATCATGGAGCCCCAAGATGGAGATCAAAGGAGCTATGTGATATTGGCCATATCATGTCACTATTATTATTTGATTGCATGTGATGTTTATCATGTTTTTCATATTGTTTGCTTAGAACGACGGTAGTAAATAAGATGATCCCTCATAATAATTTCAAGAAAGTGTTCCCCCTAACTGTGCACCGTTGCGATAGTTCGTTGTTTCGAAGCACCACGTGATGATCGGGTGTGATAGATTCTAACGTTCACATACAACGGGTGTAAGACAGATTTACACACGCAATACACTTAGGTTGACTTGACGAGCCTAGCATGTGTATAGACATGGCCTCGGAACACAGAAGACCGAAAGGTCGAGCATGAATCGTATAGAAGATACGATCAACATGAAGATGTTCACCGACGTTGACTAGTCCGTCTCACGTGATGATCGGACACGGCCTAGCTAACTCGGATCATGTTATACTTAGATGACTAGAAGAGGGATGTCTATCTAAGTGGGAGTTCATTATAATTTGATTAGATGAACTTAATTATCATGAACTTAGTCTAAAATCTTTGCAATATGTCTTGTAGATCAAATGGCCAACGTAGTCCTCAACTTCAACGCGTTCCTAGAGAAAACCAAGCTGAAAGACGATGACAGCAACTATACGGACTGGGTCCGGAACCTGAGGATCATCCTCATAGCTGCCAAGAAAGATTATGTCCTACAAGCACTGCTAGGTGATCCACCCGTCCCACAGAACCAAGACGTTATGAACGCTTGGCAGACACGTGCTGATGACTACTCCCTCGTTCAGTGCGGTATGCTTTACAGCTTAGAGCCGGGGCTCCAAAAGCGTTTTGAGAGACATGGAGCATATGAGATGTTCGAAGAGCTGAAAAATGGTTTTTCAAGCTCATGCCCGAATCGAGAGATATGAGGTCTCCGACAAGTTCTTCAGCTGTAAGATGGAGGAAAATAGTTCTGTCAGTGAGCACATACTCACTATGTCTGGGTTACATAACCGCTTGACTCAGCTGGGAGTTAATCTCCCGGATGACGCGGTCATTGACAGAATCCTCCAGTCGCTTCCACCAAACTACAAGAGCTTTGTGATGAACTTCAATATGCAGGGGATGGAAAAGACCATTCCTGAAGTATTTGCTATGCTGAAATCAGCAGAGGTAGAAGTCAAGAAGGAACATCAAGTGTTGATGGTCAATGAAACCACTAAGTTCAAGAAGGGCAAGGGTAAAAAGAACTCCAAGAAGGACGGCAAGGAAGTTGCCGCGCCTGGCAAGAAAGCTGCCGGGAAGAAGCCAAAGAATGGACCCAAGCCCGAGACTGAATGCTTTTATTGCAAGGGAAGTGGTCACTGGAAGCGGAACTGCCCCAAATACTTAGCGGACAAGAAGGCCGGCAAAACAAAAGGTATATGTGATATACATGTAATTGATGTGTACCTTACCAGTACTCGCAGTAGCTCTTGGGTATTTGATACTGGTGCAGTTGCTCACATTTGTAACTCAAAGCAGGAGCTGCGGAATAAGCGGAGACTGGCGAAGGACGAGGTGACGATGCGCGTCGGGAATGGTTCCAAAGTCGATGTGATCGCCGTCGGCACGCTGCCTCTACATTTACCTACGGGATTAGTTTTAAACCTCAATAATTGTTATTTAGTGCCGGCTTTGAGCATGAACATTGTATCGGGATCTCGTTTAATTCGAGATGGCTACTCATTTAAATCCGAGAATAATGGTTGTTCCATTTATATGAGAGATATGTTTTATGGTCATGCTCCTATGGTGAATGGTTTATTCTTAATGAATCTCGAGCGTATTGCTACACATATTCATAGTGTGAGTACCAAAAGATGTAAGGTTGATAATGATAGTCCCACATACTTGTGGCACTGCCGCCTTGGTCACATAGGTGTCAAACGCATGAAGAAGCTCCATGCAGATGGACTTTTAGAGTCTCTTGATTATGGATCATTTGACACGTGCGAACCATGCCTCATGGGTAAAATGACCAAGACTCCGTTCTCAGGAACAATGGAGCGAGCAACCAATTTATTGGAAATCATACATACTGATGTGTGCGGTCCAATGAGTGTTGAGGCTCGCGGTGGCTATCGTTATGTTCTCACCCTCACTGATGACTTGAGTAGATATGGGTATGTCTACTTAATGAAACACAAGTCTAAAACCTTTGAAAAGTTCAAGGAATTTCAGAGTGAAGTTGAGAATCAACATGACAGGAAAATCAAGTTTCTACAATCAGATCGTGGAGGAGAATACTTGAGTCACGAATTTGGCACACCCTTAAGAAAATGTGGTATAGTTTCACAACTCACGCCGCCTGGAACACCTTAGCGTAATGGTGTGTCCGAACGTCGTAATCGCACTCTATTAGATATGGTGCGATCTATGATGTCTCTTACCGATTTACCGCTATCCTTTTGGGGCTATGCTTTAGAGACTGCCGCATTCACTTTAAATAGGGCTCCGTCGAAATCCGTTGAGACGACACCGTTTGAATTATGGTTTGGTAAGAAACCTAAGTTGTCGTTTCTAAAAGTTTGGGGATGCGATGCTTATGTCAAGAAACTTCAACCTGAAAAGCTCGAACCCAAGTCGGAAAAATGCGTCTTCATAGGATACCCTAAAGAAACTGTTGGGTATACCTTCTACCTCAGATCCGAAGGCAAGATCTTTGTTGCCAAGAATGGATTCTTTCTAGAGAAAGAGTTTCTCTCGAAAGAAGTAAGTGGGAGGAAAGTAGAACTTGATGAAGTATTACCTCTTGAACCGGAAAATGGCGCAACTCAAGAAAATGTTCCTGAGGTGCCTGCACCGACTAGAGAGGAAGTTAATGATGATGATCAAGATACTTCTGATCAAGCTCCTACTGAAATTTGAAGGTCCACAAGGACACGTTCCGCACCAGAGTGGTACGGCAACCCTGTCTTGGAAATCATGTTGTTAGACAACGGTGAACCTTCGAACTATGAAGAAGCGATGGCGGGCCCGGATTCCGACAAATGGCTAGAAGCCATGAAATCCGAGATAGGATCCATGTATGAAAATGAAGTATGGACTTTGACTGACTTGCCCGTTGAACGGCGAGCCATAGAAAATAAATGGATCTTTAAGAAGAAGACAGACGCGGATGGTAATGTGACCATCTATAAAGCTCGGCTTGTCGCTAAGGGTTATCGACAAGTTCAAGGGGTTGACTACGATGAGACTTTCTCACCGGTAGCGAAGCTAAAGTCCGTCCGAATCATGTTAGCAATTGCCGCATTCTACGATTATGAGATATGGCAAATGGACGTCAAAACGGCATTCCTTAATGGTTTCCTTAAGGAAGAATTGTATATGATGCAGCCGGAAGGTTTTGTCGATCCTAAGAATGCTAACAAGGTGTGCAAGCTCCAACGCTCGATTTATGGGCTGGTGCAAGCATCTCGGAGTTGGAACATTCGCTTTGATGAGATGATCAAAGCGTTTGGGTTTACGCAGACTTATGGAGAAGCCTGCGTTTACAAGAAAGTGAGTGGGAGCTCTGTAGCATTTCTCATACTATATGTAGATGACATACTTTTGATGGGAAATGATATAGAACTCTTGGACAGCATCAAGGCCTACTTGAATAAGAGTTTTTCAATGAAGGACCTTGGTGAAGCTGCTTATATATTAGGCATCAAGATCTATAGAGATAGATCAAGACGCCTCATAGGTCTTTCACAAAGCACATACCTTGATAAGATATTGAAGAAGTTCAATATGGATCAGTCTAAGAAGGGGTTCTTGCCTGTGTTGCAAGGTGTGAAATTGAGCTCAGCTCAATGTCCGACCACGGCAGAAGATATAGAAGAGATGAGTGTCATCCCCTATGCCTCAGCCATAGGTTCTATTATGTATGCCATGCTGTGTACCAGACCTGATGTAAACCTTGCCGTAAGTTTGGTAGGAAGGTACCAAAGTAATCCCGGCAAGGAACACTGGACAGCGGTCAAAAATATCCTGAAGTACCTGAAAAGGACTAAGGAAATGTTTCTCATTTATGGAGGTGACGAAGAGCTCGTCGTAAAGGGTTACGTCGACGCTAGCTTCGACACAGATCTGGATGACTCTAAGTCACAGACCGGATACGTGTATATTTTGAATGGTGGGGCAGTAAGCTGGTGCAGTTGCAAGAAGAGCGTCGTGGCGGGATCTACATGTGAAGCGGAGTACATGGCAGCCTCGGAGGCAGCACATGAAGCAATATGGGTGAAGGAGTTCATCACCGACCTAGGAGTCATACCCAATGCGTCGGGGCCAATCAAACTCTTTTGTGACAACACTGGAGCTATTGCACTTGCCAAGGAGCCCAGGTTTCACAAGAAGACAAGGCACATCAAGCGTCGCTTCAACTCCATTCGTGAAAATGTTCAAGATGGAGACATAGAGATTTGTAAAGTACATACGGACCTGAATGTAGCAGATCCGTTGACTAAACCTCTCCCTAGAGCAAAACATGATCAACACCAAAATTCCATGGGTGTTCGATTCATCACAATGTAACTAGATTATTGACTCTAGTGCAAGTGGGAGACTGTTGGAAATATGCCCTAGAGGCAATAATAAAAGCATTATTATTATATTTCTTTGTTCATGATAATTGTCTTTATTCATGCTATAATTGTATTATCCGAAAATCGTAATACATGTGTGAATAATAGACACCAACATGTCCCTAGTAAGCCTCTAGTTGACTAGCTCGTTGATCAACAGATAGTCATGATTTCCTGACTATGGACATTGGATGTCATTGATAACGGGATCACATCATTAGGAGAATGATGTGATGGACAAGACCCAATCCTAAACATAGCATAAAGATCGTGTAGTTCGTTTGCTAGAGTTTTTCCAATGTCAAGTATCCTTTCCTTAGACCATGAGATCGTGTAACTCCCGGATACCGTAGGAGTGCTTTGGGTGTACCAAACGTCACAACGTAACTGGGTGACTATAAAGGTATACTACGGGTATCTCCGAAAGTGTCTGTTGTGTTGACACGGATCAAGACTGGGATTTGTCACTCCGTGAGACGGAGAGGTATCACTGGGCCCACTCGGTAATGCATCATCATAATGAGCTCAAAGTGACCAAGTGTCTGGTCACGGGATCATGCATTACGGTACGAGTAAAGTGACTTGCCGGTAACGAGATTGAACGAGGTATTGGGATACCGACGATCGAATCTCGGGTAAGTAACATACCGATTGACAAAGGGAATTGCATACGGGGTTGATTGAATCCTCGACATCGTGGTTCATCCGATGAGATCATCGTGGAGCATGTGGGAGCCAACATGGGTATCCAGATCCCGCTGTTGGTTTTGACCGGAGAGTCGTCTCGGTCATGTCTACATGTCTCCCGAACCCGTAGGGTCTACACACTTAAGGTTCGGTGACACTAGGGTTGTAGGGATATGTATATGCAGTAACCCGAATGTTGTTCGGAGTCCCGGATGAGATCCCGGACGTCACGAGGAGTTCCGGAATGGTTCGGAGGTAAAGATTTATATATGGGAAGTCCTATTTCGGCCATCGGGACAAGTTTCGGGGTCATCGGTATTGTACCGGGACCACCGGAAGGGTCCCGGGGGTCCACCGGGTGGGGCCACCTGTCCCGGGGGGCCACATGGGCTGTAGGGGGTGCGCCTTGGCCTACATGGGCCAAGGGCACCAGCCCCAAGAGGCCCATGCGCCTAGGGTTTCAAGGGGAAGAGTCCTAGGAGGGGAAGGCACCTCCTAGGTGCCTTGGAGGGGAGGGAAACCTCCCTTGGCCGCCGCCCCCCTAGGAGATTGGATCTCCTAGGGCCGGCTCCCCCCCTTGGCCCTCCTATATATAGTGGGGAAGGAGGGCTTTTCATACACGCCTTTGGTTGCCTCCTTCTCCCTCACCAACACCTCCTCCTCCATGGCGCTTGGCGAAGCCCTGACGGAGTACTGCAGCTCCATCGCCACCACGCCGTCGTGCTGCTGCTGGAGCCATCTTCCTCAACCTCTCCTTCCCTCTTGCTGGATCAAGAACAAGGAAACGTTACGCTGACCGTACGTGTGTTGAACGCGGAGGTGCCGTCCGTTCGGTGCTAGGATCTCCGGTGATTTGGATCACGTCGTGTTCGACTACCTCATCCCCGTTCTTTGAACGCTTCCGCTCGCGATCTACAAAGGTATGTAGATGCATCCGATCACTCGTTGCTAGATGAACTCATAGATGGATCTTGGTGAAACCGTAGGAAATTTTTTGTTTTCTGCAACGTTCCCCAACACCTTCGGTACATCAAAACACATAAACTCATATTACCGATCGTTACCGAACGGTAAGCGTGCGGACCTTACGGGTTCGAGAACTATGTAGACATGACCGAGACTCATCTCCGGTCAGTAACCAACAGCGGAACCTGGATGCTCATATTGGCTCCTACATATTCTACGAAGATCTTTATCGGTCAAACCGCATAACAACATACGTTGTTCCCTTTGTCATCGGTATGTTACTTGCCCGAGATTCGATCGTCTGTATCTCAATACCTAGTTCAATCTCATTACCGGCAAGTCTCTTTACTTGTTCCATAATACATCATCCCGCAACTAACTCATTAGTTGCAATGCTTGCAAGGCTTAAAGTGATGTGCATTACCGAGAGGGCCTAGAGATACCTCTCCGACAAATGAAGTGACAAATCCTAATCTCGATCTATGCCAACTCAACAAGTACCATCGGAGACACCTTTAGAGCACCTTTATAATCACCCAGTTACGTTGTGATGTTTGGTAGCACACAAAGTGTTCCTCCGGTATTCGGGAGTTGCATAATCTCATAGTCATAGGAACATGTATAAGTCATGAAGAAAGCAATAGCAATATACTAAACGATCGAATGCTAAGCTAACAGAATGGGTTAAGTTAATCACATCATTCTCTAATGATGTGATCCCGTTAATCAAATGACAACTGATGTCTATGGCTAGGAAACTTAACCATCTTTGATTCAACGAGCTAGTCAAGTAGAGGCATACTAGTGACACTCTGTTTCTCTATGTATTCACACATGTACTAAGTTTCCGGTTAATACAATTCTAGCATGAATAACAAACATTTACCATGATATAAGGAAATATAAATAACAACTTTATTATTGCCTCTAGGGCATATTTCCTTCACTCTCCCACTTGCACTAGAGTCAATAATCTAGTTCACATCGTTTATGTGATTTAACACCAATAGCTCACATATTCATGTGATTAGTTCACATCTCCATGTGACTAGCACCCAAAGGGTTTACCAGAGTCAATAATCTAGTTCACATTGCTATGTGATTAACACCCAAAGAGTGATCATGTTTTGCTTGTGAGAGAAATTTAGTCAACGGGTCTGCCACATTCACAGCCGTATGTATTTTGCAAATTTTCTATGTCTACAATGCTGTGCACGGAGCTACTCTAGCTAATTGCTCCCACTTTCAATATGTATCTAGATCGAGACTTAGAGTCATCCAGATCGGTGTCAAAGCTTGCATCAACGTAACTCTTTACGACGAACTGTCACCTCCATAACCGAGAAACATTTCCTTATTCCACCAAGGATATTTTTGACCGCTGTCCAGTGATCCACTACTGGATCACTATTGTATCCTCTTGCCAAACTTATGGTGAGGTACACAATAGGTCTGGTACACAGCATAGCATACTTTGTAGAACCTATGACTGAGGCATAGGAAATGACTTTTCATTCTCTTTCTATTTTCTACCATGGTCGGGTTTTGAGTCTTTACTCAACTTCACACCTTGCAACACAGGCAAGAACTCCTTCTTTGACTGTTCCATTTTGAACTACTTCAAAATCTTGTCAAGGTATGTACTCATTGAAAATATATCAAGCGTCTTGATCTATCTCTATAGATCTTGATGCTCAATATGTAAGTAACTTCACCAAGGTCTTTCTTTGAAAATCTCCTTTCAAACATTCCTTCATGCTTTCCAGAAAATTCTACATTATTTCTGATCAACAATATGTCATTCACATATACTTATCAGAAATGTTGTAGTGCTCCCACTCACTTTCTTGTAAATACAGGCTTCACCCAAGTCTGTCTAAAACCATATGCTTTGATCACTTTATCAAAGCATATGTTCCAACTCCGAGATGCTTGCACCAGTCCATAGATGGATCGTTGGAGCTTGGTCACTTTGTTAGCACCTTTAGGATCGACAAAACCTTCTGGTTGCATCATATACAACTCTTCTTTGAGAAATCCATTAAGGAATGCAGTTTTGACATCCATTTGCCAGATTTCATAAAATGCGTCAACAGCTAACATGATTCGGACAGACTTTTAAGTATCGATACGAGTGAGAAAATCTCATCGTAGTCAACACCTTGAACTTGTCGAAAACATTTTGCGACAATTCGAGCTTTGTAGATAGTAACATTACTATCAGCATCCTTCTTCCTCTTGAAGATCCATTTATTCTTAATGACTCACGATCAACAGGCAAGTCAATCAAAGTCCATACTTTGTTCTCATACATGGATCCCATCTCAGATTTCATGGCCTCAAGCCATTTTGCGGAACCTGGGCTCATCGTCGCTTCCTCATAGTTTGTAGGTTCGTCATGGTCTAGTAACATGACTTCCAGAACAGGATTGCCGTACCACTCTGGTGCGGACCGTACTCTGGTTGACCTACGAGGTTCGGTAGTAACTTGATCTGAAGTTTCATGATCATCGTCATTAGCTTCCTTACTAATTGGTGTAGGAATCACTAGAACTGATTTCTGTGATGAACTACTTTCCAATTCGGGATAAGGTACAATTACCTTATCAAGTTCTACTTTCCTCCCACTCACTTCTTTCGAGAGAAACTCCTTCTCTAGAAAGGATCCATTCTTAGCAACAAAATATCTTGCCTTTGGATCTGTGATAGAAGGTGTACCCAACAGTTCCTTTTGGGTATCCTATGAAGACGCACTACTCCGATTTGGGTTCGAGCTTATCAGTTTAAAAGTTTTTCACATAAGCATCGCAACCCCAAACTTTTAAGAAACGACAGCTTTGGTTTCTTGCCAAACCATAGTTTATACGGTGTCATCTCAACAGATTTAGATGGTGCCCTATTTAACGTGAATGCAGCTATCTCTAATGCATGACCCCAAAATGATAGCGGTAAATCAGTAAGAGACATCATAGATCGCACCATATCTAGTAAAGTGCGATTACGACGTTTGGGCACACCATTACGCTGTGGTGTTCCAGGTGGCGTGAGTTGCGAAACTATTCCACATTGTTTCAAATGAAGACCAAACTCATAACTCAAATATTCTCTTCCACGATCAGATCGTAGAAACTTTATTTTCTTGTTACAATGATTTTCCACTTCACTCTGAAATTCTTTGAACTTTTCAAATGTTTCAAACTTATGTTTCATCAAGTAGATATACCCATATCTGCTCAAATCATATGTGAAGATCAGAAAATAACGATACCTGCCGCGAGCGTCAACACTCATCGGATCGCATACATCAGTATGTTTTATTTCCAATAAGTCAGTTGCTCGCTCCATTGTTCCAGAGAACGAAGTCGTAGTCATCTTGCCCATGAGGCATGGTTCGCAAGCATCAAGTGATTCATAATCAAGTGATTCCAAAAGCCCATCAGCAAGGAGTTTCTTCATGCGCTTTACACCAATATGACCTAAATGGCAGTGCCACAAATAAGTTGCACTATCATTATTAACTTTGCATCTTTTGGCTTCAATATTATGAATATGTGTATCACTATGATCGAGATCCAATAAACCATTTTCATTGGGTGTATGACCATAGAAGGTTTTATTCATGTAAACAGAACAAGAATTATTCTCTAACTTAAATGAATGACCGTATTGCAATAAACATGATCAAATCATATTCATGCTCAACGCAAACACCAAATAACACTTATTTAGGTTCAACACTAATCCGAAAGTATAGGGAGTGTGCGATGATGATCATATCAATCTTGGAACTACTTCCAACACACATCGTCACTTCACCCTTAACTAGTTCTGTTCATTCTGCAACTCCGGTTTCAAGTTACTACTCTTAGCAACTGAACCAGTATCAAATGCCGAGAGGTTGCTATAAACACTAGTAAAGTACACATCAATAACATGTATATCCAATATACCTTTGTTCACTATGCCATCCTTCTTATCTGCCAAGTATCTAGGGTAGTTCCACTTCCAGTGACCATTTCCTTTGCAGTAGAAGCACTCAGTTTCAGGCTTGGGTCTAGCTTTGGGCTTCTTCACGGGAGTGACAACTTGCTTGTCATGTTGGGGATCGTAGCAGAAATTTAAAATTTTCTACGCATCACCAAGATCAATCTATGGAGTAATCTAGCAACGAGGGGAAGGGGAGTGCATCTACATACCCTTGTAGATCGCTAAGCGGAAGCGTTGCAAGAACGCGGTTGGTGGAGTCGTACACGCAGCGATTCAGATTGCGGTCGATTTCGATCTAAGCGCCGAACAACGACGCCTCCGCGTTCAACACACGTACAGCCCGGTGACGTCTCCCGCGCCTTGATCCAGCAAGGAGAGAGGGAGAGGTTGGGGAAGACTCCGCCCAGCAGAAGCACGACGGCGTGGTGATGGTGGAGGAGCGCGGGACTCCAGCAGGGCTTCACCAAGCACTACGAGAGATGAGGAGGGAGAAAGGTAGGGCTGCGCCAAGAGGGAGAACAAATCATGTGTTGGGCAGCCCCCAATACCTCAAGTATATATAGGGGGAGGGGAGGGGCTGCGCCCCCATCCCTAGGGGTGGCGGCAGCCCCAAAACCCATCTAGGGTGCGGCCAAGGGGGGAAGAGAGGGGGGCGCCCTAGGGTGGGCCTTAAGGCCCATCTGGACCTAGGGTTTGCCCCCTTCCCACTCTCCACGCGCCTTGGGCCTTGGTGGGGGGGGGGGCGCACCAGCCTACCTGGGGCTGGTCCCCTCCTACACTTGGCCCACACAGCCTTCTGGGGCTGGTGGCCCCACCTGGTGGACCCCCGGGACCCTCCCGGTGGTCCCGGTACGTTACCGATAGCACACAAACCTTTCTGGTGACCAAAATGGGACTTCGCATATATAAATCTTTACCTCCGGACCATTCCGGAACTCCTCGTGACGTCCGGGATCTCATCCGGGACTCCGAACAACATTCGGTAACCGCGTACATACTTCCGCTATAACCCTAGCGTCATCGAACCTTAAGCGTGTAGACCCTACGGGCTCGGGAGTCATGCAGACATGGCCGAGACAACTCTCTGGTCAATAACGAACAGCGGGATCTGGATACCCATGTTGGCTCCCACATGCTCCACGATGATCTCATCGGATGAACCACGATGTCAAGGATTCAATCAATCTCGTATACAATTCCCTTTGTCTATCGGTACGATACATGCCCGAGATTCGATCGTCGGTATCCCGATACCTTGTTCAATCTCGTTACCGGCAAGTCTCTTTACTCGTTCCGTAACACACCATCCCGTGATCAACTCCTTGGTCACATTGTGCACATTATGATGATGTCCTACCGAGTGGGCCCAGAGATACCTCTCCGTTACACTGAGTGACAAATCTTAGTATCGATTCATGCCAACCCAACAGACACTTTCGGAGATACCCGCAGTGCACCTTTATAGCCACCCAGTTACGTTGTGACGTTTGGTACACCCAAAGCATTCCTACGGTATCCGGGAGTTGCACAATCTCATGGTCTAAGGAAATGATACTTGACATTAGAAAAGCTTTAGCATACGAACTACATGATCTTGTGCTAGGCTTAGGATTGGGTCTTGTCCATCACATCATTCTCCTAATGATGTGATCCCGTCATCAACAACATCCAATGTCCATGGTCAGGAAACCGTAACCATCTATTGATCAATGAGCTAGTCAACTAGAGGCTTACTAGGGACATGGTGTTGTCTATGTATCCACACATGTATCTGAGTTTCCTATCAATACAATTCTAGCATGGATAATATACGATTATCATGAACAAGGAAATATAATAATAACTAATTTATTATTGCCTCTAGGGCATATTTCCAACAGTCTCCCACTTGCACTAGAGTCAATAATCTAGTTCACATCATTATGTGATTGTAATCAATCCAACACCCATGGGTTTTGTTCATATCTTGCTTGTGAGAGAGGTTTATTAGTCAATGAGTCTCAACCTTTCAGATCCATGTGTGTTTTACAAATCTCTATGTCATCTTGTAGATGCAGCTACCACGCGCTACTTGGAGCTATTCCAAATGACTGTTCTACCATACGAATCGGGTTTACTACTCAGAGTCATCCGGATTAGTGTCAAAGTTTGCATCGACGTAACCCTTTACGATGAACTCTTTTACCACCTCCATAATCGAGAAAATTCCTTAGTCCACTAGTTACTAAGGATAAGTTCGACCGCTGTCATGTGATCCATTCCTGGATCACTCTTGTACCCCTTGACTGAATCGTGGCAAGGCACACTTCAGGTGCGGTACACAGTATAGCATACTGTAGAGCCTATGTCTAAAGCATAGGGGACGACCTTCGTCCTTTCTCTCTCTTCTGCCGTGGTCAGGTCTTGAGTCTTACTCAATGCTCATACCTTGTAACACAGCCAAGAACTTTGCTGATCTATTTTGAACTCCTTCAAAATCTTGTTACGGTATGTATTCATTTGAAAGTACTATTAAGCGTTTTTGATCTATCCTTATAGATCTTGATGCTCAATGTTCAAGTAGCTTAATCCAGGTTTTCCATTGAAAAACACTTTTCAAATAACCCTTCATGCTTTCCAGAAATTCTACATCATTTTTGATCAACAATATGTGAACAACATATACTCATCAAAAATTCTATAGTGCTCCCACTCACTTCTTTGGAAATACAAGTTTCTCATAAACTTTGTATAAACCCAAAATCTTTGATCATCTCATCAAAGCGTATATTCCAATTCCGAGTTGACTGACTCGTGGCAAGGCACACTTCAGGTGCGGTACACAGTATAGCATACTGTAGAGCCTATGTCTAAAGCATAGGGGACGACCTTCGTCCTTTCTCTCTCTTCTGCCGTGGTCAGGTCTTGAGTCTTACTCAATGCTCATACCTTGTAACACAGCCAAGAACTTTGCTGATCTATTTTGAACTCCTTCAAAATCTTGTTACGGTATGTATTCATTTGAAAGTACTATTAAGCGTTTTTGATCTATCCTTATAGATCTTGATGCTCAATGTTCAAGTAGCTTAATCCAGGTTTTCCATTGAAAAACACTTTTCAAATAACCCTTCATGCTTTCCAAAAATTCTACATCATTTTTGATCAACAATATGTGAACAACATATACTCATCAAAAATTCTATAGTGCTCCCACTCACTTCTTTGGAAATAAAAGTTTCTCATAAACTTTGTATAAACCCAAAATCTTTGATCATCTCATCAAAGCGTATATTCCAATTCCGAGATGCTTACTCCAGTCCTTAGAAGGATTGCTGGAGCTTTGCATACTTGTTAGCATCTTTCAGGATTGACAAAATCTTCTGGTTGCATCACATACAACCTTTCCTCAAGAAAAACGTCGAGGAAACAATGTTTTGACATCCTATCTGCAAGATTTCATAAATAATGCAGTAACTGCTAACATAATTCCAACAGACTCTTAGCATCACTACGAGTGAGAAAGTCTCATCGTAGTCAACTCCTTGAACTTGTCGGAAAACATCTTAACGACAAGTCGAGCTTTCTTAATGGTGACACTTACCATCATTGTCCGTCTTCCTTTTAAAATCCATCTGCATCCAACAGCCTTATGACCATCAAGTAGTTCTTCCAAAGTCTATACTTTGTTTCTATACATGGATCCTCTCTCGGATTTTATGGCCTCGAGCCATTCATCGGAATCCGGGCCCACCATCGCTTCTCCATAGCTCGTAGGTTCATTGTTGTCTAGCAACATGACTTCCAAGACAGGATTACGTACCACTCTAAAGTAGTACACATCCTTGTCGACCTATGAGGTTTGGTAGTGACTTGATCCATGATTACTATCATAAGCTTCCACTTCAATTGGTGTAGGTGCCACAGGAACAACTTCCTGTGCCCTGCTACACACTAGTTGAAGTGACGGTTCAATAACCTCATCAAGTCTCCACCATCCTCCCACTCAATTCTTTCGAGAGAAACTTTTCCTTGAGAAAGGACCTGTTTCTAGAAACAATCACTTTTGCTTCCGGATCTGAAATAGGAGGTACACCCAACTATTTTTGGGTATTCTATGAAGATGCATTTATCCGCTTTGGGTTCGAGCTTATCAGCCTAAAACTTTTTCACATAAGCGTCGCAGCCCCAAACTTTTAAGAAACGACAGCTTAGGTTTCTCTAAACCATAGTTCATACGGTGTCGTCTCAACGGAATTGTGTGGTGCCCTATTTAAAGTGAGTGCGGTTGTCTCTAATGCCTAACCCATAAACGATAGTGGTAATTCGATAAGAGACATCATGGTATGCACCATATCCAATAGGGTGCAGTTGTGATGTTCGGACACACCATCACTTTATGGTGATCCAGGCGGTATTAGTCGTGAAACAATTTCCATAATGTCTTGATTGTGTGCCAAACTCATAACTCAGATATTCATCTCTATGATCATATCATAGACATTTCACCCTCTTGTCACGACGATCTTCAACTTCACTCTGAAATTACTTGAACCTTTCAATAATTCAGACTTGTGTTTCATCAAGTAAATATACTCAGCATCTACTCAAATCATCTGTGAAGTAAGAACATAACGATATCCACTGCGTGCCTCAGCACTCATTGGACTGCACACATCAAAATATATTACTTCCAACAAGTTGCTTTCTTGTTCCATCTTACTGAAAACGAGGCCTTTCAGTCATCTTACCCATGTGGTATGATTTGCATGTCTCAAGTGATTCAAAATCAAGTGAGTCCAAACGATCCATCTGTATGGAGTTTCTTCATGCATATATACCAATAGGCATGCTTCGCATGTCTCAAGTGATTAAAATCAAGTGAGTCCAAAGATCCATCAACATGGAGCTTCTTCATGCGTTTTATACCATTATGACTCAAATTACAGTGCCACAAGTATGTGGTACTATCATTACTATCTTATATCTTTTGGCATGAACATGTGTATCACTACGATCGAGATTCAATGAACCATTCATTTTAGGTGCAAGACCATTGAAGGTATTATTGAAATAAACAGAGTAACCATTATTCTCCTTAAATGAACAACCATGTGGTGATAAACATAATCCAATCATGTCTATGCTCAACGCAAACACCAAATAACAATTATTTCGGTTTAACACCAATCCCAATGGTAGAGGGAGCATGCAATGTTTGATCACATCAACCTTGGAAACACTTCCAACACATATCGTCATCTCACCTTTAGCTAGTTTCCGCAGCCTTTTATTTCGAGTTACTAACGCTTAGCAACCGAACCAGTATTTATTACCCCGGTGCTACTAGGAGTACTAGTAAAGTACACATTAACATAATGTATATCCAATATACTTCTATCGACCTTGCCAGCCTTCTAATCTACCAAGTATCTAGGGTAATTCTGCTCCAGTGGCTGTTCCCTTTATTACAGAAGCACTTAGTCTCGGGTTTGGGTTCAACCTTGGGTTTCTTCACTAGAGCAGCAGCTGAATTGCCGTTTCATGAAGTATCCCTTCTTGCCCTTGCCCTTCTTGAAACTAGTGGTTTAACCATCAACAATTGATGCTCCTACTTGATTTCTACTTTCGCGGTGTCAAACATCGCGAATTGCTCATGGATCATCATGTCTATCCCTGATATGTTATAGTTCATCACTAAGCTCTAATAGCTTGGTGACAGTGACTATGGGGAACTATCACTATCTCATCTGGAAGATTAATTCCCACTCGATTCAAGCGATTGTAGTACTCAGGCAATCTGAGCACATGCTCAACGATTGAGCTTTTCTCCCTTAGTTTGCAGGCGTAAGAAACTTGTCAGAGGTCTCATACCTCTTGACATGGGCACTAGTCTGAAATCCCAATTTCAGTCTTTGGAACATCTCATATGTTCTGCGACGTTTCAAAAACGTCTTTGGTGTCACAATTCTAAACCGTTAGTATTACACACTGAACTATCACGTAGTCATCAAAACGTGTATGTCAGATGTTTCCCAACATCTACAAACGACGCTCGAGGTTCAACGCACTGAGCGGTGCATTAAGGACATAGCCCTTCTGTGCAGCAATGAGGACAATCCTCAGTTCACGGACCTAGTCCGCATAATTGCTACTGTCAACTCTCAACTAAATTTTCTCTAGGAACATATCTAAAACAGTAGAACCAAAGCGTGAGCTACGACATAATTTGCAAAGACCTTTTGACTATGTTCATGATAATTAAGTTCATCTAATCAAATTATTCAAAGAACTCCCAGTTAGATAGACATCCCTTTAGTCATCTAAGTGATACATGATCCGAGTCAACTAGGTCATGTCCGATCATCACGTGAGATGGACTAGTCATCATCGGTGAACATCTTCATGTTGATCGTATCCACTATACGACTCATGTTCGACCTTTCGGTCTTCCGTGTTCCGAGGCCATATCTGTACATGCTAGGCTCGTCAAGTTAACCTCCTAAGTGTATTGCGTGTGTAAATCTGGCTTACACCCGTTGTATGCGAACGTTAGAACCTATCACACCCGATCATCACGTGGTGCTTCGGAACAACGGACCTTAGCAACGGTGCACAGTTAGGGGGAACACGATCCTTGATATTTTAATGAGGGATCATCTTATTTATGCTACCGTCGTTCTAAGCAAATAAGATGTAAACATGACAAACATCACATGCAAATCATAAAGTGACATGATATGGCCAATATCATCTTGCGCCTTTGATCTCCATCTTTGAGGCACGGCATGAACACCATCATCACCGGAATGACACCATGATCTCCATCATCGTGTCTTCATGAAGTTGCCTCGCCAACTATTACTTCTACTACTATGGCTAACGGTTAGCAATAAAGTAAAGTAATTACATGGCGTTTTCATTGACACGCAGGTCATAAATAAATTAAGACAACTCCTATGGCTCCTGCCGGTTGTCATACTCATCGACATGCAAGTCGTGATTCCTATTACAAGAACATGATCAATCTCATACATCACATATATCATTCATCACATCCTTTTGGCCATATCACATCACATAGCATACCCTGCAAAAACAAGTTAGACATCCTCTAAATGTTGTTGCATGTTTTACGTGGCTGCTATGGGTTTCTAGCAAGAACGTTTCTTACCTACGCAAAACCACAACGGTGATATGCCAATTGCTATTTACCCTTCATAAGGACCCTTTTCATCGAATCCGATCCGACTAAAGTGGGAGAGACAGACACCCGCCAGCCACCTTATGCATCAAGTGCATGTCAGTCGGTGGAACCAGTCTCACGTAAGCGTACGTGTAAGGTCGGTCCAGGCCGCTTCATCCCACAATGCTGCCGAATCAAGATAAGACTAGTAACGGCGAGCAAATTGAACAAATCATCGCCCACAACTACTTTGTGTTCTACTCGTGCATAGAAACTACGCATAGACCTGCTCATGATGCCACTGTTGGGGATCGTAGCAGAAATTTAAAATTTTCTACGCATCACCAAGACCAATCTATGGAGTAATTTAGCAACGAGGGGAAGGGGAGTGCATCTACATACCCTTGTAGATCGCTAAGCGGAAGCATTGCAAGAACACGGTTGGTGGAGTCGTACACGCAGCGATTCAGATCGCGGTCGATTCCGATCTAAGCGCCGAACAACGGCGCCTCCGCGTTCAACACACGTACAGCCCGGTGACGTCTCCCGCGCCTTGATCCAGCAAGGAGAGAGGGAGAGGTTGGGGAAGACTCCATCCAGCAGCAGCACGACGGCGTGGTGATGGTGGAGGAGCGCGGGACTCCAGCAGGGCTTCGCCAAGCACTACGAGAGACGAGGAGGGAGAAAGGTAGGGCTGCGCCCAGAGGGAGATCAAATCATGTGTTGGGAAGCCCCCAATACCTCAAGTATATATAGGGGGAGGGGAGGGGCTGCGCCCCCATCTAGGGTTCCATCCCTAGGGGTGGCGGCAGCCTCAAAACCCATCTAGGGCGTGGCCAAGGGGGGGAAGAGAGGGGGGCGCCCTAGGGTGGGCCTTAAGGCCCATCTGGACCTAGGGTTTGCCCCCTTCCCACTCTCCACGCGCCTTGGGCCTTGGTGGGGGGGGCGCACCATCCCACCTGGGGCTGGTCCCCTCCTACACTTGGCCCACGCAGCCTTCTGGGGCTGGTGGCCCCACCTGGTGGACCCCCGGGACCCTCTCGGTGGTCCCGGTACGTTACCGATAGCACCCGAAACCTTTCCGGTGACCAAAACGGGACTTCGCATATATAAATCTTTACCTCTGGACCATTCTGGAACTCCTCGTGACGTCCGGGATCTCATCCGGGACTCCGAATAACATTCGGTAACCGCGTACATACTTTCCCTATAACCCTAGCGTCATCGAACCTTAAGTGTGTAGACCCTACGGGCTCGGGAGTCATGCAAACATGGCCGAGACAACTCTCCGGTCAATAACCAACAGCGGGATCTGGATACCCATGTTGGCTCCCACATGCTCCACGATGATCTCATCGGATGAACCACGATGTCAAGGATTCAATCAATCCCGTATACAATTCCCTTTGTTTATCGGTAAGATACTTGCCCGAGATTCGATCGTCGGTATCCCGATACCTTGTTCAATCTCATTACCGGCAAGTCTCTTTACTCGTTCCGTAAGACATCATCCCGTGATCAACTCCTTGGTCACATTGTGCACATTATGATGATGTCCTACCGAGTGGGCCCAGAGATACCTCTCTGTTACACGGAGTGACAAATCCCAGTATCGATTCATGCCAACCCAATAGACACTTTCGGAGATACCCGCAGTGCACCTTTATAGCCACCCAGTTACATTGTGACGTTTGGTACACCCAAAGCATTCCTATGGTATCCGGGAGTTGCACAATCTCATGGTCTAAGGAAATGATACTTGACATTAGAAAAGCTTTAGCATACGAACTACACGATCTTGTGCTAGGCTTAGGATTGGGTCTTGTCCATCACATCATTCTCCTAATGATGTGATCCCGTCATCAACGACATCCAATGTCCATGGTCAGGAAACCGTAACCATCTATTGATCAACGAGCTAGTCAACTAGAGGCTTACTAGGGACATGGTGTTGTCTATGTATCCACACATGTATCTGAGTTTCCTATCAATACAATTCTAGCATGGATAATAAACAATTATCATGAACAAGGAAATATAATAATAACTAATTTATTATTGCCTCTAGGGCATATTTCCAACATGTCATTCTTATTCAAGTTCCCTTTTTATCCCTTTGCCCTTTTCTTGAAACTAGTGGTCTTGTCAACCATCAACACTTGATGCTCTTTCTTGATTTCTACCTTCGTCGATTTCAGCATCACGAAGGGCTTGGGAATTGTTTCCGTTATCCCTTCCATATTATAGTTCATCACGAAGTTCTAGTAACTTGGTGACAGTGACTAGAGAACTCTGTCAATCACTATCTTATCTGGAAGATTAACTCCCACTTGATTCATGTGATTGTATTACTCAGACAATCTGAGCACATGCTGACTGGTTAAGCTATTCTCTTCCATCTTGTAGGCAAAGTACTTGTGAAAGGTCTCATACCTTTCGACATGGGCATGAGTCTGAAATACTATTTCAACTCTTGGAACATCTCATATGCTCCGTGGCGTTTCAAAACGTCTTTGAAGCGCCGATTCTAAGCCATAAAGCATGGTTCACTAAACTATCAAGTAATCATCATATCGAGCTTACCAAACGTTCATAACATGTGCATCTGCTCCTGCAATAGGTCTGTCACCTAGCGGTGCATCAAGGACATAATTCTTCTGTGCAGCAATGAGGATAATCCTCAAATCACGGATCCAATCCGCATCATTGCTACTAACATCTTCCAACTTATTTTTCTCGAGGAACATATCAAAAATAAACAGGGAGCTACATCGCAAGCTATTGATCTACAACATAGTTATGCAAATTCTATCAGGACTAAGTTCATGATAAATTAAAGTTCAATTAATCATATTACATAAGAACTCCCACTTAGATAGACATCCCTCTAGTCATCTAAATGATCACGTGATCCAAATCAACTAAACCATGTCCGATCATCACGTGAGTTGGAGTAGTTTTCAATGGTGAACATCACTATGTTGATCATATCTACTATATGATTCACGCTCGAACTTTTGGTCTCTAGTGTTTTGAGGCCATATCTGCATATTCTAGGCTCGTCAAGTTTAACCCGAGTATTTTCTGCGTGTGCAAAACTGGCTTACACCCATTGTATGTGAACGTAGAGCTTATCACACCCAATCATCACGTGGTGTCTCGGCACGACGAACTTTGGCAACGCTGCATACTCAGGGAGAGCACTTGTACCTTAAAATTTAGTGAGAGATCATCTTATAATGCTACCGCCGAACTAAGCAAAATAAGATGCATAAAGGATAAACATCACATGCAATCAAAATATGTGACATGATATGGCCATGATCATCTTGCGCCTTTGATCTCCATCTCCAAAGTACCGTCATGATCTCTATCGCCACCGGCATGACACCATGATCTCCATCATCTTGATCTCTATCAACGTGTCATCACATGGTCGTCTCACCAACTATTGCGTTTGCAACTATTGCTATCACATAGCGATAAAGTAAAGCAATTATATGGCGCTTGCACCTTATGCAATAAAGAGACAACCATAAGGCTCATGCCAGTTGCCGATAACTTTAACAAAACATGATCATATCATACAACAATTTATATCTCATCACATCTTGACCATATCACATCACAACATGCCCTGCAAAAACAAGTTAGACGTCCTCTACTTTGTTGTTGCAAGTTTTACGTGGCTGCTATGGGCTAAGCAAGAACCGTTCTTACCTACGCATCAAAAACCACAACGTAGTATAGTGATTGCTTTTTGATCTTCAGAAAGAACCCTGTTCATTGAAACTGATTCAATTAAAGTTGGAGAAACAGACACCCACTAGCCACCTGTGTGCGAAGCACGGCGGTAGAACTAGTCTCGCGTAAACGTACGCGTAATGTCGGTCTGGGCCGCTTCACCCAACAATACCGCTGAATCAAGAATCAACTAGTGATAGCAAGCAATATGTATATACCCACGCCCACAATTCCTTTGTGTTCTACTCGTGCATATAACATCTACGCATAGACCTGGCTCTGATACCACCATTGGGGAACGCAGTAATTTCAAAAAAAATCGTACGCACATGCAAGATCATGGTGATGCATAGAAACGAGAGGGGAGAGTGTTGTCCACGTACCCTCGTAGACCGTAAGAAGAAGTGTTATGACAACACGGTTGATGTAGTCGTACGTCTTCACGATCGACCGATCCTAGTACCGAACGTACGACACCTCCGCGATCTGCACACGTTCAGCTCGGTGACGTCCCACGAACTCACGATCCAGTAGAGCTTCGAGGGAGAGTTCCTTCAGCACGACGGCGTGATGATGGTGTTGATGAAGCTACCGACGCAGGGCTTCGCCTAAGCACCGCTACGATATGACCGAGGTGGATTATGGTGGAGGGGGCACCGCACACGGCTAAAAGATCAATGATCAACTTGTGTGTCTATGGGGTGCCTCCTGGCCACGTATATAAAGGAGTGGAGGAGGGGGAGGGCTGGCCCTCCTATGGCGCGCCCTTGGGAGTCCTACTCCCACCGGGAGTAGGATTCCCCCCTTCCATGTAGTAGGAGTAGGAGAGAAGGAAAGGGAAAAGAGAAGAGAAGGAAGGAGGGGCGCCGCCCCTCCCCCTAGAAAAATTCGTACTAGGCCTTGGGGGGGGGGCGCACAACCTTCTCTCTCTCTCTCTCTCTCTCTTTCCCTTAAAGCCCAATAAGGCCCATATACTCCCCGGCGAATTCCCGTAACTCTCCGGTACTCCGAAAAATACCCTAATCACTCGGAACCTTTCCGATGTCCGAATATAGTCGTCCAATATATCGATCTTTACGCCTCGACCATTTCGAGACTCCTCGTCATGTCCCCGATCTCATCCGGGGCTCCGAACTACCTTTGGTACATCAAAACACATAAACTCATATTATCGATCGTCACCGAACGTTAAGCGTGTGGACTCTGCGGGTTCGAGAACTATGTAGACATGACCGAGACTCGTCTTCGGTCAATAACCAATAGCAGAACCTGGATGCTCATATTGGCTCCTACATATTCCATGAAGATCTTTATCGGTCAAACTGCATAACAACATACATTGTTCCCTTTGTCATCGGTATGTTACTTGCCTGAGATTCGATCGTCGGTATCTCAATAACTAGTTCAATATTGTTACCGCCAAGTCTCTTTACTCGTTCCGTAATACATCATCCCGCAACTAACTCATTAGTTGCATTGTTTGCATGGCTTAAAGTGATGTGCATTACCGAGAGGGCCCAGAGATACCTCTCCGACAATCGGAGTGACAAATCCTAATCTCGGTCTATGCCAACTCAACAAGTACCATCGGAGACACCTGTAGAGCACCTTTATAATCACCCAGTTAAGTTGTGACGTTTGGTAGCACACAAAGTGTTCCTCCGGTATTCGGGAGTTGCATAATCTCATAGTCATAGGAACATGTATAAGTCATGAATAAAGCAATAGCAATATACTAAACGATCGAATGCTAAGCTAACGGAATGGATCAAATCAATCACATCATTCTCTAATGATGTGATCCCGTTAATCAAATGACAACTCATGTCTATGGCTAGGAAACTTAACCATCTTTGATTCAACGAGCTAGTCAAGTAGAGGCATACTAGTGACACTCTGTTTGTCTATGTATTCACACATGTACTAAGTTTCCGGTTAATACAATTCTAGCATGAATAATAAACATTTATCATGATATAAGGAAATATAAATAACAACTTTATTATTGCCTCTAGGGCATATTTCCTTTAGCCAGCTCCGGCTTAACAAGGAGGAGCGCCCCCGGTGATGGAGTCGGGATGTTGGTGTGGACTATGGAGCGATGGAGCATCAACTCCATCTGCTCCTCGAACTCCGCATCGGTGTCGGCATAAACCTGGCCTGAGACCGCTAGCGCGGACTGCGACGGCGATTGCTGGTCCTCCTTATCACCGGAGGAGATGACGATCTCCACCTGCATTGATTCGCTGCCATTCGACGAGGACGATAGCCCGAGAGTCCATGGGCGGCGTCTCCACGAGCCACCAGATCCCGCGCCAGAACCGCCTGCCGGCGCGGACGCCCAGGACTTGCCCATCGCTAAGGATGTGAAGGGGGTGCGACGAGGAGGAGGAGGAGGAGGGGAAGGAGGATGATGCGACATGGACACCGCCAAATAGCCGTGGCCAGGACATGCGAAGGGCCGTCTAGCCGCTTCAATGCGGTGTAGCGGCCAGAGCTGGTTCCTCGGGAACCTATGCCTGCATTGAAGTGATGGCTGCCGGCCGGTCGCGTCGGTCAGCTCCGCCCTCCCTTCCTCCGGTCACATCGCGACATCAATGTCGGCCTCCTCGTGCTCTGGGCCGGCATGAATGAGGTGCAGTAAGAAGTGGGTGCATCGGAAGAAAAGCGTGGGAGGAGCGGGTGATGGGTTTTTGGTGGGCCAGGGCAGTCAGAAGCGGGCTTGGGAGTGGTCTGGACTCCCGCAACCCCCCACTTTTGTCTCTGGTTTGCGGGAGAAATCGCGTCTGGACTGCTCCGCGGACCGATACAGGTCGGTGTTGGACGGCTTCCACGGTCTGGACGGTTGCGGGAGGTTTACAGGTCCACCTTGGAGATGCCTTAATTGTATGCTTGCTTTTTCTACTGCGTGCAACTTATCTCTGCGTAGGTTATGTAACATACAATGAAAGGGAAGGTTGATAGGTGAGTTGTTATTGCAGTTCTGTAAAATTCTTCCCCTAAAATCTAGTTTTCCAATTAAATGTACAAATGGCATATGCACGTCAATTCTATCAACATAGTAATTCAAAACAACGTTATTCCAACACACATAATTCAACATTATTTGGAGCCACAATATATGAAATATGATTGAAAACTGAAAACCAAATTTGAACACAACTAATGTTCCAAATCATTCAAAGTAAATAAAGTACGAAGGAGTTCATTGACCAAGAAGCGACCACAAATGCTCAATAAGATCGTCATGAAGTTGTTCATGCCCCCCTTTGTTTTCAATCATGCAAGGCATTTCAGGAAATTTCTCAAGTTGCCGTTGATCCCTACATGGACCAACTTTGTTCCCCTCATTCCGATAGTGATAGTCTGGTGGCTATTCCGACACATGCAGTCATGATGCACCACACATCCTTTTGGTGTCAGAATCGTGCAGAGCCACGAAAAATGGCAAAGCGTGCTTGCAGAACCTCAAATGACCACTCAACATCCTTCCTACATTCTTCTTAACACCTTGCAAAGTGAATTCTCTTGTTAACTTGAGGATTTGATATTATCTTCACAAAAGTAGACCATGATGGATATATGCCATCAACAAGAGAATAGCTCATGTTGCATCCCATTTGTCGAACTCAATTCTAGCAGATCTCGAGTAGGGGTCCCGAACTAGTTGTCTTGATGCGATGGTAACAGAGACACGTGATTTACCCAGGTTCATGCTCTCCTAGGAGATAAAATCCAGCATCCTGCTTGTGTTGTATTGATTTGGGATGGAGTACAAAGTACAAGTTGGTCTACCACAAGATCGTTTTGTGTCATCTACGAGCCCTACCCCCTCATTTATATATGTACCAGGGGGTCTAGGTTTACAATTAGGTCGGCTATGCAGAAGGTAAACGTGTTGTAGACGACCTCTTAATCTTGGAGTATGCGCCTAGTCTTCGGGAACATACCTTTGACGCGCCTTGGGTCGCCTTGACGTGGTCCACTGGGGACCTAACGTGGGGATGGATGGCCCGGCCCACCTATCTAGGAGATGATGTGGCAAGTGACAAGTAATCTGGGACACCATCACTAGCCCCTGAAGCGATCTTCAAGTCGGAGACACTCCTTGGATCTTCCCAACATGTTCTGCTTCTTTGGCCGTCAATCATGAAAACTAGTTCAATGAATTCTCCCTGTGTCCGACTTCTTGTTCGTCCAAGCTTATCCTAAGAGTTATCATGCCCTCCTTGTTTTCTCACAAGTGTCTCACTGATCTCAAATTGCGCTCACTCTCCAACCCACCTGGTCAAGAGGTGTCTTCTTTATGACAGTTAGGACCATGTGTGAGTGTGGGTTAGGGCTCACCATCGCCTAGTACCATAAAAAGGTGGTTGTGGGCTTCGAGGCATATAATAATCAGCCGTCGGTTGAGGGAGTCCTGGGCTAAGGGGTCCTCGGGTGTCCGATCTATTGGATATGGGCCGGACTGATGGGCCGTAAGGACACAAAGACCAAAGACTCTACCTGTGTCCGTATAGGACTCTCCTTGGCGTGGAAGGCAAGTTTGGCGTCAACTATGAAGATTCCTTTCTCTATAACCGACCTTGTGTAACCCTAGATCCCTCTTGTGTCTATATAAACCGGAGGGCTAGGTCCGTAGATACCCCCGAATAATCATAGCCTGACTAGACTTTTAGGGTTTAGCCATTACGATCTCATGGTAGATCAACTCTTGTAATACTCATATTCATCAAGATCAATCAAGCAGGAAGTAGGGTATTACCTCCATAGAGAGGGCCCGAACTTGGGTAAACATTGTGTCCCCCGTCTCCTGTTACCATCGATCCTAGACGCACAGTTCGGGACCCCCTACCCGAGATCCACCTGTCTTGACACCGACATTGGTGCTTTCATTGAGATTTCCACTGTGCCGTCCTCAAAAGGTTTGATGGCTCCTTCAATCATCTACAATGATGTTGTCCAAGGGGAAGTCTTCCTCCCCAGACAGATCTTCGTGTTCGGTGGCTTCGCACTGCGGGCCAACTCGCTTGGCCATCTGGAGTTGATCGAAAGCTACACCCCTGGCCACCAGGTCAGATTTGGAAGCTTCAACTACATCGCGGATATCCGTGGATACTTGATCTTCGACGGATTCGAGACCACGACAGCCGCTCCCAGTCACCACGATGAACATGACTTAGATCTGTCATCAGGCCATACCCAGGAAATTGCACCTGAAACCGCTCTAGCCTTAGATCCGGAGCAGGTCACGCCATCCGAGGACAGGAAGCTCCACCCCGCCACGGAAGCCGCAAACCCCATGGCGTTGGAGCCGCACACGGACTTAGCTTCAAGTAACATCTGTGTCACCGGAGCTATGGACTCGTTTCTGGTTATAGGTTTCAAACTATGTGCGTCCGCGCATGTCGAACATGATCGGTCATCGATCGCCGAATTCAGCGTCATGGACATCTTCCGGAACTCGCCTCTGGGCGACGTGCTAAACTCGTTAAGAGCACTATCTTTAGCGGGAGGCTTACAGTCGAATTATGTCCGGCTCGAACCGGAGGCTGATGATGGAGAATTTCACTTCCCACCCACCGCCCACTTCATAGCCACTGTCGAAGACTTAACCGGCATGCTTGATTACGGCTCTGACGACATCGACGGTATGGACGATAATGCCAGAGAAGAAGAGGCCCAGAACCCGCCATTCACCGGACGCTGGATGGCCACTTCCTCGTATGATGTGTACATGGTGGATGCACCAAAGGAGAATAGCGGAGATGACAAGGAAGATCCAACTGAGGATAAACCTTCCGAGATACAATCAAAGCGCCGGCGTCAGCGGCGCCGCTCTAAGTCACGCCACAGTAAAGACATCAACATCGACACGGCAGAAGATAACACTCCGGAAGGTGCCGAAGACAACGAAGACCCCGTTCACGCAGCTACTGAACAAGATGAATGGGAGGATGGGCATGATAGCCCTGGTAAACAGGCCACACACGAAGACTCAGAGGACGGTAGTTATCTTCCGCTATCCGAGGATGAGGCGAGCCTCGGCACTGATGATTTCATCGTGCCCGAGGAACCTCTTGAACAGGAGCGCTTCAAGCGTCGGCTAATAGCCACTGCAAGGAGCCTGAAGAAGAAGCAGCAGCAACTTCCAGCTGACCAAGATCTGCTCAATGATAAATGGATCGATATCCTAGCAGCCGAAGAATACGGCCTCAAGCGCCCAGCCAAAAGTTACCCGAAGCGCAAATTGCTACCTTAGTTCGACGATGAGGTGCTGGAACACATACCACCATCGCGCAATGCGGCTGACCGACCAACACGTGGTCGGGATAAAGCGGCAACTCAAGCCGAATACCATCCCGCCCCGCCTCATCGCAAAGGCAGAGGTAAATCAGCTCACGGTCATACATATGGCCTTCGACAGGACCTAAACAATAAAGCAGGACATACCAGATCGATCTACGGATCACGAGGACGTGCCCCGACACGCGACGACGACCATCTATTCGGACGTGACAAACCTAGTCATGTGCGGGCTGAAAGCCGCAGACGGACCCTGATGTCTACTACACAACCTTCTTCTTGTAGATGTTGTTGGGCCTCCAAGTGCAGAGGTTTGTAGGACAGTAGCAAATTTACCTCAAGTGGATTACCTAAGGTTTATCAATCCGTGGGAGGCGTAGGATGAAGATGGTATCTCTCAAACAACCCTGCAACCAAATAACAAAGAGTCTCTTGTGTCCCCAACACACCCAATACAATGGTAAATTGTATAGGTGCACTAGTTCGGCGAAGAGATTGTGATACAAGTGCAATATGGATGGTAGATATAGTTTTTTGTAATCTGAAAATATAAAAACAGCAATGTAACTAATGATAAAAGTGAGCACAAACGGTATTGCAATGCGTTGAAACAAGGCCTATGGTTCATACTTTCACTAGTGCAAGTTCTCTCAACAATAATAACATAACTGGATCATATAACTATCCCTCAACATGCAACAAAGATTCACTCCAAAGTCACTAATAGCGGAGAACAAATGAAGAGATTATGGCAGGGTACGAAACCACGTCAAAGTTATTCTTTCTGATCGATCTATTCAAGAGTTCGTACTAGAATAAAACCTTAAGACACAAATCAACCAAAACCCTAATGTCACTTAGATACTCCAATGTCACCTCAAGTATTATACGATATGCATCACACAATCTCAGATTCATATATTCAACGAACACAAAGAACTTCAAAGAGTACCCCAACGATTCTACCGAAGAGTCAAGACGAAAATGTGTGCCAACCCCTATGCATAAGTTCATGAGGTCACGGAACTCGCAAGTTGATCACCAAAACATACATCAAGTAGATCATGTGATATCCCATTGTCACCACAGATAAGCACATGCAAGACATACATCAAGTGTTCTCAAATCCTTAAAGACTCAATCCGATAAGATAACTTCAAAGGGAAAACTCAATTCATCACAAGAGAGTAGAGGGGGAGAAACATCATAAGATCCAACTATAATAGCAAAGCTCGCGATACATCAAGATCATGCCACCTCAAGAACACGAGAGAGAGAGAGATCAAACACATAGCTACTGGTACATACCCTCAGCCCCGAGGGTGAACTACTCCCTCCTCGTCATGGAGAGCGTCGGGATGATGAAGATGGCCACCGGTGAGGGATTCCCCCCTCCGGCAGGGTGCCAGAACGGGTCTAGATTGGTTTTCGGTGGCTACGAAGGCTTCTGGCGGCGGAACTCCCGATCTATTCTGTTCCTCGATGTTTTTAGGGTATATGACATATATAGGCGAAAGAAGTCGGTCAGGGGAGCCACGAGGGGCCCACAAGGGTGGGGGGCGCGCCCAAGGGCAGGCGCGCCTCCCTGCCTCGTGGCCACCTCGAAGCTTCCCTGACGTCTACTCCAAGTCTCCTGGATTGCTTCCGTTCCAAAAATAACTCTCCCAAAGGTTTCATTCCGTTTGATATTCCTTTTCTTCGAAACACTGAAATAGGCAAGAAAATAGCAATTTGGGCTGGGCCTACGGTTAATAGGTTAGTCCCAAAAATAATATAAAAGTGTAAAATAAAGCCCATTAACATCCAAAACAGATAATATGATAGCATGGAACAATAAAAAATTATAGATACATTGGTGACGTATCAGCATCCCCAAGCTTAATTCATGCTCATCCTCGAGTAGGTAAATGATAAAAACAGAATTTTTGATGTGGAATGCTTCCTAACATATTTCTCAATGTAATTTTCTTTATTGTGGCATGAATGTTCAGATCCGAAAGATTCAAGATAAAAGTTTAATATTGACATAAAAATAATAATACTTCAAGCATACTAACTAAGCAATCATGTCTTCTCAAAATAACATGACCAAAGAAAGTTCATCCCTACAAAATCATATAGTTTGGTCATGCTCAATTTTCGTCACACAAGAATGCTCTCATCATGCACAACCCTGATGACAAGCCAAGCAATTGTTTCATATTTTAGTAATCTCAAACTTTTTTCAATTTTCACGCAATATATGAGCGTGAGCCATGGATATAGCACTATGGGTAGAATAGAATATAATGAAGGGGGTTATGTGGAGAAGACAAAAAAGGAGAAAGTCTCACTTCGACGCGGCTAATCAATGGGCTAGGGAGATGCCCATCAATTGATGTCAATGCAAGGAGCAGGGATTTCCATGCAACAGATGCACTAGAGCTATAAATGTATGAAAGCTTAACAAAAGAAACTAGTGGGTGTGCATCCAACTTGCTTGCTCAAGAAGACCTAGGGCACTTGAGGAGGCCCATTGTTGGAATATACAAGCCAAGTTCTATAATGAAAAATTCCCACTAGTATATGAAAGTGACAAAACAAGAGACTCTCTATCATAAAGATCATGATGCTACTTTGAAGCACAAGTGTGGAAAAAAGGATAGTAGCATTGCCCCCTTTTTTATTTTTATTTTTTTGGGCATTCTTTTTTTATTATTTGGCCTTTCTTTTTTTTCTTTTTTATGGACAATGCTCTATTACTGATGATCATCACACTTCTATTTATTTACAACTCAGTGATTACAAGTCGATACTAGAACAATATATGACTCTATATGAATGCCTCCAGCGGTGTACCAGGATGTGCAATGACTCATGAGTGACACGTATGAAAGAATTATGAATGGTGGCTTTGCCACAAATACGATGTCAACTACATGATCATGCAAGGCAATATGCCAATGATGATGCGTGTCATAATAAATGGAACGGTGGAAAGTTGCATGGCAATATATCTCGGAATGGCTATGGAAATGCCATAATAGGTAGGTATGGTGGCTGTTTTGAGGAAGATATAAGGAGGTTTATGTGTGATAGAGCGTATCGTATCACGGGGTTTGGATGCACCGGCGAAGTTTGCACCAACTCTCAAGGTGAGAAAGGGCAATGCACGGTACCAAAGAGGCTAGCAATGGTGGAAGGGTGAGAGTGCGTATAATCCATGAACTCAACATTAGTCATAAAGAACTCACATACTTATTGCAAAAATCTACAAGTCATCAAAAACCAAGTATTACGCGCATGCTCCTAGGGGGATAGATTGGTAGGAAATGACCATCGCTCGTCCGCCACTCATAAGGAAGACAATCAAATAACACCTCATGTTTCAAATTTGTTACACAACGTTTACCATACGTGCATGCTATGGGACTTGCAAACTTCAACACAAGTATTCCTCAAATTCACAACTACTCAACTAGCATAACTTTGATATCACTATCTCCATATCTCAAAACAATCATCAAGTATCAAACTTCTCTTAGTATTAAATGCACTTATATGAAAGTTGTTATTATGCCTAAAAGCAAATTGCCATGTTGTTCTAAAGGACTCTCAAAATAATATAAGTGGAGTACTAGAGCAAAAACTATATAGCTCAAAAGATATAAGTGAAGCACATAGAGTATTCTAATAAATTCCAATTCATGTGTCTCTCTCTCAAAATGTGTGTACAACAAGGGTGATTGTGGTAAACTAAAAATCAAAGACTCAAATCATACAAGACGCTCCAAGCAAAAACACATATCATGTGGCGAATAAAAATATAGCTCCAAGTAAAGTTACCGATAGACGGAGACGAAAGAGGGGATGCCTTCCGGGGCATCCCCAAGCTTAGGATTTTTGGTGTCCTTGGATTTTACCTTGGGGTTCCTTGGGCATCCCCAATATTAGGCTCTTGCCACTCTTTATTCCATAGTCCATCGATTTTTTACCCAAAACTTGAAAACTTCACAACACAAAACTTAACAGAAAACTCGTGAGCTCCGTTAGTAAAAGAAAACAAACCACCACTTCAAGGTACAGTAATGAACTCATTCTTTATTTATATTGGTGTTAAACCTACTGTATTACAACTTTTCTATGGTTCATAAAATCTATTACTAGCCATAAATTCATCAAAATAAGCAAACAACACACGAAAAACAGAATCTGTCAAAAACAGAACAGTCTGTAGTAATCTGTAGGTTTCGAATACTTCTGGAAACCCAAAAATTCTACAATAAAATTTTGGACTTGAGGCATTTATCTATTAATCATATTCAAAAATAATGAACTAAATATCACTCTCCATTAAAAAATGGCAGCCAATCTCGTGAGTGCTAAAGTTTCTGTTTTTTTACAGCAGGATCGCAAAGACTTTCCCCAAGTCTTCCCAAAGGTTCTACTTGGCACAAACACTAATTAAAAGCATAAAACCACATATAAACAGAGGCTAGATGAATTATTTATTACTAAACAGGAGCAAAAATCAAAGAACAAAAATAAAATTGGGTTGCCTCCCAACAAGCGCTATCGTTTAACGCCCCTAGCTAGGCATGATGATTTCAATGACGCTCACATAAAGGATAAGAATTGAAACATAAAGAGAGCATCATGAAGAATATGACTATAACATTTAAGTCTAACCCACTTCCTATGCATAGGGATTTTGTGATCAAACAATTTATGAGAACAATAATCAATTAGCATAGGAAGGCAAAACAAGCATAACTTCAAAAGTTTAAGCACATAGAGAGGAAATTTGATATTATTGCAATTCCTACAAGCATATATTCCTCCCTGATAATAATTTTCAGTAGCTTCATGAATGAATTCAACAATATAACTATCACACAAAGCATTCTTTTCATGATCTATAAGCATAGGATTTTTATTACTCTCCACATAAGCAAATTTCTTCTCATCAATAGTAGTGGGAGCAAACTCAATGAAATAACTATCATGTGAGGCATAATCCAATTGAAAATTAAAATCATGATGACAAGTTTCATGGTTATCATTATTATCAATATCATACAAGTCATCACAATAATCATCATAGATAGCAACTTTGTTCTCATAATCATTTGGAACCTCTTCCGAAATAGTGGAATCATTACTAAATAAAGTCATGACCTCTCCAAATCCACTTTTATCAATATAATCATCATAAATAGGAGGCATGCTATCATCATAATAAATTTGCTCATCAAAACTTGGGGGACAAAAAATATCATCTTCATCAAACATAGCTTCCCCAAGCTTGTGGCTTTGCATATCATTAGCAACATGGATATTCAAGGAATTCATACTAACAACATTGCAATCATGCTCATCATTAAAATATTTAGTGCCAAACATTCTAATGCATTCTTCTTCTAGCACCTAAGCACAATTATCGGAATCCTTATTTTCACGAAAGACATTGAAAAGATGAAGCATATGAGGCATCCTTAATTCCATTTTTTGTAATTTTCTTTTATAGACTAAACTAGTGATAAAACAAGAAACAAAAAGATTCGATTGCAAGATCTAAAGATATACCTTCAAGCGCTAACCTCCCCAACAACAGCGCCAGAAAAGAGCTTGATGTCTACTACACAACCTTCTTCTTGTAGATGTTGTTGGGCCTCCAAGTGCAGAGGTTTGTAGGACAATAGCAAATTTCCCTCAAGTGGATGACCTAAGGTTTATCAATCCGTGGGAGGCGTAGGATGAAGATGGTCTCTCTCAAACAACCCTGCAACCAAATAACAAAGAGTCTCTTGTGTCCCCAACACACCCAATACAATGGTAAATTGTATAGGTGCACTAGTTCGGCGAAGAGATGGTGATACAAGTGCAATATGGATGGCAGATATAGGTTTTTGTAATATGAAAATATAAAAACAGCAAGGTAACTAATGGTAAAAGTGAGCACAAACGGTATTGCAATGCGTTGAAACAAGGCCTAGGGTTCATACTTTCACTAGTGCAAGTTCTCTCAACAATAATAACATAATTGGATCATATAACTATCCCTCAACATGCAACAAAGAGTCACTCCAAAGTCACTAATAGCGGAGAACAAACAAAGAGATTATGGTAGGGTACAAAATCACCTCAAAGTTATTCTTTCTGATCGATATATTCAATAGTTTGTACTAAAATAACACCTTAAGACACAAATCAACCAAAACCCTAATGTCACCTAGATACTCCAATGTCACCTCAAGTATCCGTGGGTATGATTATACGATATGCATCACACAATCTCAGATTCATCTATTCAACCAACACAAAGAACCTTCAAAGAGTGCCCCAAAGATTCTACCGAAGAGTTAAGACGAAAATGTGTGCCAACCCCTATGCATAAGTTCACGAGGTCACATAATTCACAAGTTGATCACCAAAACATACATCAAGTGGATCACGTGATATCCCATTGTCACCACAGATAAGCACATGCAAGACATACATCAAGTGTTCTCAAATCCTTAAAGACTCAATCCGATAAGATAACTTCAAAGGGAAAACTCAATTCATCACAAGAGAGTAGAGGGGGAGAAACATCATAAGATCCAACTATAATAGCAAAGCTCGCGATACATCAAGATCATGCCACCTCAAGAACATGAGAGAGAGAGAGAGAGATCAAACACATAGCTACTGGTACATACCCTCAGCCCCGAGGGTGAACTACCCCCACCTCATCATGGAGAGCGCCGGGATGATGAAGATGGCCACCGTTGAGGGATTCCCCCCTCCGGCAGGGTGCCGGAACGGGTCTAGATTGGTTTTCGGTGGCTACGGAGGCTTCTGGCGGCGGAACTCCCGATCTATTCTGTTCCTCGATGTTTTTAGGGTATATGGACATATATAGGCGAAAGAAGTCGGTCAGGGGAGCCACGAGGGGCCCACGAGGGTGGGGGGCGTGCCCAGGGGGGCAGGCGCGCCTCCCTGCCTCGTGGCCACCTCGAAGCTTCCCTGACGTCTACTCCAAGTCTCCTGGATTTCTTCCGTTCCAAAAATAACTCTCCCGAATGTTTCATTCCATTTGGACTCCATTTGATATTCCTTTTCTTCGAAACACTGAAATAGGCAAGAAAACAGCAATTTGGGCTGGGCCTCCGGTTAATAGGTTAGTCCCAAAAATAATATAAAAGTGTAAAATAAAGCCCATTAACATCCAAAACAGATAATATAATAGCATGGAACAATAAAAATTATAGATACGTTGGAGACGTATCAGACCCCATCAGAGCTACGTCACGATACGGCCCGATATAGAGGCGCTGCACACCCTCATTGCTTCACAGACGAAGTCATGGAACATGAACTCCCAGAAGGGTTCAAACCCATGAATATAGAATCCTACGATGGAACCACAGACCCTGCGGTATGGATCGAAGACTTCATTCTCCATATTCATATGGCCCGCGGCGATGACCTCCATGCCATTAAATACCTCCCCCTCAAACTCAAAGGACTAGCCCGACACTGTTTGAACAGCCTGCCCGAAAATTTCGTCGGCAGTTGGGAGGACTTGGAAGAAGCCTTCCTTGATAACTTCCAAGGTCCATATGTTCGACCTCCTGACGCTGATGACTTAAGCCATACATTTCAACAGCCCGGAGAGTCCGCCAGGAAATTCTGGACTAGGTTCAAGAACCAGATCGTCGACTGTCCAGATGCCGAAGCCCTAGCGGCCTTTAAACACAGCATCCGCGATGAATGGCTCGCCCATCACCTCGGCCAAGAGAAATCAAAGTCCATGGCGGCCCTCACGGCACTCATGACCCGCTTTTGTGCGGGCGAGGATAGTTGGCTGGCCTGTAGCAAAAACAATGCAAGTAACACCAGCACCCCTGAAGCTAAAAATAGCAACGACAAGTCTTGACGCAACAGATACAAGCGTCGAAGCAACAATGACAACACCGAGGATACGACGGTCAATGCCGGATTTAGTAGCTCTAAGCCCGGTCAGCGGAAGAAGCCGTTCAAAAAGAACAATTCAGGCCCATCTAGCTTGGACCGCATACTTGATCATCCGTGCCAGATTCACAGCACCCCAGACAAACCACCTAATCATACCAATAGAGATTGTTGGGTTTTTAAACAGGCCGGCAAGTTAAATGCCGAAAGCAGGATAAGGGATCGCAAAGCAAGGACGACGACGAGGAGCCCCTGCTTCTGAACACAGGGGGATAGAAGAAGTTTCCCCCTCAGGTAAAAATGGTGAACATGATATACGCCACCCACATCCCAAGAGGGAGCACAAGCGCGCGCTCAGGGACGTCTACGCGATTGAGCCAGTCGCCCCAAAATTTAATCCATGGTCGTCATGCCCGATCACTTTTGATCGCCGGGATCATCCGACCAGTCTCCGTCACGACGGTTCAGACGCACTGGTCCTGGACCCAATAATTGATGCGTTCCACCAGACGCGAGTCCTGATGGACGGTGGTAGCAGCCTCAACTTGCTCTATCAGGATACAATGCGCAAAATGGGCATTAACCCATCACGCATCAAGCCCACAAAGACTACCTTTAAGGGAGTCATACTGGGCATAGAGGCCCGCTCCACGGGCTCAATCACACTATAGGTTGTCTTCGAATCTTCGGACAACTTCTGAAGTGAGGAGTTAATCTTCGATATCGCCCCCTTTCGTAGCGGCTACCACACACTGCTCGGACGGACCGCATTTGCTCGATTCAATGTGGTGCCGCACTACGCTTATCTCAAGCTCAATATGCCCGGACCACGCGGCGTCATAACAGTCAATGGAAACATGGAATGCTCCCTCCGCACTGAGGAGCACACCGCTGCCTTAGCGGCAGAGGTACAGGGCGGTCTTTTCAAGCAGAACCTCAATTCGGCGTCCGATCCCCCGGAAACTGCCAAGAGAGTCCGAACCATTCTCCAGAAGGACAGCTCGGCTCGTCAAGAGCTCTACTAGCAATTTGGCCTCTGTCCCAGTCCTGACCAAGCGGCGGCAATTGTATCGCGCGTACATAATTACGCACTAAAAATACCATGGACACAGATGGAGGCACAATCAGCTTGTGATCCTCAATATGGCTCGACCGCCTCGGACACACATAATTTCAGTATTTCCTTTTTTTCCTTTTTCCCTCTTTTTCACAGACCTTTTCTGGCAGCTTGACCATCGATTCTTTTCGAAGGATAAAAACACCAAGGCGACAAGAAGCATGGACGTACTGGGAATCTTTAGGTGGTTTATTTAATGATCCCTCTCACCTGTTTTCAGGACCCACACGCAGATCTCCCTTGGTTGGGGCATAGTAAATAGCCTTCTACTTATTGCATTATTTGTATAAATGCGCTTTAACGCACCAATTAAATTATCATAGAAACATTTTGTGGCCCAAATTTTACGGCCCTAGCTTACCCCTTGTTCTTCTTCTGTTTCCCTTTTGTCTTTTCTTTTCTGGTAACCTTATCAGATAACACCCGTACACTTTGGTGCATTTCAATTTGCCAGGGGCTTCATAGCGCCCCATAGCATGGCAACAAAAGTCTGGACACTTTTACAGTACATTTTGGCACCCCGAATTTAGCACTATATGCATTGGCTCCGAATCATGTCTTTGGTCAATAGTTGGGTTGCCCGGCTCCTGTTCTTACTACCTTACGTTCCGCTATATCGCCTAGGGTAGTAAAGGGAGCACTACTGCGATTGTGCCCTGGTTTACCCAAGTGTGCACCTCAATAGAGAAAACCGAAAACTGACTATCATGATGCGGCGAGAGCCGGTCAGCTCTTCGGAGGTCTCAAATCCTTAGAGATTTTTTCCGCATTACGCGAGGGTAGGTACTTACCCGATCAAGTGTTTATAGCATCCTAGTCCGTATACTAGGGGCTGCGCCTATATTTCTATCTATCAAACTCCTATGGCTAAGTGAGGGTGCTAAAGCCGCACAGTCCGATTGCCTGGTTCGTCGTGCTAAATACCTCCTTCAAGGACCAAACAATTGGATCAAGAGTGTTTAGATTACATCTCGAACACCCCCGTATTTCCTACGTGGGGGCATAACACTACAAAAAAAAAAGACACATCCGTGACATTTTGGGTTGAACGAATTTTTTTCTGTCATACTTATGACACTTCTATGACGATAATTGTGACAAAACCCGGTATCATCATAGATGTGGTGGGCTCCTACTTCTATGACAAAAAATATGACAGACAACGGGCTTTTCGTCCTGGGCGGGACGGAGACACAGCTGCATGACATTCTTTGGGCCGTCCATGATGGAAAGAACCGTGGTAGAAGCGAGGGCGAGGAAAATATCGGGGTGTTCCCAGTTACAGTGGGTGGTCGGGGCCGAGCGATGCACGTTTCTCTCATACACGCACGTGAGGCGTTGGGCTCTAACTGAACCCGAGTGAGGCGTTGGGCTCTAACTGAACCCGAGCGATTGCACTGTAGGCTACGCGTTACTGAACCCGAGCGATCGATCGATGGCTGTTAACTGAGCTCGATCGAGCGATTCCTTCGCTACTGCTGCTAACTGAAGCCGATTGATGCTGCCTCTGGATGAACAGTGAGCGTTGCTGGGGGGGGGGGGTTGGATGAACAGTTCCCGGTGGGGGTGGATGAATAGGACCCTGTGGTGTTGCCTCTAGACGAACAGGATCCCGATCGATCGAGCCGGTTGGGGCTGGATGAACAGGACCCCGTGGAGAGCAGAATGAACAGGACCACCCCATGGAGGGCTGGATGAACAGTAGACGGTGGAGGGCTGGATAAACAGTAGCCCGTGGAGGGGTGGTTGAACAGGAGCCCATGGAGAGGGCTGGTTGAACAGTAGCTGGTGGAGTAGCGCACGGTGGAGGCTGGATGAACAGGAGCCCGTGGATGAACAGTCGCAGGTGGAGGCTGGAGGAGGTCGACGGTGGATGAACAGTAGCCCATGGAGGCTGGAGGGGGTCGACGGTGGAGATGATCAGTATCCCGTGGAGTCCCGTTTTGCAGTACGCCACACCCCTCCCGATGAACAGGACCCCCGTTTCGACCGTAGTGCTCCAACACAAGTCTGTTTCCTCCGTTTTGCGGTACTCCACACCCCTCCCGATCAACAGGACCCCCGTTTCGACCATAGGAGGTCCGTTTCCTCCGTTTTGCGGTACGCCAGACCCCTCCCGATGAACAGGATCCCGTTTCGACCGTGGCCGGTCGAACACAAGGCCGTTTCGCCCGTTCTGCGGTACGCTAGGCCTTGTTTCCATTGGTTGTTCCGTCCAAGCGCTCCCGATGAACACGACGACGCATTCCATTCCGACCCAGCCGGTTGGCTTCCCATGAACACGACGACGACGTTGTTTCTCCATTCCGCCCAGCCATGTACACGAGCCCTGGCCGTACGTATGCGCGAGTAGGCGTTCGAGACCCCGCCCGTATGTACATACGTGGCCGTATTTTCTTTCTTGCACACTGGCCGTTGTACGTACGTGTACATGCTACGTGCGTGCCTCTACTATGACATGTGCACGCCTCTACATCGACTAGTATGTACGTACATGTTTGCGACCAGAATGACAAAGCTACGCACGCTTCGACCAGGTGGGTCCCGACTGTCAGGCACTTCCTTGCATGCGAAGATGTAGCTGATGGGTCCCAGCAGTCAGGGGGCCGAATCGTTTTTTTTCGGACGCACTTCCTTGCGTGCGAAGATGTAGCTGGTGGGTCCCAGAAGTCAGGGGGAAACGTTTTTTTCGTGAAATACGGTGGCCTGTCTGGTGGGTCCCCGCTGTCAGGTGGAGGAATAATTATTTTGCGCGTAATAAGGAGGCACTTCCTTGCTGCGGCCGTGGACCCAGCTGTCAGCCTCTCCACGTACAGTCCATGTCCGATGGAAGCCGTTCCTTGACCACATTGACCACGCCGCGCCGAGAGCACCAGGGCGGTGGACGACGGCGAGGCCTAGGAAGGGGACGACGCGGAGCCGGGGAAGACGTGGCAGTGGAAGCCCGCGCGGAGAGGAATACAAGGGTTCACTTGTTCGGCTGCGGTGTGAGGCTATCGTCGCTGCAGAATAACAGGGGGTGTGGGTGAGTAGAGGGATGACCTGACCAGCGGTGGGAGTAGTAGGGGTGGTGAGGCCTCCGCGGCATCGCAGCCGGCCACGGGAGGCAGGAGCAGAGGCACGACCGGCGCTGGTTTGGGCGGCTGGAGCAAGAAGACCAGAGGTTGAAGAAGCACTACGGCCGTTGGATGGACATTGTACGGTCAATGGAGTTAGAATCATGCATACTGACTAAGTTGACAAAGCCCTCCATCCCCGTCAACTTAGTAGGCCCACAAGTCAGCCTCCCACTATACTAGGTCCCAGCTAGCAGGGGGAGTATTCATTTTTTTGTGCGTAATAAGGAGGCACTTCCTTGCGTGCGAAGATATAGCTGGTGGGTCCGAGCTATCAGCGGCGGTAACGTTTTTTTCACGAAATACAGAGGCCCTTTCGGTGGGTCCCAGATGTCAGGTGGAGGAATCATTATTTTGTGCGTAATAAGGAGGCATTTCCTTGCGTGCGGCCGTGGACCCAGCTGTCAGCCTCTCCATGCACAGTCCACTTCAGATGCATGTCGGTCATTGACCATGTTGACCAGGCCGCACCGAGAGCACCAGGGCGGTGGACGACGGTGAGGCCTAGGAAGGGAACGACACGAATCCAGGGAAGACTCGGCAGTTTTCCCACACGGAGGGGAGTACGACTGTACGAGGGTTTACTGGTTCGTCTGCCTTCGCCAGAGAATAACAGCAGGTGTGGGTGAGTAGAGGGATGGCTAGGCCAGCGATGGGAGTACGGTGGGGCGGTGAGGCCTACGCGGCAGCACAGCCGGCCGCGGGGAGGAGGGAGCAGGCAGTCCCGCCGGCGCTTGTTTAAGCGGCTGGAGCAGCAAGACCAGAGATTGAAGAAGCACGACGGCCGTTGGATGGAAATCTAACAGTCACTGCTTGTGTGTGAACCTTTTTTAGGAAAGGCTAAAATATGTGGAAAACAACATACAACCCATCTTCCATTATTTCTAATAATCTACAGCCCATTTGCTAATTCTTAATGTTTTTTGGAGCCCATATTCTTTTTGTTAGCATTACAGCCCATATTGTGGCCACGGTTAAAAAATTATACGAATTTTTGCATATTTCGGTGCGGTCCGAACTGTTTTTAATCCCGAAATTCCGAGTCACGTTCAAACTGATTTTAAAAATAAATATATATCAATATAAAATCCAACAAATTGTCCACACATAAAAATCAATGCAATTTAAAATCTCAAAATGAAAAAAATAAATTTGAAACTAATTGCCGGTTTGATGTGTTTTAAAAATGTACAACCCATTTCTCATTACTGATTGGCCATTTTCTCGGCCAGCCGAATGAAGCTCTCCTCGTCTTGAAAGATTTGCAGCCCAACAGGCCTGACAAAGCGACTTACTTGGCAAATCACAAAAAAACTGGGTTGTGGTCGTGGACTCAGCTGCGGCCGTGGACCCAGCTGTCAGCCCCTCCACATACAGTACTCTTCCGATGGAAGTCGGTCGTTGACCACATTGACCACGCCGCGCCAAGAGCACCAAGGCGGTGGACGACGGCGAGGCCTAGGAAGGGGACGACACGGAGCCGGGGAAGACGCGGCAGTGGATGCCCACGCGGAGAGGAGTACGAGGGTTCACTGGTTCAGCTATGGTGTGAGGTTGACGTCCCCGCAGGGCCTGGCTAGCGGTGGGAGTAGTAGGGGGTGGTGAGGCCTCAACGGCGGCACAGCCGACCACTGGAGGCAGGAGCAGGCGGTCTCGCCGACGCTGGTTTGGGCGGCTGGTGCAAGAAGAGCAACTATTGAAGAAGCAGCAGGACCGTTTGATTCTAATCCAACTGTTACTGCTGCTAGAATCGTTTGTTGACTAAGTTGACAAGCCCTACGTACGCGTCAACTCAGTAGGCCCACAGGTCAGCCTCCCAACCGGTGCGCCCCAGATGTCAGTGGGAGGAATCATTTTTTTCGCGTAATAAGGAGGCATTTGATTGCGTGCGGCCAGTCCAGCAGAGGGAGTAGGGTGGGCCGGGGAAGCCTGCGCGGCATCACAGCGGGCCACAAGAGGAGGGAGCAGGTGTTGGGGAACGTAGTAATTTCAAAAAAATTCCTACGCACACGCAAGATCATGGTGATGCATAGCAACGAGAGGGGAGAGTGTGATCTACGTACCCTTGTAGACCGACAGCGGAAGCGTTAGCACAACGCGGTTGATGTAGTCATACGTCTTCACGGCCCGACCGATCAAGCACCAAAACTACGACACCTCCGAGTTCTAGCACACGTTCAGCTCGATGACGATCCCCGGACTCCGATCCAGCAAAGTGTCGGGGAAGAGTTCCGTCAGCACGACGGCGTGGTGACGATCTTGATGTTCTACCGTCGCAGGGCTTCGCCTAATCACTGCTACAATATTATCGGGGATTATGGTGGAAGGGGGCACCGCACACGGCTAAGAATATGATCACGTGGATCAACTTGTGTGTCTCTGGGGTGCCCCCTGCCCCCGTATATAAAGGAGCAAGGGGGAGGCCGCCGGCCCTTGTGGGCGCGCCAAGGAGGAGTAGGATTCCTACTCCTAGTTGGAGTAGGTTTCAACCTTTCCTAGTCCAACTAGGAGAAGGGGGAAAGGGGGAAGAGGGGAAGGAAGGGAGAGAGGGGCTGCGCCCCAAACCCCTTGTCCAATTCGGACTGGGCTTGGGAGGGGCGCGCGTCACCTCCTGGTCCTTCCCACTAAGGCCCATTAAGGCCCATTGCTTCTTCCTCGTATTCCCGTAACTCCCCGGTACCTCCGAAAATACCCGAATCACTCGGAACCTTTCCGATGTCCGAATATAGTCGTCCAATATATTGATCTTTACATCTCGACCATTTCGAGACTCCTCGTCATGTCCCCGATCTCATCCGGAACTCCGAACTCCTTCGGTACATCAAAACATATAAACTCATAATGAAACTGTCATCGAAACCTTAAGCGTGCGGACCCTATGGGTTCGAGAACAATGTAGACATGACTGAGACACGTCTCCGGTCAATAACCAATAGCGGAACCTGGATGCTCATATTGGCTCCCACATATTCTATGAAGATTTTTATCGGTCAGACCGCATAACAACATACGTTGTTCCCTTTGTCATCGGTATGTTACTTGCCCGAGATTCGATCGTCAGTATCTCAATACCTAGTTCAATCTCGTTACCGGCAAGTCTCTTTACTCGTTTCGTAATTCATCATCTCTCAACTAACTCATTAGTTGCAATGCTTGCAAGGCTTATGTGATGTGCATTACCGAGAGCGCCCAGAGATACCTCTCCGACAATCGGAGTGACAAATCCTAATCTCGAAATACGCCAACCCAACATTTACCTTTGGATACACCTGTAGAGCTCCTTTATAATCACCCAGTTACGTTGTGACATTTGGTAGCACACAAAGTGTTCCTCCGGCAAACGGGAGTTGCATAATCTCATAGTCATAGGAACATGTATAAGTCACGAAGAAAGCAATAGCAACATACTAAACGATCGGGTGCTAAGCTAATGGAATGGGTCATGTCAATCACATCATTCTTCTAATGATGTGACCCCGTTAATCAAATAACAACTCTTTTGTTCATGGTTAGGAAACATAACCATCTTCGATTAACGAGCTAGTCAAGTAGAGGCATACTAGTGACACTCTGTTTGTCTATGTATTCACACATGTATTATGTTTCCGGTTAATACAATTCTAGCATGAATAATAAACATTTATCATGATATAAGGAAATAAATAATAACTTTATTATTGCCTCTAGGGCATATTTCCTTCAGCAGGCAGTCCCACCGGCGCTAGTTTAGGCGGCTAGAGCAGGAAGATCGAAGATTGAAGAAGCACATCGGCCGTTGGATGGACATCCAACAGTCACTGTTGCTAGAATCGTGTGTTGACTGACAAAGCCTTCCATAAACAAGTCAGCCTCGAAATATATGGCGTGTACAGCCCATTTACTATTATTTTTATAATTTTTACTCATTTTCTAATTCATATGGAATTATTGCAGTCCGTTTTCCATTTTTAGAATTGCTGCCCATTTTCTGGTCAGTACCAGGGTTAAAAAAATTAACTAAATATGTGAGAAATTTTGAAAATTCGCAAATTTTTGCTGAGGAAAAAATATTCTTAATCCAAAAATTAGTAGCCATACTAAAACAAATTTAAAAATAAATTAGTACTATGTCATGTTAAATCCAATGAAATACTCCCTCCGTCCCAAAGTTCTTGTCTTAGATTTGTCTAAATACGGATGTATCAAGTCACGTTTTGGTATTAGATACATCCGTATCTAGACTAATCTAAGACAAGAATTTTGGGACGGTGGGAGTATAAGATATCAATGAAGAACAAAAAAAGAAACTAATATCCCATTTGCTATAAATTTTTTGGAATTTTTAACCCCTTATGACATTACTTTTAACAGACACTGACCATACTCTTTGGCCAGGCTAGAATGCATCCCTCCTCATCTTGAAAGATTTGCAGCCCAGTAAGTCGGAGAAAACAAATAGCCTAGCTGGGTATTCTTCAAAAAGAAATACTGGGCTACCTATTTTCCCAAAGAAAAAACTACTGGGCTGGTCATGTTGTTAGACGGGCCACAGAGACCGCAAATCCCAATTTATAGCCTGCTCCTCCGAATTACTACTAAAAAAAGTTGTGCAATTCTGTCGTTAATTGACTATACGTTAAAAATGATGTGGGTCCCAGATATCAGCAGGGTGGATTAGAGTAAAAAAACGAGGGGTTCATCTGAGTAGTAAAAGAGGCGCTTGCTTGTGTTCGGGAGTGGACCTAGTGGGTCCGTACTGTCATACTCACAACTACAGTCCTCTCCCGATTCACTTTGTTGACAGGGACCGTTTCAAAAAAAAACTATGTTGACAGGGCCGGACGGCGGCGCCGCGGCGAGCGCACCAAGGCGGAGGATAAAGTGCTGTCGCCAATGTGCTGGGCTGGATTGGACATTCTTATTGAAAAATAAAAATGGACCGGATCTATTTACGATGTTGACTACGATTTGCATGGGTCCGCTAATTGCAGGAAGAAAATGCTGGGAGAAAGAAGACTGGTCGCTATCTTTGCCGAAGAATAATATCGACTGAATGTAACGACACTATCATAGGAAATAATATCCTCCTATTAAATCGTGAATTTAAAAAACTGATGCATGAGCATTTAGCTTTATTTATTTACTTACTTATTTATGTTTAGGGGACCTTGAGCATGTACCTGGGCCGGATTCATGTGAGAGCCTCCCTTCCAGTTAATTATGGGCTTCTCTATTGGGCCTTCATCAGTGGGCTGCATGTTACCAACAAGTGGAAAATGTGTTCCGTACGAAAAAGAGTATGCTCTACGTACGGTACGGGGCACTAAAGGATCGAACCATGCAACGACTTCCAAAACATTGTGTTTGTCGTTCTAACAACACATTTATTCAACCAACAGACAAAATATACTACTAATTGTACATTGAAAACAACAGCAACAACCAGGGCTGGGGGTGCAACAGAAGCAGTAAGCAGGCCAGAAGAGTGAAGACGTAGCTCTCTCTTCCAAACCAAACATCATCCATCATTACAAAAAGGCTACCAAAAAAGAACAAGTGTATGCATCAAACTAAATAAAGATCCTACTACACCAAGTGTATGCATCTAACTAACTGGCTCAGTTAGACGTTACTATTTATTAAGTTGTGGAGATTGGCTGATGGCTTGAACCAGATGGGTGCCTGACGGGGGAAACTCCAGCCAGCAGGTCGAAGTCTGATACTTGCGACCCTCTCTCCTACTTTGGGCTGCAGAGCGTGGCGGCATATATCAGGGTATGGTGCATGTAGAAACGCATGGTACGCTGTGTACACACAGTTTTGCCTGATGAACGAAACCGCGCTGCCATCATGATCCTTGCCATCAGTTATCTCCTGGTTAATCGGATAATTTAGTCCGACTGTAACATCCCAAAATTCTAAATTTTGGAATGTTATATTAAATAGATAGATTTGATTGATTGTTTGATTGATTGACTGAAAGTGAGTGAATTCGAAACTTTTTGAAAGTTAAATGAGAGGGAATAAAAGGACTTTCCCAAACTTTCATATTTTCTTACTGATCTCCATGAATTCAAATTCTTTTCAAATACACAACCCTTGAGCGAAGATGATATGACTTCTTCCATTTAAATTAAATGAAAGGGTATTTGAAAATAATTGAATTTCATTTGGAAATATTTCAATTCATAAACTTCATGCAGCTCAATGATTTTCATGAGAGAAGATAAAATGACTTCTTTAAATTATATGAAATATGAGTTGGGAGTTTCAAAGAATTAAATTCAAAGTTCTTTTAAATTTATTTTCAATTTGGAGTTATTTGAGTTTTATTCAAATTATTTTTCTCCAAAAATAAAATATATGGAAATTAGGGTAACATGATTCCCTACAACAGAAAATTGGAGAGAAATAAATTTGAAATCATTTTGATATTTTTAAAATGATTTTTATCGGATTTTATTAGACTAGTAACACTCTTTGAATTATTTAAATTTGTGTGGGTTTTATTCGGCATTATAAAAATTTCCATGTTGTAGAAAATCTTTGTCTGCAAATTTTGGTATATTATATGCCTATATAAATTTTTTATTTTATCTTTCCTATTCGGTTTTCCTTCTGTTTCTATTTAAAAAAAACTGTACGTGCGGCCCATATGTATTTATCGCCTACATACGCAGTATAATAGCTTCTGGCGCCCCATTGTTTTTTCTCTCTTAAATGGGCCAGGCCCGGCCAGCCTTTTTTTCTTTCTTAGGCCGATTTTGCTTTTTTTTTTTAAAAAAAAACTGCAGCCGCAGCGTGCGCGTGCGGCCGGCCGAAGGCCTTTAGGCCCATCCGCCTCTTTTCTTCTCTGTTTCGTATATTTTCGTCTATGTTTAATCCCACATTGCCTAGCCTTTGACCCCTAAGCCTCTTTTCCACCAATAAATATAGACCCATAGAGCCTCCAAAAATCATCCGATTCGGGTTAAATCAATATTTTGGTTTGACTAGATTCATTTAAGAAAAATATATTTCTCCCCTCCGGCGCGACCTCTGAAAATTGTCTCTTCTCTTCAAAGTCATCTTTTCTCTGCCTTATAAAGGTATCTTTTTTTTCTTCTTCTTATACTTTCGTAGTTTATTATTTTTAGACTAATATGATAGAATAATTAGATTATCAATTAGTCGACGTATTTATACGTTAGACCTTAACTGTAGCAATTTTTTTTCGTAAAACAGCTTGGCCCTGATTTTTCAAATAGCCATAACTTTTCACTCGTTTATCCAAATTAGATGAAACCAGCGCCTATAGCTTCGTCTTGTTTTCACCTATCCAGTGAACCTGTCACATCAACTTTTTGAAAATTTCAAATTTCAAATTTTGTTCAGATTCATATTCAAACTTCTTTTAAACATAACTTGAGTTTCGTAACTCCGATTTAGTTGATTCTTTTTGCAAATCGAAGCTCTTAACATAAACTTTCTGATAAGGCCAAATTCACTTAATTTTGGTACTGTTAGAAATTGTTTTATGTTGCAAGAGTTATTTGCTTGGTTTTGACGTTTACCGAATTGTCTTCTTCGTTCTTCCCGATCTTTTGAGTGATTGCTTATGTGTGGTTACTATTGCTTGTCTACGATAGATTAAACGGAGTGTGACGAGTAGAACTATCAAGAGTTATGAGTGCGAATCATCTTCATCAACATTGCAGGCAAGTTCACACTTTGATCATACCCTTTATCACCCAGTTTTTATGCATTAGTTCCAATCCTCAAACATTGCATGGTTAAGATGTCATTAACATGTGGGTTGGGAAGTAGATGATGAGGTAGAACCTATTGCCATTTTATTATCAAACCCCTCGGAGTTACTTCTACGTTATGCTTATATCACTATGCTATGCACGTAGACGTGGATTGGTTTGAGAGAATTCATGAAAGATGTGAGAGATTATTGTTAACTAAGGTTTAACTTAAGGTGGCTACTTTAATACACATCTGGGTGGATTGGTTGGGGCACCCTAGGGATATACCAGTGGACTTGCCCGGACACCTGGGGATATACCAGTGTTGTCCTAGGAGATCCGGGGGTTACCGTGTGATCATCCTATGGTTCGCCACCCATGCTCAAAGGGATCATAAGATTATTCATGCTAGAAACTTCCATGTGCAGCCACAAGCTATTATGAGCTCTAGCATAGTTGAGTAAGTTGCGTGAAGCTCTTCAAGAGATAGACTAGCATGTAGTGGGTTGTAGGTGGTATAGTCTATCCAGAGTAGAGAGTTAATGCTTCTAAAAGACTGTGTCTCGGTCATCCGTTTCTCAAACATCATGTAGTGCGAGAAATCCAACGGAGGAGATCGAGTCTTGTGGGGAAAAGTGCATAAACCTCTGTAGAGTGTACAAACTAATCATGATTAGCCGTGTCCCCGGTTATGGACATCTTGAGTCTCTGGTACTTGGATTATCATATTGATCTCATCACGTTACTTAAATAATTTATTGGTTTAATGATTATTATTTTGGGATTGAGTTGGAGGAACCTTCTCAATATTTTCAACCAACTTTGTAGTTAAATAAAATATATTCCTTTGCAGTAGGGAAAAATTGGCTTTTCGCAAAAACTATAACCATAGAGCTTTTCCACCAGCCAAATATGCATGTAGTGATAGCCTTTATTCATCATGCTCCTATGGTGTGAATTTGCCAGTACATTCAATGTACTGACCCTTTGTGGCTGCAACATCTCATGTTGCAGGACTTCTTACGACGAGTAAGTGATACGTTAGGGTTACGATTTCTACACTCAACTTTGCCGTTGGTGTTGATGGGAATCCACAACCTTGTTGTTACTTCCGCTATTTGGATTTAGGTAATAGTATTTACGTTACTTTTACATGTGATTTACCTCTGTTATAAATCCTCGAGTACTATGTGTGTTAGCATACCGATCCAGGGATGACACGTAAGCACAGAGACTTGACCGTCTGAGGTCGGGTCGCTACAAGATGGTATCAGAGCACATGTTGACTCTAGGACGTGACCCTAGAAACTGGCAAGCCCATAGCAAAGATTTTTCTCTACAACTTTCCCTTTCAAAAAGATCTTTTACCTCTCTTCTCTTCTGAGCTTATTCAAATATTCCCTTTAGTGAGACCATACCCCTTTCCCCTTTTGACCACACGAAGTTTCAGCTGATGAGACCACTTCAAGAAGTACAAGATATCGGACAACTGAGACCATTCGGAATGAAGAGGATTTTACCATACATTATAATAATGGAAACTGCAACGGTTGAAGACTCCAAAGACTAGGAGAATTTGAAGGCCCTGTACAATTTCTAGATTTGTATGACCTAGGAAGGCACCCCTTATGGAACTTGGCAGACTATGGAAGCTGTCAATACCCGAGATCAAGATGTATTGGAGAAAGACCGGAACATGGAGAGCTGAGAACTCAAAGTTTTGTCAAGAAAACCCTAAGGCAGGAGATATCAACTATGGAAGATGGTTCATGGCAATGACAAGGGCAGAAACACGGTTATCCATGATGTTATCGCCCGCTTATGCTATTGTCACCGTGCTGAGTTAAGCATGCATATGCATGGAAGGATTGGATGGTAGAAGCCTGATGGAGCATCTATCAGCAAGAGGTGAAGTTTTAACCTTAGCTAGTGTATCACCAGGATCTGGAGTGTTACATCAAGAAGTTAAGATGGACCTTCAGGAAGCCGTATTTTGACAAGGAGCATTTCATGGAGAACTTAGGTCCAAGAAGCTGAAGTAGCCAAGCTGGAGGAGCAAAACCTCGAGATACCGGAGATTCGTCAGGAACTGAAGGACAGTAGGACCATGGTTCATGCGAAGGATGTTGAAACCAGAAGTTTGGAACGCAACTCCAGAATATTAAAGGACGTCACAAGAGACTTCGCGTCAATAGAGTTGATCTGGCAAAAGAACTTGAGAAAGACAAGCATGATCGGAAGAAGCCATTGGAGGCATGAACAAGGCTTGAAGAGTTTGGAGACATTGAAGATTTATTGACCTTTAGAAGACCAAACCCCTGTTATATGCCTACGCTAGATGCGATGTTTGTGAGCTGTCATTTGTTTGATGTTTTTCCGACAGCCACAGATAAAATCTGTCTTTTCAAAACCATTGTTTGTATTGTGTGTATCCCTCTCTATCTCTCTTATCTCACCCCAAAACCCTTGGACCCAATAGAGGATGAATGGAGATGAGCTTGTATTTTCTGGATCGATGAGTCAATTGGACACGGACCGATGGATTCAGAACATGGAGGATCACATCAAGAATAACCCCGTAGTCGGAAAGGATATGACCCAGCATGCTTTTCAGTGCTTTGAAAGAGGTGCTGCTACTTGGTGGAGGATGTACCAAACCATGAATGGATGGCAAAGAGTAACCACTTGGAAAGAATTTAAGTTGACTCTACAAAGATCTCATCTTGTGTCCCAGAAGTTGAAGCCTTATGGAAAGGATATGAAGAAACCTTGTGCATGCAAGATTTCTGGAGAAATAGGACACACCCATAAAGAATACAAGGATGAATGCCCTAATTGTGAAGAAAGTCACCCAGCTGAATAATGCCCAACTAGGCAGATTACTTGTTTCTTGTGTGAAGGGACTACCCACTACCCTACTCAGTATCACATTTACCCTATGGTACAAAGAACTATCCAGCAGAAGAAAGAAGTAAAGAAAGGAGCCCTTATGGAAATTTTAGAAGAACCCTTGATGAAGGAAGATGTCAGGGACACACCCAAAGAAGAACCAATTAAACCCTGCACCAAGTCATGCTATTCATGTGGAGAAGAAGGACACATCTCCCAGAATTGTATGAATAGGGATCTAGTAGAATTCCCGATGGAGGAAGTAGAGTATGACCCACAAGAAATAGAAGCCATGATTGGCATGGAAAGGTCCAGGAAGAGAAGTAGATTGGATACTAGGAAGGACCTGAGCCATATCACATATTACATGTGCAAGGAGTCAGGGCATTACCTCAGCAGTTGCCCAAAAAGGAAACCTCGAGACTTGTCAGAAGTAATATGTTTTCGTTGTAATAGAGCAGGGCACTTTGCCAGAGAATGCCCCAAGGAGAAGGAAACTTGTGCTAGATAGTTGAGTTTGCAACAAAAGAAATGGAGTAGTAGAAGTGAGAACGTTTTCTTTTATATTGAGGTGTTGAGTTGAGACATGTAATGGAGAAGCGAGAGATTGTAATCATTGAGAATGAATAAAGTAGCATCGTTGGTACTGATATGGATTTTATGAGTTGTTACCCTATGAAGAAGAATTTTGACCATTTTTGAGGATATGAGAAATATGGTCTATGGATGGTTTGTGCATTTTAAGGGTGGTAGTACCCTGTAAGAACCCTTGACCCCTGGAAAAGATAAGGATACTCCACTGAGTGGATTTCGGACAAAATGAATACGAGTTTTGTCTCAATATGTGTGATACCCCAAGAGTGTGTGGGATGAAGTTGGAGACCGTCGGTTGTTTGGACCAAATGTGATCAAGGAGTCAGAAGAAAATGTTAAGTTTATTCGAGATAGACTGAAGGTAGATCAGTCCAGGTAGAAGAGTTATGTAGACTCAAAAACTCAAGGAGGTAGTCTATGAAATTGGAGACAGAGCATGTCTTCGTGTGTCCCCTCTGCGAGGAGTTAAACGATTTGGAGTTAAGGGACAGTTAGCCCCGAGATTTGTAGGACCATATTGAGTTTTGGAGCGTATGGGAGAAGTGGCCAACAAGTTGGAGTCACCCGAAGGACTATCAGGAGTTCATGATGTGTTTCACATTTCCCAGTTGAAGAAGTGCCATGCAGAGATGGCCAGTATTCCCCTGTAAGGACGCTTGACCCTGGAAAGGATAATGATGTTCCACGAAGTGGAGTATGGACTTCATAGGTATAAGTTTTATCTCGGTATGTGGGATATCCCACGGGGATGAAGAGATAAATTACTATTGGATATAAAGGAGGTATGATGTCGGAAATATGGATCAATGGAAACTCCATGATGAGTCTGAGTAATCATGTCCTAGTTTGATGCCAATAGAAGGAAGGAAGACAATACAATTGGATGGATTTTAAGTATGCTAGGAAGCTGGAAGTTGGATGTTGGAATAAAGGTAAGTTGCCCAGAGGATAAGTTCAAGGTTTACAAGTGATGAGATGGACCATAACCCACAGGCCCCAGGACCTGCCAAGAAGCAAGCACACTCTTGCTGAAGGAAAAACCCTGAAAGAGGATATGCCCTTATCGATAGACGATTTTATAGGAGTAACGCAAAACCTGAGAGTTGTGAAGGAACGATAGATGTTTGTTTGGCTTGCAGAATCAATGGATTATTCCGAACGCAATTCATGGACAAGAGAAATTCTGCAATGCTTGTGAGGATGACTGAGTGTTAGAATGCGAGATTCTCTAAACCGTATACAAGGTAATGATTTGGGTGCGGGATGGATTGATCACCATATCGACTTACTCTTATTATTCGCCTTGCTATATGGGATGGTAAATCTGAGTGACTTACCTATAGTAGAGAGACGACGATCAAAACCTTGTTTAAGCCTTAGAATGGTATAGGTATTTTTCCCTTGTACAAGGCAGTTTTTGCCAACCGTAGGTTATACGGTGAGGATCAACCCAGACCCATTTCCTACAGGAGAAACCATAAAAGGTTGACCACCATGAGATATCGATAGTTGTTTAGTATTGGCGCCAGACCCGTCAGCTAAGAAGACCCAGTCACAGAAGAACCTTACCTAGATGAAAGACATAAGAATTGAGGAAAATGTTATGCCACTATCGAAAGAGCCCAGATAAGGAATTATCCTGAAGATCTGAGAAGACCGACACTGCTAACAATATGGATGAAGTATATGAGTTTTGATGGAACCGTAACCATCCTTCTAAGGGTGGTAGCACCCCAAACCCCCTCCTACGACAATTGATGGATTTTGAGAAGACCCTGACCCTAACCTATTTCTTTCTAGCCTCTCCGAATCTCGAGGACGAGATTCATTTTAAGGGTGGTAGGTTTGTAACATCCCAAACTTCTAAATTTTGGAATGTTATATTAAATAGATAGATTTGATTGATTGACTGAAAGTGAGTGAATTCGAAACTTTTTGAAAGTTAAATGAGAGGGAATAAAAGGACTTTCCCAAACTTTCATATTTGCTTTCTGATCTCCATGAATTCAAAATCTTTTCAAATACAAAACCCTTGAGCGAAGATGATATGACTTCTTCCATTTAAATTAAATGAAAGGGTATTTGAAAATAATTGAATTTCATTTGGAAATATTTCAATTCATAAACTTCATGCAGCTCAATGATTTTCATGAGAGAAGATAAAATGACTTCTTCAAATTATATGAAATATGAGTTGGGAGTTTCAAAGAATTAAATTCAAAGTTCTTTTGAATTTATTTTCAATTTGGAGTTATTTCAGTTTTATTCAAATTATTTTTCTCCAAAAATAAAATATATGGAAATTAGGGTAACATGATTCCCTACAACAGAAAATTGGAGAGAAATAAATTTGAAATCATTTTGATATTTTTAAAATGATTTTTATCGGATTTTATTAGACCAGTAGCACTCTTTGAATTATCTAAATTTGTGTGGATTTTATTCGGCATTATAAAAATTTGCGTATTGTAGAAAATCTTTTTCTGCAAATTTTGGTATATTATATGTCTATATAAAAATTTTATTTTATCTTTCCTATTCGGTTTTCCTTCTGTTTCTATTTAAAAAAATTGTACGTGCGGCCCATATTTATTTATCGCCTACATGCGCAGTATAGTAGCTTCTGGCGCCCCATTGTTTTTTTTCTCTCTTAAATGGGCTAGGCCCAGCCAGCTTTTTTTTTCTTTCTTAGGCCGATTTTGCTTTTTTTCTAAAAAAAAAACTGCAGCCGCAGCGTGCGCGTGCGGCCGGCCGAAGGCCTTTAGGCCCATCCGCCTCTTTTCTTCTCTGTTTCGTATATTTTCGTCTACGTTTAATCCCACATTGCCTAGCCTTTGATCCCTAAGCCTCTTTTCCACCAATAAATATAGACCCATAGAGCCTCTAAAAATCATCCGATTCGGGTTAAATCAATATTTTGGTTTGATTAGATTCATTTAAGAAAAATATATTTCTCCCCTCCGGCGCGATCTCTGAAAATTGTCTCTTCTCTTCAAAGTCGTCTTTTCTCCGCCTTATAAAGGTATCTTTTTTTTCTTCTTCTTATACTTCCGTAGTTTATTATTTTTAGACTAATACGATAGAATAATTAGATTATCAATTAGTCTACGTATTTATACGTTAGACCTAACCGTAGCTATTTTTCTTTTGTAAAACAGCTTGGCCTTGATTTTTCAAATAGCCATAACTTTTCACTCGTTTATCCAAATTAGATGAAACCAGCGCCTATAGCTTCGTCTTGTTTTCACCTATCCAGTGAACCTGTCACATCAACTTTTTGAAATTTTCAAATTTCGAATTTTGTTCAGATTCATATTCAAACTTCTTTTGAATATAACTTGAGTTTCGTAACTCCGACTTAGTTGATTCTTTTTGCAAATCGAAGCTCTTGACATAAACTTTCTGATAAGGCCAAATTCACTTAATTTTGGTACTGTTTGAAATTGTTTTATGTTGCAAGAGTTATTTGCTTGGTTTTGACGTTTACCGAATTGTCTTCTTTGTTCTTCCCGATCTTTTGAGTGATTGCTTATGTGTGGTTACTATTGCTTGTCTACGATAGATTAAACGGAGTGTGATGAGTAGAACTATCAAGAGTTATGAGTGTGAATCATCTTCATCAACATTGCAGGCAAGTTCACACTTTGATCATACCCTTTATCACCCAGTTTTTATGCATTAGTTCCAATCCTCAAACATTGCATGGTTAGGATGTCATTAACGTGTGGGTTGGGAAGTAGATGATGAGGTAGAACCTATTGCCATTTTATTATCAAACCCCTCGGAGTTACTTCTACGTTATGCTTATATCGCTATGCTATGCACGTAGACGTGGATTGGTTTGAGAGAATTCATGAAAGATGTGAGAGATTATTGTTAACTAAGGTTTAACTTAAGGTGGCTACTTTAATACACATCTGGGTGGATTGGTTGGGGCACCCTAGGGATATACCAGTGGACTTGCCCGGACACCTGGGGTATACCAGTGTTGTCCTAGGAGATCCGGGGGTTACCGTGTGATCATCCTATGGTTCGCCACCCATGATCAAAGGGATCATAAGATTATTCATGCTAGAAACTTCCATGTGCAGCCACAAGCTATTATGAGCTCTAGCATAGTTGAGTAAGTTGCATGAAGCTCTTCAAGAGATAGACTAGCATGTAGTGGGTTGTAGGTGGTATAGTCTATCCAGAGTAGAGAGTTAATGCTTCTAAAAGACTGTGTCTCGGTCATCCGTTTCTCAAACATCATGTAGTGCGAGAAATCCAACGGAGGAGATCGAGTCTTGTGGGGAAAAGTGCATAAACCTCTGTAGAGTGTACAAACTAATCATGATTAGCCGTGTCCCCGGTTATGGACATCTTGAGTCTCTGGTACTTGGATTATCATATTGATCTCATCACGTTACTTAAATAATTTATTGGTTTAATGATTATTATTTTGGGATTGAGTTGGAGGAACCTTCTCAATATTTTCAACCAACTTTGTAGTTAAATAAAATATATTCCTTTGCAGTAGGGAAAAATTGGCTTTTCGCAAAAACTATAACCATAGAGCTTTTCCACCAGCCAAATATGCATGTAGTGATAGCCTTTATTCATCATGCTCCTATGGTGTGAATTTGCCAGTACATTCAATGTACTGACCCTTTGTGGCTGCAACGTCTCATGTTGCAGGACTTCTTACGACGAGTAAGTGATACGTTAGGGTTACGATTTCTACACTCAACTTTGCCGTTGGTGTTGATGGGAATCCACAACCTTGTTGTTACTTCCGCTATTTGGATTTAGGTAATAGTATTTACGTTACTTTTACATGTGATTTACCTCTGTTATAAATCCTCGAGTACTGTGTGTGTTAGCATACCGATCCAGGGATGACACGTAAGCACAAAGACTTGACCGTCTGAGGTCGGGTCGCTACACCGACAAACAGAGAGCGTGTACCAAGGCTACTTACCAACCTCCAGTCAAAAATTCCTGAAGGCCCAGAGAAGCTAGGATCCTGCTCAAAGACCTTGTAGTGACTGTGATTGTATTCCGCGAAACAACACGTCCGGTATGTGCGAACGATCATCAATCATTCGCCGTCATCTGATCGAGCCAGGAACCACCTGCAACTGCCATGCCAATTTTCTTTGAAAGGTTCTAGGATTAGGAAGGGTAGGGACACCAGGCGGCCTACAAAATCATATCAGGTTGGAGTCAAATAACCCTAAAAAAAGCTGGAGTCAAATAAAAAAGGGCTCTTGATGTAGTCAATCTTAAGAACAGCATGTTATGAGCATGAATATTTTTTCAATAAAAATGTTGACAGTAATATAAGCAAGCCATCATGATATCATAGGAAAGTAACATACTGCTGTAACAGCCGTTTGTAGCGATGACTGGAGTAGGCCAGCAATACGTCCAGTCATAGAAGGAGTCGACAACGTAAATGAAGCCCTTGTGTTCAATGGCATCAGAGAACCATGGAGGATGTATGATCTTGCGATGGACGTGCAGATTTATCCACTTACCGCAGTGACCTGTCAGATAGGCGAGACCGCGGTTGACGAACGCAATTAGCCTGAAGTCTTTATAATCCACAGATCTTGTGGGCACTTGGCAGATTACAACCTTGAGCAAATCAAACTTGGTATCATGTTGGCTACTGTAAGATTCCGAGTATTCTGGGCCGTGGTGCCAAAGCAGTGCAGTGTTAATCGAAGAAAGTGGGCTCAATCGCCGGGTGTAGACCTCCACGAGCATCCAGCTGCCGTGACCGTCGACAAGCACCATCCAAGACGTGTTCATGCCGACCTAGTACATACCGTTAATGTAGTTGAGGGTGACGGGGATCGGATCGCAGTCAAGGGGGTTGATGCTTGCCACCCTACGATCGTTATGCTGCGTGACATGCCGTTTCTGAAGACCAGGCGGCATCAGCAAGCAAGGAGCTGGCTTAGAAAGCTCCGGCCTGAGGGCTTTGAGTAAACGGTACAGACCCGACGAGCACGTGGCGAGTGGCATGGTACTGAGATTGTCCACACGCGAAACAATGAGCTTGATTACCTTTGTGGGGAGCGAATTCCAGCCACTCTTTTGGCGGACGCTGCTCAGTTCTGCCATTGTTAGTGCTTGAGTTTCGACGAGGGGGGAGGCGCCTTAGCGGGGATGGAAGAGCGGACAGAGATGGAGAAGCGAATATGTGCTGCGGGAAGTGGACAGGTGATGATGACTACAGCGTGCCGCTTGACATACGAGACACATACCAACAGCGTAGGGTCATATCGAAGTCAGACAACTTGCTTGAGTGATCACAGTACTGGTCCAATCATTGTTATATCAAAAGTAAACTATTTGGAGTGAAACATAAGATATTTTTAGTGATACGTATATCAAAAGTAAACTGTTTTCTTTCAAATTTGTGAATATGTATTATTCTACTTTGGATCTGTTGCAATAGACAGGCTCATTGTTATAAAGGTTTATCTCTTGCATTCTCCGCAACCAACACCTAGTGTACTGGTCCGGGCCGGATGCTCGCAGCGCGATGACCTGAGTTCGAATTCTGTCCTAAACTTTAGCTTTTTATATTTTTAATATATACTATACTTCTTTCGCTACTGTATTGGCAGTGGAACCCACAGAGTACTTATAGTACAGGATTAAGGATGGACTTGTTTCTTTTTAGCTTTCTATACGAATCTGTAGCCAGCCTGCAAGTCATTTACACTATACTGACAGTGGAACCCACAGAGTACTTAGAATACAAGATTAAGGATGCAATTAAATTTTTTATGGAGGGAGAATCATACATGCAATTAACTCAAATGCATTGGACGTGACTCTGTTATTCTCCAACGGCAACCGGCAAATTTCCTCCCGCGGGACGGAGTAGGTTTCTCGGTTTGTATGCGGGTTGAACAGAGGGGTTTGATGGAGGTGAGGAGGCGTGTTCAGCCGGGCGTGTAGTGGACTGCGCAGTACTATTCGATTTGACAACTACAACTAGTATATTACTAGTACGCGGGTACGTGCATAGCACGTTCAAAGTTTAATTCATGAAAACAGATCTCCCACGTTTTTTTCTTCAAAAAAGAAGTCCTTGAAAAGTCTAACAAATCAACAATTCTGTTCTGTTTGTATGTAAAGTTATCATGACAGCTATCCTAATTTCACTAATAAAAATGTCCTAGTCACATTTTTTCTTTGAAGAAAAATATTTTCATGGTTGCAAAACTTGGTAACATAAATTTTTGTCCATCTCATGTATTTGTGCAGTGTGATAGACGACTTAACCATTGTACCATCATATACATGTCGTATTCCCTAAAAAATGCTATTTCATGGACGGACGCGATGCAAAGCTACCAGTACTTTGATACGCTCTAGGAGAAGGATGGAGATGGGAGTACATGACCGAAAGTCTGGCGTGACTACGGTTTGCTGCGCTACAGGTCCATCAGTCCATGGCCTGACAGCGTCCTTCTATCTACGTGGCCCAACCTTGCAGTGCACAAACACGACATCTTGCAATAAACAATTTGGGTGGGCCTAGATTTCTCTAGAATGAACAACCAGCTGCATGGTGGATACTGTAGACGTGAATCCGTGTATTCTGAACCATAGGATTGACCCTATCGATGGCTGAAATTACTTCTTAGGCCCATGTTTCAAATTTTCAAAATTGGTACACTATATAGTAGTATAGATATAGATAAAAACAAAGAAGAGTAGTAGAGATAGAGATAAGGATAGAGACTAGGGAGGAGCACCATCTACTGCTTCGTGGGCTACTCATGTGCTCCATTCGGCGGCCGCAACGTCCCCTACAGCCACTCCCTCCTGCGCTCCATTCGGCGGGCACTGTTGAAATTTGGGGAGCGCACTCTCGCGACTGCTAGCAGCGACGACTTCTTCCCCAACCACGGCAACCTCTTCCTCAATGACATGGGCGACAACCTCAACGCCAATGGTGCTGCTCCCATTGCACCGTATGTATCTCTGTCCTTCCTGTTCGAAATCATGGTAGAATTCATGTTTCTAGTCTGTGTCCTAGATTCGATCTGTTCATCTACTATGCTAGGCTGCATGATTAGTTTAATCTCTGTTATAGCCGTCATGATTTACTTTGTGCTCATTCGGACTAAATCTCGTAGTAACTTGCTCATATATTCAACTGGCGGAACGTCCCCTGCAGCCACTCCCGTTTCATGGACGGCCTGGTCGATGCCTCCAAGGAGCCCTTCGTCTACTGCTATGAGTGCCCGGTGCCGTTTTGGGGCTCGCCGGCGGACATCGTGCATCACCTGACGCAGGCGTGCGGCGATCACTACTGGCCCTTGGCGAAGAACATCAAGTACGAGACGTGCTACTCGTTCACCATGCCGGAGTCACTGGAGGATCATCGTCGTCTGCTAGTCTCGAAGGAGGACGGCAGCGTCTTCCTCTTGATCATGGGCACCGGCGAGGCCCGCGCAGGCCGCCGCCCCATGTCTGTAGTGTGTGTCAGGGGCGACGCCGCTGACGCTGACACTGACACGAGGCCGATGTACAGGTGCGTGCTCACTATTACTGCCCCTCAGAGGTACGTGGGCGGAGACACTGGCTACGTCAAGCTGACTTGGACTCTGTCGAGCTGGGACCTTCCCGCCGATGTGGACATGGAAGACGCACGATATTATTTGACCCCAACAATGTGCACGGGGACTCCAAGGAGTTTCACCTGGACATCTCCATTATCAAGTTAAATATTGATCATTAGTCTTCGCTCATTGTAATCCGCTGCCTAAGCATGTGGAGACTTCCATGCATGATCTTGCTCTATTGGAGTATCGCGCATGAATAAAAGTGTATCCATTTATGGTTTAGTCTAGAATCTTCCATGTTTGAATTTTTACTACAGTACTGGTGAAAGACTTATGATGAACCATTTCTTGCATATCCTCTGCCCCGTTCCAAGTCATCCTGATTTAATCCCTCCGTCTAGGTGTATAAGGGCATTGTTAATACTTAAATAGTATAGCCAATTGTTGACTATAAGAAAGTGCCATGTCATCTGTAGCCAACATGTATAACAATGGAGTACTCAAAAACTAATTCGTAATGATCATTTCTTACAAACCACAATAAGAGTTATTTCTTCACAAGTTTTGGATGCAGGTTGAACAGTTGAACACTTTTGTTTGCAAAAGATACATTTTATCTATTTCACCCAGATGTTTGTGAGCTCTAGAGATGAAATAATATCCGAAGAAACCTATCGATACCTGTTACACATGAGATGACCCCCACATCCTTTGTCAAAATAAACAACTCCCCGATCAATGCATTTCACTCTTCCGTGCAACGCACGGGCACCTTACTATAGATTAGTATGACCAAAAATAGAACTAACATTATATATAGTACGATAAATGATGATGCATGTCACCTAAAATTATATCATTGAAAACTATGTTCAAATACGAATCCAACGATATTGTTTTTGTTGACATACACTAACATTTTGTCAGTTAAATCTTCAGTCAAATTCAATGGGGGATAAACCACAACCGATGTAGTAAACCACGACCGAGTACTAGTGTAGAGGGCGGCGCTGCAGGGAGTCTCACCCCGCTCGTGGCGTGGCAGTAAAGCCGTCATATCACAAAACCTAGCCACTCCCAGTAATAAGTGGCCCGGTAAAATAAACGGACAAGCAACCATCACATCCCTTTGTCTTTTTTGCATTTCATCTCTCTGCATTTACTTTCTCCGGTTCATCTCGCACACTCGATCCCTAGCTACTACTCCTAGTATCCCTAGCTACTACTCCTAGGGCCAGTTCTTTTGGCGGCTTCCCCAGCTTTTCCCATAAGACTAGTCACAGTGGAGAGTAACTTTAAGGCGCCTCACTCATTTATTTGGGCTTCTAAACTACTACTTGTAGTACCTTAGTTCTGGTTTATTCATCGCCATTGTAATTTGTGCTAAATTTTGACCAAAGATAACATTTCATTAGTTAAATTTATGATCAAAATTTGACACAGATTACAATGGGAACCAATAAACCAGGACGGAGGTAGTAGTTATGGGATTACTAATCTAGAAGCCTAAAGAACTGGCCCCTAGTACTCCTACTAGTAGTAGTACTCAAGTTGGAATTCCAATTGCACGGCACAACTTGTTAGGCAAAAAATTCGATACAGGGTGTAGGAAGCGGTTTGGGAATTTGCATGCCTTTCCGACGAGTGAGATACTCCGTACAAAGTACGACAGAGAAATAACCACAGAGAAGGAAGCTAAAAGTAAACAATCAAACGAGCATTTTTGCATTTGTTTTGCATTGAATCGCTCACAAGCTTGACTAGTGTTTTTTTTCTACTTTTACAAAAACAGCATCGGAATGTTAAACGTGCATTTGCACGTACATAAGTAATAGTAGTACTCCCTCCGTCTAGGTGTATAAGTCTTCCCTCCTTCTTGGTCACGGTGCACAACCAACGATGACTTATTGACCTGGACGGAGGGAGTAGCACAGTCTGCAAGCATATATAGAGAGAGACGTGTAGTGCGATAGTATATAGTAAAGTTTGTGCAATATGCACGTACTTACAAAATGCATACGAATACACAAGGTTTCCAAACTTTCCCTTTTACATACTTAATTAAGGACGCTAATAATTCCTGAATGTTCGGGATTTATCATTTATGTCCCAAAACTAATGAGATCGCCTTACGAAACAAAAATTATACTCCTACTAAAAGCCACGACACTCGCAGGAGCGCTTGCGGCGCGCCACGAGTGCCCTGGTGCGCGGCCGTTTCCCCGCGCACCGACACAACACCTCTTCCTCAGCCTCGCAACTTGCGAGGTGCTGATTGGCAGCTTGCCGGCGGGCGAGCGCGATCTCACCAGTGTGGTTATCCGGCGCCAACAGGTATTCCTCCTCGCTGAAAGCGTGCACCCGATCCACGTACCGCCAAGCGTAGATGAGGCGCTCAGGCCCGACCGCACTCAGGGCTTCGGCACGGGCGTCCTCTGCCACCCTCATGGCCCTCGCACGAGTCTTCTGCCAAAGAGCCAATTGCCCGACTATCTCGGAAGCGACATAGGTCTGCCAGGCAGCTTGTTCCGTGGTGCACTTCTCTTCCTCGGCCTTCTTCTCCGCCTCTATTTTGGCGCGCTCTGCTGGAGGCAAAGCCTCCCACAAGGCGACATCCATTTCTTTCCAAAGCTCCTCGAGGCTGGGGGGCTCGGCGGGTGCTACGTCTTGAGCTTGCGTTGGTTTTCCCCGAAGAGGAAGGGATGATGCAGCAGAGTAGCGTAAGTATTTCCCTCAGTTTTTGAGAACCAAGGTATCAATCCAGTAGGAGGCCACGCTCAAGTCCCTCGTACCTGCACAAAACGATAGCTACTCGCAACCAACGCGATTAGGGGTTGTCAATCCCTTCACGGTCACTTACGAGAGTGAGATCTAATAGATATAATATTTTTGGTATTTTTAGTATAAAGATGCAAAGTAAAAAGTAAAGGCAAAGTAAAAAGCAAAGCAAGATTAAAGTGATGGAGATTGATATGATGAGAATAGACCCGGGGGCCATAGGTTTCACTAGTGACTTCTCTCAAGAGCATAAGTATTCTACGGTGGGTGAACAAATTACTATTGAGCAATTGACAGAATGAGCATAGTTATGAGAATATCTAGGCATGATCATGTATATAGGCATCACGTCCGTGACAAGTAGACCGAAACGATTCTGCATCTACTACTTTTACTCCACTCATCGACCGCTATCCAGCATGCATCTAGAGTATTAAGTTAAAAACAAAGTAACGCCTTAAGCAAGATGACATGATGTAGAGAGATAAATTCATGCAATATGAAATAAACCCCATCTTGTTATCCTCGATGGCAATGATACAATACGTGCCTTGCTGCCCCTTCTGTCACTGGGAAAGGACACCGCAAGATCGAACCCAAAGCTAAGAACCTCTCCCATGGCAAGAACTACCAATCTAGTTCGCCAAACCAAACGGATAATTCGAAGAGACTTGCAAAGATAACCAATCATACATAAAAGAATTCAGAGAAGATTCAATAATTATTCATAGATACACTTGATCATAAACCCACAATTCATCGGTCTCAACAAACACACCGCAAAAAGAAGATTACATCGAATAGATCTCCACAAGAGAGGGGGGGGACTTTGTATTGAGATCCAAAAAGAGAGAAGAAGCCATCTAGCTACTAACTATGGACCCGAAGGTCTGAGGTAAACTACTCACACTTCATCGGAGAGGCTATGATGATGTAGAAGCCCTCCGTGATGACGGCCCTCTCCGGTGGAGCTCCGGAACTGGCCCCAAGATGGGATCTCGTGGATACAGAAAGTTGCGGCGGTGGAATTAAGTTTTGGCTCCTTATCTGATCGTTTGGGGGTACGTCGGTATATATAGGAGGAAGGAGTACATCGGTGGATCATCGAGGGGCCCACGAGGCAGGGGGGCGCGCCCTAGGGGGGGTGCCCCCCACCCTCGTGACCGCCTCTTTGACTCCTTGGAGTAGGGTCCAAGTCTTCTGGATCACGTTCGGTGAGAAAATCACGTTCCCGAAGGTTTTATTCCGTTTGATATTCCGTTTCTTCGAAACACTGAAATAGGCAAAAAATAGCAATTCTGGGCTGGGCCTCCGGTTAATAGGTTAGTCCCAAAAATAATATAAAAGTGGAAAATAAAGCCCAATATAGTCCAAAACAGTAGATAATATAGCATGGAGCAATAAAAAATTATAGATACGTTGGAGATGTATCAGGCATCCCCAAGCTTAATTCCTGCTCGTCCTCGAGTAGGTAAATGATAAAAAGAGAATTTTTGATGTGGAGTGCTACTTGGCATGATTTCAATACAAAAGTTTATATTGGCATAAAAATAATAATAGTTCAAGCATACTAACAAAGCAATCAGGTCTTCTCAAAATAACATGGCCAAAGAAAGTTATCCCTACAAAATCATATAGTCTGGCTATGCTCTATCTTCACCACACAAAGTATTTAAATCATGCACAACCCCGATGACTAGCCAAGCAATTGTTTCATACTCTAACTTTTTCAAAACTTTTTCAATCTTCACGCAATACATGAGCGTGAGCCATGGATATAGCACTATAGGTGGAATAGAATGGTGGTTGTGGAGAAGACAAAAAGGAGGGGAAGATAGTCTCACATCAACTAGGCGTATCAACGGGCTATGGAGATGCCCATCAATAGATATCAATGTGAGTGAGTAGGGATTGCCATGCAACAGATGCACTAGAGCTATAAGTATATGAAAGCTCAAAAAGAAACTAAGTGGGTGTGCATCCAACTTGCTTGCTCATGAAGACCTAGGGCAATTTGAGGAAGCCCATCATTGGAATATACAAGACAAGTTCTATAATGTAAAATTCCCACTAGTATATGAAAGTATAACATGAGAGACTCTCTACTATGAAGATCATGGTGCTACTTTGAAGCACAAGTGTGGTAAAAGGATAGTAGCATTGACCCTTTTAATTTATTTTCTCCTTTTTTGGGCCTTATTTTTTTGACCTTTTTTTGGGACAATGCTCTATTAAATGATGATCATCACATTTTTATTTATTTACAACTCAATGATTACAACTCGATTCTAAAACAAAGTATGACTCTATATGGATGCCTCCGGCGGTGTACCGGGATATGCAATGAATCAAGAGTGACAAGTATGAAAAAATTATGAACAGTGGCTTTGCCACCAATACTATGTCAACTACATGATCATTGTTGGGGAACGTAGTAATTTCAAAAAAATTCCTACGCACACACAAGATCATGGTGATGCATAGCAACGAGAGGGGAGAGTGTTGTCTACGTACCCTTGTAGACCGGCAACGGAAGTGTTGACACAACATAGAGGAAGTAGTCGTACGTCTTCCCGATCCAACCGATCCAAGTACTGAACTTACGGCACCTCCGAGTTCTAGCACACGTTCAGCTCGATGACGATCCCCGGACTCCGATCCAGCAAAGTGTCGGGGAAGAGTTCCGTCAGCACGACGGCGTGGTGATGATCTTGATGTTCAACTGTCGCAGGGCTTCGCCTAAGCACCACTACAATATTATCGAGGATTATGGTGGAAGGGGGCACCGCACACGGCTAAGAAAACGATCACGTGGATCAACTTGCGTGTCTAGGGGTGCCCCCTGCCGCCGTATATAAAGGAGCAAGGGGAGGAGGCCGGCCGGCCCTATAGGCACGCCAAGGAGGAGTCCTCCTCCTAGTAGGAGTAGGACTCCTACTAGGAGGGGGAAGGAAGTGGGGAGGGAGAAGGAAAGGGGGGCGCCGCCCCCCTCTCCTAGTCCAATTCGGACCAGGGGGGAAGGAGGCGCGCGGCCCACCCTGGCTGCCCCTCTCTCTCTCCACTAAGACCCATATGGCCCATTACTTCTCCCGGGGGGGTTCCGGTAACCCTCCGGCTCTCCGGTTTTCTCCGAAATCACCCGGAACACTTCCGGTGTCTGAATATAGCCGTCCAATATATCAATCTTTATGTCTCGACCATTTTGAGACTCCTCGTCATGTCCATGATCACATCGGGACTCCGAACTAACTTCGGTACATCAAAAACTTATAAACTCATATAACTGTCATCGAAACCTTAAGCGTGCGGACCCTACGGGTTCGAGAACAATGTAGACATGACCGAGACATGTCTCCGGTCAACAACCAATAGCGGAACCTGGATGCTCATATTGGCTCCTACATATTCTACGAAGATCTTTATCGGTCAGACCGCATAACAACATACGTTTGTTCCCTTTGTCATCGGTATGTTACTTGCCCGAGATTCGATCGTCGGTATCTCAATACCTAGTTCAATCTCGTTACCGGCAAGTCTCTTTACTCATTTCGTAATACATCATCTCGCAACTAACTCATTAGTTGCAATGCTTGCAAGGCTTATGTGATGTGCATTACCGAGAGGGCCCAGAGATACCTCTCCGACAATCGGAGTGACAAATCCTAATCTCGAAATACGCCGACCCAACATTTACCTTTGGAGACACCTGTAGAGCTCCTTTATAATCACTCAGTTACGTTGTGACGTTTGGTAGCATACAAAGTGTTCCTCCGGCAAATGGGAGTTGCATAATCTCATAGTCATAGGAACATGTATAAGTCATGAAGAAAGCAATAGCAACATACTAAACGATCGGGTGCTAAGCTAATGGAATGGGTCATGTCAATCACATCATTCTCCTAATAATGTGATCCCGTTAATCAAATGACAACACATGTCTATGGTTAGGAAACATAACCATCTTTGATTAATGAGCTAGTCAAGTAGAGGCATACTAGTGACGTTTAGTTTGTCTATGTATTGACACAAGTATTATGTTTCCGGATAATACAATTCTAGCATGAATAATAAACATTTATCATGATATAAGGAAATAAAATAATAACATTATTATTGCCTCTAGGGCATATTTCCTTTAGTCTCCCACTTGCACTAGAGTCAATAATCTAGATTACACAGTAATGATTCTAACACCCATGGTGCTTTGGTGCTGATCATGTTTTGCTCATGGAAGAGGCTTAGTGAACGGGTCTGCAACATTCAGATCCGTATGTATCTTGCAAATCTCTATGTCTCCCACCTGGACTAGATCCCGGATGGAATTGAAGCGTCTCTTGATGTGCTTGGTTCTCTTGTGAAATCTGGATTCCTTTGCCAAGGCAATTGCACCAGTATTGTCACAAAAGATTTTCATTGGACCCGATGCACTAGGTATGACACCTAGATCGGATATGAACTCCTTCATCCAGACTCCTTCGTTTGCTGCTTCCGAAGCAGCTATGTACTCCGCTTCACATGTAGATCCCGCCACAACGCTTTGTTTAGAACTGCACCAACTGATAGCTCCACCGTTTAATGTAAACACGTATTTGGTTTGCGATTTAGAATCGTCCGGATCAGTGTCAAAGCTTGCATCAACGTAACCATTTACGATGAGCTCTTTGTCACCTCCATATATGAGAAACATATCCTTAGTCCTTTTCAGGTATTTCAGGATGTTCTTGACAGCTGTCCAGTGATCCACTCCTGGATTACTTTGGTACCTCCCTGCTAGACTTATAGCAAGACACACATCAGGTCTGGTACACAGCATTGCATACATGATAGATCCTATGGCTGAAGCATAGGGAACATCTTTCATTTTCTCTCTATCTTCTGCATTGGTCGGGCATTGAGTCTTACTCAATTTCACACCTTGTAACATAGGCAAGAATCCTTTCTTTGCTTGATCCATTTTGAACTTCTTCAAAATTTTGTCAAGGTATGTGCTTTGTGAAAGTCCAATTAAGCATTTTGATCTATCTCTATAGATCTTAATGCCCAATATGTAAGCAGCTTCACCGAGGTCTTTCATTGAAAAACTCTTATTCAAGTATCCCTTTATGCTATCCAAAAATTCTATATCATTTTCGATTAGTAATATGTCATCTACATGTAATATCAAAAATGCTACAGAGCTCCCACTCACTTTCTTGTAAATACAGGCTTCTCCAAAAGTCTGTACAAAACCAAATGCTTTGATCACACCATCAAAGCGTTTATTCCAACTCCGAGAGGCTTGCACCAGTCCATAAATGGATCGCTGGAGCTTGCACACTTTGTTAGCTCCCTTTGGAACAAAACCTTCTGGCTTCATCATATACAACTCTTCTTCCAGAAATCCATTCAGGAATGCAGTTTTGACATCCATCTACCAAATTTCATAATCATAAAATGCGGCAATTGCTAACATGATTCAGACAGACTTAAGCATCGCTACGGGTGAGAAGGTCTCATCGTAGTCAATCCCTTGAACTTGTCGAAAACCTTTTGCGACAAGTCGAGCTTTGTAGACAGTAACATTACCGTCAGCGTCAGTCTTCTTCTTGAAGATCCATTTATTCTCAATTGCTTGCTGATCATTGGGCAAGTCAACCAAAGTCCATACTTTGTTTTCATACATGGATCCCATCTCAGATTTCATGGCTTCAAGCCATTTTGCGGAATCTGGGCTCACCGTCGCTTCTCCATAGTTCGCAGGTTCATCATGATCTAGTAGCATGACTTCCAGAACAGGATTACCGTACCACTCTGGTGCGGATCTTACTCTGGTTGATCTACGAGGTTCAGTAGTATCTTGTTCTGAAGTTTCATGATCATCATCATTAGCTTCCTCACTAATTGGTGTAGGTGTCACAGAAAGTGGTTTCTGTGATGTACTACTTTCCAATAAGGGAGCAGGTACAGTTACCTCATCAAGTTCTACTTTCCTCCCACTCACTTCTTTCGAGAGAAACTCCTTCTCTAGAAAGTTTCCGAATTTAGCAACAAAAGTCTTGCTTTCGGATCTGTGATAGAAGGTGTATCCAATAGTTTCCTTTGGATATCCTATGAAGACACATTTCTCCGATTTGGGTTCGAGCTTATCAGGTTGAAGCTTTTTCACATAAGCATCGCAACCCCAAAATTTCAGAAACGACAAATTTGGTTTCTTGCCAAACCACAGTTCATAAGGTGTCGTCTCAATGGATTTTGATGGTGCCCTATTTAACGTGAATGCGGCCGTCTCTAGAGCATAACCCCAAAACGATAGCGGTAAATCAGTAAGAGACATCATAGATCGCACCATATCAAGTAAAGTACGATTACGACGTTCGGACACACCATTACGCTGTGGTGTTCCGGGTGGCGTGAGTTGCGAAACTATTCCGCATTGTTTCAAATGTACACCAAACTCGTAACTCAAATATTCTCCTCCACGATCAGATCGTAGGAATTTTATTTTCTTGTTGCGATGATTTTCATCTTCACTCTGAAATTCTTTGAACTTTTCAAATGTTTCAGACTTATGTTTCATTAAGTAGATATAACCATATCTGCTTAAGTCATCTGTGAAGGTGAGAAAATAACGATATCCTCCACGAGCCTCAACATTCATCGGACCACATACATCTGTATGTATGATTTCCAACAAATCTGTTGCTCTCTCCATAGTACCGGAGAACGGTGTTTTTGTCATCTTACCCATAAGGCACGGTTCGCAAGTACCAAGCGATTCACAATCAAGTGGTTCCAAAAGTCCATCAGTATGGAGTTTCTTCATGCGCTTTACACCGATATGACCCAAATGGCAGTGCCACAAATAAGTTGCACTATCATTATCAACTTTGCATCTTTTGGCTTCAACACTATGAATATGTGTGTCACTACTATCGAGATTTAATAAGAATAGACCACTCTTTAAGGGTGCATGACCATAAAAGATATTACTCATATAAATAGAACAACCATTATTCTCTGATTTAAATGAATAACCGTCTCGCATTAAACAAGATCTAGATATAATGTTCATGCTTAACGCTGGCACCAAATAACAATTATTTAGGTCTAATACTAATCCCGAAGGTAGATGTAGAGGTAGCATGCCGACCGCGATCACATCGATTTTGGAACCATTTCCCACGCGCATCGTCACCTCGTCCTTAGCCAATCTTCGCTTAATCCGTAGTCCCTGTTTCGAGTTGCAAATGTTAGCAATAGAACCAGTATCAAATACCCAGGTGCTACTGCGAGCATTAGTAAGGTACACATCAATAACATGTATATCACATATACCTTTGTTCACCTTGCCATCCTTCTTATCCGCCAAATACTTGGGGCAGTTCCGCTTCCAGTGACCAGTTTGCTTGCAGTAGAAGCACTCAGTTTCAGGCTTAGGTCCAGGTTTGGGTTTATTCTCTTGAGTAGCAACTTGCTTGCTGTTCTTTTTGAAGTTCCCCTTCTTCTTTCCTTTGCCCTTTTTCTTGAAACTAGTGGTCTTGTTGACCATCAACACTTGATGCTCCTTCTTGATTTCTACCTCCGCAGCTTTCAGCATTGCGAAGAGCTCGGGAATAGTCTTATTCATCCCTTGCATATTATAGTTCATCATGAAGCTCTTGTAGCTTGGTGGCAGTGATTGGAGAATTCTGTCAATGACGCAATCATCTGGAAGATTAACTCCCAATTGAATCAGGTGATTACTATACCCAGACATTTTGAGTATATGCTCACTGACAGAACTATTCTCCTCCATCTTGCAGCTATAGAACTTATTGGAGACTTCATATCTCTCAATCCGAGCATTTGCTTGAAATATTAACTTCAACTCCTGGAACATCTCATATGCTCCATGACGTTCAAAACGTCGTTGAAGTCCCGATTCTAAGCCGTAAAGCATGGCACACTGAACTATCGAGCAGTCATCAGCTTTGCTCTGCCAGACGTTCAGAACATCTGGTGTTGCTCCAGCAGCAGGCCTGGCACCCAGCGGTGCTTCCAGGACGTAATTCTTCTGTGCAGCAATGAGGATAATCCTCAAGTTACGGACCCAGTCCATGTAATTGCTACCATCATCTTTCAACTTTGCTTTCTCAAGGAACGCATTAAAATTCAACGGAACAACAGCACGGGCCATCTATCTACAATCAAACATAAACAAGCAAGATACTATCAGGTACTAAGTTCATGATAAATTTAGGTTCAATTAATCATATTACTAAAGAACTCCCACTTAGATAGACATCCCTCTAATCCTCTAAGTGATTACGTGATCCAAATCAACTAAACCATGTCCGATCATCACGTGAGATGGAGTAGTTTCATTGGTGAATATCACTATGTTGATCATATCTACTATATGATTCACGCTCGACCTTTCAGTCTTCGTGTTCCGAGGCCATATCTGTATATGCTTGGCTCGTCAACTATAACCTGAGTATTCCGCGTGTGCAACTGTTTTGCACCCGTTGTATTTGAACGTAGAGCCTATCACACCCGATCATCACGTGGTGTCTCAGCACGAAGAACTTTCACAACGGTGCATACTCAGGGAGAACACTTCTTGATAATTAGTGAGAGATCATCTTAAAATGCTACCGTCAAACAAAGCAAGATAAGATGCATAAAAGATAAACATCACATGCAATCAATATAAGTGATATGATATGGCCATCATCATCTTGTGCATATGATCTCCATCTTCGAAGCACCGTCGTGATCACCATCGTCACCGGCGCGACACCTTGATCATCATCGTAGCATCGTTGACGTCTGGCCAATCTTATGCTTCTACGACTATTGCTACCGCTTAGTGATAAAGTAAAGCATTACAGCGCAATTGCATTGCATACAATAAAGCGACAACCATATGGCTCCTGCCAGTTGCCGATAACTTGGTTACAAAACATGATCATCTCATACAATAAAAATTTAGCATCATGTCTTGACCATATCACATCACAACATGCCCTGCAAAAACAAGTTAGCCGTCCTCTACTTTGTTGTTGCAAGTTTTACGTGGCTGCTACGGGCTTTTAAGCAAGAACCAATCTTACCTACGCATCAAAACCACAACGATAGTTTGTCAAGTTGGTGCTGTTTTAACCTTCGCAAGGACCGGGCGTAGCCACACTCGGTTCAACTAAAGTTGGAGAAACTGACACCCGCTAGCCACCTTTGTGCAAAGCACGTCGGGAGAACCGGTCTCGCGTAAGCGTACGCGTAATGTCGGTCCGGGCCGCTTCGTCCAACAATACCGCCGAACCAAAGTATGACATGCTGGTAAGCAGTATGACTTATATCGCCCACAACTCACTTGTGTTCTACTCGTGCATATAACATCAACACATAAAACCTAGGCTCGGATGCCACTGTTGGGGAACGTAGTAATTTCAAAAAAATTCCTATGCACACACAAGATCATGGTGATGCATAGCAACGAGAGGGGAGTGTGTTGTCTACGTACCCTCGTAGAGCGGCAACGGAAGTGTTGACACAACGTAGAGGAAGTAGTCGTACGTCTTCCAGATCCAACCGATCCAAGCACCGAACGTACGGCACCTCCGAGTTCTAGCACACGTTCAGCTCGATGACGATCCCCGGACTCCGATCCAGCAAAGTGTCGGGGAAGAGTTCCGTCAGCACGACAGCGTGGTGATGATCTTGATGTTCAACTGTCGCAGGGCTTCGCCTAAGCACCACTACAATATTATCGAGGATTATGGTGGAAGGGGGCACCGCACACGGCTAACAAAACGATCACATGGATCAACTTGTGTGTCTAGGGGTGCCCCCTTCCCCCGTATATAAAGGAGCAAGGGGAGGAGGCTGGCCGGCCCTATAGGCGCGCCAAGGAGGAGTCCTCCTCCTAGTAGGAGTAGGACTCCTACTAGGAGGGGGAAGGAAGTGGGGAGGGAGAAGGAAAGGGGGGCGCCGCCCCCCCTCTCCTAGTCCAATTCGGACCAGGGGGAGGAGGCGCGCGGCCCACTCTGGCTGCCCCTCTCTCTCCACTAAGGCCCATATGGCCCATTACTTCTCCCGGGGGGTTCCGGTAACCCTCCGGCTCTCCGGTTTTCTCCGAAATCACCCGGAACACTTCCGGTGTCCGAATATAGCCGTCCAATATATCAATCTTTATGTCTCAACCATTTCGAGACTCCTCGTCATGTCCGTGATCACATCTGGGACTCCGAACTAACTTCGTTACATCAAAAACTTATAAACTCATATAACTGTCATCGAAACCTTAAGCGTGCGGACCCTACGGGTTCGAGAACAATGTAGACATGACCGAGACATGTCTCCGGTCAATAACCAATAGCGGAACCTGGATGCTCACATTGGCTCCTACATATTCTACGAAGATCTTTATCGGTCAGACTGCATAACAACATACGTTTGTTCCCTTTGTCATCGGTATGTTACTTGCCCGAGATTCGATCGTCGGTATCTCAATACCTAGTTCAATCTCGTTACCGGCAAGTCTCTTTACTCGTTTCGTAATACATCATCTCGCAACTAACTCATTAGTTGCAATGCTTGCAAGGCTTATGTGATGTGCATTACCAAGAGGGCCCAGAGATACCTCTCCGACAATCGGAGTGACAAATCCTAATCTCGAAATACGCCAACCCAACATTTACCTTTGGAGACACCTGTAGAGCTCCTTTATAATCACCCAGTTACGTTGTGACGTTTGGTAGCACACAAAGTGTTCCTACGACAAATGGGAGTTGCATAATCTCATAGTCATAGGAACATGTATAAGTCATGAAGAAAGCAATAGCAACATACTAAACGATCGGGTGCTAAGCTAATGGAATGGGTCATGTCAATCACATCATTCTCCTAATAATGTGATCCCGTTAATCAAATGACAACACATGTCTATGGTTAGGAAACATAACCATCTTTGATTAACGAGCTAGTCAAGTAGAGGCATACTAGTGACGTTTAGTTTGTCTATGTATTCACACAAGTATTATTTTTCCGGATAATACTATTCTAGCATGAATAATAAACATTTATCATGATATAAGGAAATAAAATAATAACATTATTATTGCCTCTAGGGCATATTTCCTTCAGTCTCCCACTTGCACTAGAGTCAATAATCTAGATTACACAGTAATGATTCTAACACCCATGGAGCTTTGGTTCTCGTGAGCGCTAAAGTTTCTGTTTTTTACAGCAAGTTCAACAAGACTTTCCCCAAGTCTTCCCAACGGTTCTACTTGGCACAAACACTAATTAAACACAAAAAAACACAACCAAAACAGAGGCTAAATAATGTATTTATTACTAAGCATGAGCAAAAAGCAAGGAATAAAAATAAAATTGGGTTGCCTCCCAACAAGCGCTATCGTTTAACGCCCCTAGCTAGGCATACAAGCGAGGATAGATCTAGGTATTGCCATCTTTGGTAGGCAATCCATAAGTGGCTCTCATGATAGTTTCATATGGCAATTTTATTTTCTTTCTAGTAAAGTGTTCCATGCCCTTTTTTAATGCAAATTGAAATCTAATATTCCCTTCCTTCATATCAATAATCGCACCAACCGTTCTAAGGAAAGGTCTACCAAGAATAATAGGGCAAGAAGGATTGCAATCTATATCAAGAACAATGAAATCTACGGGCACATAATTTCTATTTGCAACAATAAGAACATCATTAATCCTTCCCATAGGTTTCTTAATAGTGGAATCCGCAAGATGCAAGTTTAGAGAGCAATCATTAAAATTACGGAAATCTAGCAAATCACACAAAGTCTTGGGAATAGTAGAGACACTAGCACCCAAATCACACAAAGCATAAAACTCATGATCTTTAATTTTAATTTTAATAGTTGGTTCCCACTCATCATAGAGTTTTCTAGGGATAGAAACTTTCAACTCAAGTTTTTCTTCATAAGATTGCATCAAGGCATCAACAATATATTCGGTGAAGGCTTTATGTTGACTATAAGCATGTGGAGAATATAGCACGGATTGCAACAAGGAAATACAATCAATTAAAGAGCAACTTTCATAATTAAATTCCTTGAAATCCAATATAGTGGGTTTAGCAACATCTAGATTTTTATTTCTTTTAATCCCACTTTCATCAATTTCATCATAGAGATCTAAATACTCCGAATTTTTAGAACGCCTTCTAGGTAAAGGAAGATCATATTCAATTTCATCAAGAATTATATTGCAAAACAAGGATTTAATAGGTGACACATCAGTAAATTTTAGATCTTCATCTTGATTTTCATAGGAATTGGAAGAACACGCTTTAATAAAGGCATCGTTGGAAGCACGCATCCTAGCGGTTCTTTCCTTGCACTCATCAATGGAAATTCTCATGGCTTTGAGAGACTCATTGATATCATGCTTAGGAGGAATAGATCTAAGCTTTAAAGAATCAATCTCTAGAGAAATTCTATCAACATTTCTAGCCAAATCATCAACTTTAAGCAATTTCTCTTCAAGCAAAGCATTAAAATTCTTTTGTGAATTCATAAACTCTTTAACACTATTCTCAAATTCAGAGGGCATCTTATTATAATTTCCATAAGAGTTGTTGTAGGAATTCCCATAATTATTAGAAAGATTTCTAGGATATGGCCTAGGATTAAAATTCCCTCTATAAGCGTTGTTACCAAAATTATTCCTACCAACAAAATTCACATCCATAGATTCATTGTTATTCTCAATCAAAGTAGACAAAGGCATATCATTAGGATCAGAAGAAACACTCTTAGTATCAAATAATTTCATAAGTTCATCCATCTTTCCACTCAAAACATTGATTTCTTCTATCGCATGCACTGTTTTATTAGAGGATCTTTCCGTGTGCCATTGAGAATAATTAACCATAATATTATCTAGGAGTTTAGTAGCATCTCCTAAAGTGATTTCCATAAAAGTGCCTCCCGCGGCCGAATCTAAAAGATTTCTAGAAGCAAAATTCAATCCGGCATAAAATTTTTGTATAATCATCCACAAATTCAAACCATGAGTAGGGCAATTACGTATCATTAATTTCATTCTCTCCCAAGCTTGTGCAACATGTTCATGATCAAGTTGCTCAAAATTCATAATATCGTTTCTAAGAGAGATGATCTTAGCGGGAGGGAAATACTTAGAGATAAAAGCATCTTTGCACTTGTTCCAAGAATCAATACTATTCTTAGGCAAAGACGAAAACCAAGCTTTAGCACGATCTCTAAGTGAAAAAGGAAATAGCTTCAATTTAACGACATCATTATCGACATCTTTTTTCTTTTGCATATCACATAAATCAACGAAGCTATTCAGATGAGTAGCGGCATCTTCACTAGGAAGGCCGGCGAATTGATCTTTCATAACAAGATTCAACAAAGCAGTATTAATTTCACAAGATTCAGCATCGGTAAGAGGATCAATCGGAGTGCTAATAAAATCATTGTTGTTGGTATTGGTGAAGTCACACAATTTAGTATTATCTTGAGCCATCGCGACAAACAAGCAAACTAGCACACGAGTAGACAAGAGCAAACGGGCAAAAGAGGCAAATAGAGAGGGAGGATAGAGAGAGAGAGGGCGAATAAAACGACAAGGGTGAAGTGGGGGCGAGGAAAATGAGAGGCAAATGGCAAATAATGCAATGCGAGAGATAGGGATTGTGATGGGTACTTGGTATGTTGACTTTTTGCGTAGACTCCCCGGCAACGGCGCCAGAAATCCTTCTTGCTACCTCTTGAGCTTGCGTTGGTTTTCCCCGAAGAGGAAGGGATGATGCAACAGAGTAGCGTAAGTATTTCCCTCAGTTTTTGAGAACCAAGGTATCAATCCAGTAGGAGGCCACGCTCAAGTCCCTCGTACCTACACAAAAAAGATAGCTACTCGCAACCAACGTGATTAGGGGTTGTCAATCCCTTCACGGCCACTTACGAGAGTGAGATCTAATAGTTATAATATTTTTGGTATTTTTAGTATAAAGATGCAAAGTAAAAAGTAAAAGCAAAGTAAAAAAGCAAAGCAATATTAAAGTGATGGAGATTGATATGATGAGAATAGACCCGGGGGCCATAGGTTTCACCAGTGGCTTCTCTCAAGAGCATAAGTATTCTATGGTGGGTGAACAAATTAATGTTGAGCAATTGACAGAATTGAGCATAGTTATGAGAATATCTAGGCATGATCATGTATATAGGCATCACGTCCGTGACAAGTAGACCAAAACAATTCTGCATCTACTACTATTACTCCACTCATCGACCGCTATCCAGCATGCATCTAGAGTATTAAGTTAAAAACAGAGTAATGCCTTAAGCAAGATGACATGATGTAGAGAGATAAATTCATGCAATATGAAATAAACCCCATCTTGTTATCCTCGATGGCAATGATACAACTTCTGTCACTGGGAAAGGACACTGCAAGATTGAACCCAAAGCTAAGCACTTCTCCCATGGCAAGAACTACCAATCTAGTTGGCCAAACCAAATGGATAATTCGAAGAGACTTGCAAAGATAACCAATCATACATAAAAGAATTCAGAAAAGATTCAAATATTATTCATAGATAGACTTGTTCATAAACCCACAATTCATCAGTCTCAACAAACACACCGCAGAAAGAAGATTACATCGAATAGATCTCCACAAGAGAGGGGGAGAACTTTGTATTGAGATCCAAAAAGAGAGAAGAAGCCATCTAGCTACTAACTATGGACCCGAAGGTCTGAGGTAAACTACTCACACTTCATCGGAGAGGCTATGATGATGTAGAAGCCCTTCGTGATGACGGCCCTCTCCGGCGGAGCTCCGGAACAGGTCCCAAGATGGGATCTCGTGGATACAGAAAGTTTCGGCGGTGGAATTAGGTTTTTGGCTCCTTATCTGATCGTTTGGGGGTACGTAGGTATATATAGGAGGAAGGAGTACGTCGGTGGATCATCGAGGGGCCCACGAGGCAGGGGGCGCGCCTTAGGGGGGGCGCCCCTCACCCTCGTGACCGCCTCTTTGACTCCTTGGAGTAGGGTCCAAGTCTTCTAGATCACGTTCGGTGAGAAAATCACGTCCCCGAAGGTTTTATTCCGTTTGGACTCCGTTTGATATTCCGTTTCTTCGAAACACTGAAATAGGCAAAAAAACAGCAATTCTGGGCTGGGCCTCCGGTTAATAGGTTAGTCCCAAAAATAATATAAAAGTGGAAAATAAAGCCCAATATAGTCCAAAACAGTAGATAATATAGCATGGAGCAATCAAAAATTATAGATACGTTGGAGACGTATCAGCGGGCGGCGCGGCATTCTCCTAATAGCGGGGAGCGGACGCGTCCTCCGATGCGCGTGTTGGCGAGATTGGGAACGCCGACGCGTCCACCTCGATGCTTCACGGCGAGGAGCGGAACACCGACGCGTCCTCCTCGACTAGTGGTAGCGAGGAATGGAAAGGCGACGCGTCCACCTCGATGCGTCACAACGAGGAGCTGAACACCGACGTGTCCTCCTCGACTAGTGGCGGCGAGGAACGGAACAACGACGCGTGACTGTCCGCGTGGTGCAGCGAGGGGCGCCTAGGGCTTGGGAGGGGCGATGCCATGGTGGTCGACGTGAGAGGGAGGGGGAGGAGATAGCGATGAACGTGGACTTGAGGGGGAGGAGATAGCGATGTCATGGGAGGCGCAGTATTTATAGCGAGCAATGGCACACCTACGTAAGACATGGACTGAGCTGCACTGACTTAACACAGGTCCAGTTGCGTCACTGACATGTGGGCCAGACCCCTATTGGGCCCATATGTCAGTGACCCAATGCACCTGCAGTTAAGTAACTGAAGCAGCGTCCCGGAAGATATGTTGCATGATTAACATAACAGCTACTCCCATCACATGCTTAGATTTCAAGGTGCATTTATTCATTGCATGCGAGGATTATGAGAAACTTGTCCAATGCATGTACTTCATGCATGCATGAATTGCAACTAATGCATTGGTAAACAAAATTCTTTGAGAAAACCAAGTGCATTAATTGAGTGCTTTTACAAACCATGAAAATTATTCTACCACTCGTCATCTACCTTTGTTGGTGAGATTTTTGAATTGAGCCCTATAAACCGGAAAGGAGGTAGTACGTTGGCATATTTTTGGAGTAAATTACAAGGGAGGGAAGGGGTGGAAATATTGCTGGTCACAACGGATTGGACGAGCGCGGGGGGAGGAGAGTCATGCATGCGGATTTTTTACACATGGGGTGGAGTGGTGGGACCGCCGGAGGGAGAAGGAGAGTCTGGCAAGCATATTGTTTCCACACATGGAGAGGAAAAGATTTGGAGACGAAGGGGCTTCTTGTAGGTATGGGGAACAGTGCATAATAAGTCTCATCTTGCATGCCGGGCTAGGTATAGTCTCAAGTCATTAAAAACATACACTTCCCACACATGTTCATATTTCAAGGTGCACTAAATTATTGCATGCGATGATTAAGGCTGGCCATAATGGTGGTATCTTAGCTGGTGTCATGCACACGGGAATAGCAAACATGCTGATGTGGCAAAGAATTAAAGAAGAGAGGGGGGTTAGAGTAACTAGTGTTCATGCATGCATTGGTAAACACATTTTTTTTGTGAGGCAGAGCAGGCTAGGAATCTCCTGCTATCTAAAACTGTTGTCAATACAAAATTTCCTTCATAGTAGCTAGGTTCAAATGTTTATCCAGTCAGCATGCCTGTTGTGATGTCCATGCACCTACTGATCTGGCACAAAAAAAATTCTGGGTCATGTAATAACAACAATTACTTTCCAAACAATAACAGACGAAGCATTGGACATGGTATAGTTCACGCGCAAGCCCGACATTCCAAGTTCAACTTCCACATCAAACTCATGTTCACAGATATCTCCACATTCATACATAATGTCCACAACCATGCTTCACTTCAAAGCCAAAAATAATTGAGGAGAGCTATGAATAAAGAAAAACCTCTAGTTCCTGCTACCAGTGTGAGCACAACAAGTCAAGACCATGCGTAATTAATTATATTTTGGTCATTTTTGTGTTCAAAAATGCCGGCCGGCTCGCGGAAGGACGTGTTGCTGGCACACGCGCGGATTCAATGAAGGCAGGTGGGGCAGTCTGAAGCCGGTTGCATGCGGCGAGGAGGCGTGTTCAGCGGGCCTACAGCGAGTGGGGCCCTCTTGGCCGGCGCGCCGGTTCAATGCCTACGCTATGAGAGGTCGTGTCCGTGTCAGAGCAATCACTCCCTCCAGTCCTTTTTTGTTTGCGTATAACAAAATCTCGTTTTCCATTCACATTTTACAAGTAAAATTCATGGACAAACTTTGACCCAAAATAAGATGGGGACTAGTAAACCAGAACGGAGGTAGTAGTTTTTTTAATCAAAGAAGGGTTTCCCCCTTCCGATTTTCATTACTGAAAACCAACATCTAAATCTAAACCATACTATTTGCCCTAGAACTACCAGGTTCAACATCTTGCAACATAAACCCATAAAACCATACGCCAAGGAGGTACGTAGTACTATGAATTCCATTTTCGCTCCAGACCAATCATTCTAAAAACTACTTAGTACTTATAACGCGCCATTGAAAATCGGAACTCTGAACCCCACTAAAAAATGATATTTTAAACGTGGCTACTCGATCTGTGGCAACTGGCGAGCCACCGCCTCCAAGTCGTTCACCTGTGGTCCCGACCATCAACTCCTACGGATCAAATTATCACGCGAGCTGACTATTCCTACAAAGGAGCGCTCCACCACGTACCCGGTACTCGCGAATGCACCAATCGTGCACCTAGGGTTTTAGGGTTTATTTTTTAACGTTGCCTTTACGTAACACTCATGTGTGCGAGACAACGAGAGACCGACTGTGTGTGTGCGCCTCTTCTCTTTGTATATGTACTCCACCGTTTGTCTAGTGTCCAAAAAATTATAATAACTACTAGCAATGTGCCAATGCGTTGCCACACGATCAGAGTAGATTAATACATATTCACCGATTTGATAGAAAAAAGTCTAGTTTTGAAATACGTATATCACTAAAAAAATGGTATGTTTCACTCAAAATATATTCCTTTGGTAGTTTTGATGAGATAAGGGAGGAATGTTGTTGGTTTCAAGATTCGAGAAGTGGTATATGTCTAATTTCTACTCTTACTAGCAAGATGCCTGTGCGTTGCACGGAACATCAAGATCTTGTGGTAGAAATAGATGAACAAGGGAAGGCCTTATCTGCAAATGTGGAGAGGAGTGCGGGTAAATTGCCATAGTTTCGTCCCTATCCGTCAGACATAAATCGGACGGCCTATATTGCAGGATGGCAGTCCAACCATCATCACCAACTTTGTTTTTTTATCCCTACTCTTATAAAAAGCATAGTCGATGATGATCGTGTGCCTGCCATCCTGCAATATTGGCCGTCCGATCTATATCTGACGGATAGGAAGGAAACTATGGCAATTTTGCAAAAAGATACCCACACCCCTCTCCACACTTGCAAACAAGGCCTTCCCTTATTCGTCCTTTTCTCCCACAATATAAATTACTCATACAAATGCATCTTCATGTTCCGTGCAATGCATGGGCATCTTGCTAGTTGTTGCAAAAGCCCATGTGTGTGTGAGAGAGAGGGAGAGAGGAGGAGGACGGAGTGCATGTGTGACAAAGACACAAAGAGTGTGTGTGCGAGAGGTATCAGCTTAAAATGAGGCGATAGTGTGTGTGTGCATGATCGAGAGGGCGTCTCTCAAGAAGGGAAGAAAAATCTACATAGATACAAGGAGCGGGAGAGATACATATGTGCGATAGTGGAAGCACGAGTGTGCGGGTGTATAAACCTATCTAGAGGCTAGTCGATAAATGTTTGTGAGAGAAATACGAGTCGGGGTGCGAAAGCGAGAGTTTTTTGTGTGTGTGAGAGAGAGACGGTAGTCGGGAAGGGGAGTGGAAGCAGGAGTTGTGTGTGTGTGAGAGAGAGGGGGAGTTTGTCAGATCGGTAAACAAATGAATAATGTCAGTCTGGGATGGAGACGAAAAGAAGACCGCAACAAATGTTGTGTCTACAGGAGTGAGAGAGAGTAATTTTAGTGGTATGATTCATATCTAGAGACATATAGGGTGTGTGAGAGAATCCCATAGAGAGAAAGACAAAGTGAAAGACGAGTGGAGACTATGTGTCTAGCGGTGAAAAAGAAAGCTTAGGTACCTAGTGATACGAGAGAATGGTAGAGACGTGAGAGATAATGAAAACCGTGTAATGTATAATGATAGGGAGAGTGTGACACTTCTCAAGGGAGACGCTGAGAGACCATGTTTGCGAGGATAGGAGAAACATTAAGTGAGCGTGCGGGTGAGCTGGAGAAAAGAGAGTGATAGCTACATGAAGGAGCATGCATGCGAGAGACATGGGCGTGAAAGGAGTGAACATAAAAGGGATTCAAATATTTCAATTCGAGATGATGATACACGTAATCCATACTCGAACCAAAATTGATCTATCAAACATGCATACTCATATGAATTCACGTGCATGTATGTTATTTAATATGTAGATATTACCGATCCATACATTTTAGTAGAACATAATTTGGTTTAATTTTTTGAATTCAACCTTATGATTTTGAGATCATTGTATTTGTAAATCATATTATACATATAAAGGAGCAGAATTCTTTGTTGTGTTTTTGAAAGTATATATAAAAAAAGATGTATATAGAATTTTATTCCAATCGAAAATGGACCCTGCCCAAAAAAAATAGAATACAAACAGGATTCGAATTGAGTTGGCATGGTAAACGTGCACTCTGCAAAATTTGAACGAAGCGGGGAAAGTCGCAGTAACCGTCCGAAACCAAAATCTGCGAGATGGAAATTACTACTGCCTATCCCTGCCATGCAAAGCCTATCTGCTCGATTTCTATAGGTTTCGATAGGGGTAGGTTTGTAATTTCACTCAAACGTGACATAACCGCCTCTCACCCGGATTCATACTCGGTGGGCGCCAAAACACAGTGTGTCCTCAGCCAAAATCGACTCCCTCCCCGATTCATACATGGTGGGCGCCAAAAACAAACTCTCGTCGGCAAATATTCGGTGTATGCGAGATTACCGTCCTATCCCCAACCGACTAATATTGCTGTGATGTAGGAAATTTGAAACGGGGGCTAAGTTTGTAAATTTCCTCACATTTGAGGCAAGCGCGCCCTGAAGACATGGTTCCCCCTTCCTCTCCATCTCCATTTCCCCATTCGTACTCCGTGGGTGCCAAAACACCATCTCCACCCCAGCCTCCTCCGTCCGCCACACCATCCACCGCCGTCCTCCTCCACCATGCCGGAGCTGATACCCCGACGCCGTCGTCCATTACAAGAGATCGACCTCTCTCATCCAAGGCTTCGGACCGGGATCCTTGCATCCCGTCCTCTCACTTCATCCCCGTCGTCGTCCACCTTGCCGGCGCCGCTCCTAAGACCGTCTCGTCCATCGCGCCCCACCGCCACCGTCTACCCTCCTAGATCTGCTTCCACGCCGCCGACAGCCATCACTACCGTAGCACCGTCAAATTCTCAGCAGATGCATACACGGCACCGCACCAGAGGCGGTACTCTTTCGTACCTGCTCAACTTATTTATCGCAGCAAGAAAATAGATCGACACTGCTTTACTCTGATTTCTTGTCCATCACTTACTTGCTAGTTGAAAGCAAACATTGGTTGTGAATTTGCCTTTGTCTAGTTTGCACCTTCAGATCCGCCATGGCACGCTCAACACTATACTCCCAATGCTTATGGTTTTCCCCTTTTATATTCCACACTAGTTAAATCACAGTAGAGTAAAATTCAAAATTGGGTCAGTCGATTTTTCAGAGCTCGCCGGAGTTCGCCAGTGCGAATGAAGGGGCTCGGGTGGGGACTTTGGTTGTGGGGGCAGTGGTGGGGCCTCGCCGAACGAAGAAAACTCGACACGGGTGGGGGTGGGGGTGGCGGAGGAACATAGGCGGTGGGGGCGGGCGGCCCGTGCGGTGTTCTGTATGGGAAGAATCAGAGACGAGGAGGAAGAAGGGTTAGGAGACGTAGGATCTTCATCCAACCGCCTGAAATGGTCGACTGACCCAAATGACAAAAGTCACGCTACTTGCATGCAGACATGCCTTTATATTCAGTACCATCATCGTACCTGCTTAGCACTGCTCCTGAATCCATCAAGCTAAACAACGTGCCACTCATAATTCCAAACTTGTTGCTCAAGTACGAATCTGATATGCTGCTGATATTACTAAAACATATGACATTTAATTGGTCAGCTAATGTTCCTACTTTACTTTCAAAAAAGCACATGAACCACATATAGAGAGACAGTAGGGAGTTGCTTTCTTAATGCGCTCTGGTTCATCATGTGTGGGCACTGCGCAACGGAAATTTTATTATCCAAAATCTGCTTGCTCTTCTTTAGCATGTTCCTCTTCCGTTCTTCTTTAATAAGTACTCTCTCCATTCCTAAATACAAGTCTTCGTATAGATTCCTCCATGGACTACATATGGAGCAAAATGAGTGAATCTACACTCTAAAATGTATATGGATACATCTGTATGTGATCCATAGTGTAAATCTCTACCAAGACTTATATTTTGGAATAGAGGGAGTATCATAGTAGTATGGTATGTTCCTTGTAGTGAAGATGAGCGAGGACATTTGCAGTGTAGAGGTCTATACGGTCGGTTGGTATGGACACTTTGAACTCTTCGGGCCTCTTTGATTCGTAGGATTTTGTAAACATGGGAATAGGATTTGTAGTGGCCTGCCCACTTGAATCCTATAAGAATAGCAAGGAAATGTGGGGAGCTGTGTCGCCTTTGAGAGTTACACTGATATTAATAGTACCGCACCTTCAGTTGAAGAGAGCTGGTATCCGAAGCCTTTCTAGCTGTATCAGCAATACTAGCACATATATTCCAGCAAGTTCCACTTTGCTGATTTTACTCTGATGCTTACGGTTTCCCCGTTATATCTACACTATGATCTATGTAGCTGCTTTGTGTCGCACTAGCAGCAGTCCACTCTTGAAGCTAAACACCGCAATGACTTACAAAATTGGCACCAAGGCATTGAGTGCCATTCTGGATGCAATGAAACTCATACGCTCCCCACCTGTTGATTCTTGTTCAGAATATGATCCTAATGACTATTCTAACCTCGAGGAGTCAAAGGCAGATGGCCTGTCCTGTTCACCCATCAAGGTGCATGTTCTAATTTGGCAAGGTTTTATTGATTTCGCGTATCTTACATATGTTGTCTTGCATTTCTTCTACTTTGTTGCACCGCCTTCTGCTTAGTTTACTCATCATATATGTCAAGATGCCATGCCCATCCATTATCAATACATTTTCCATCTGTCGTCATACCATGTTTTTCCACTCAAATGCTGTTCTTGTGCATCAGGCATCAAAAAGGAAGAGGGTGATTGCCGAACTTGAAGGAGCACCAGCAAAGTCCTTGAAAAACATGGTTGTGCCGGAGAAATCAGACATCACCCCACTTATATTGGCTGTACAACCAGTGACACAAAACATAGGACCGACTCCAGCAGACTGTACCCATACTTCACTGGTCACACCACTAGCCGCACCACACAGGACCTGCACTCCATCAAAAGGTATGCCGATTTCAGTTGCCATAGCACTAGCCGTACCACAGAAAAATCCCACTCCAGCAAAAAGTACATTAAGTCCACCGGCCGAAGACCTATCCCAACTGCAGAGACGACCAATTCCTGCAGATTGGAACCCCATTCCAGTTATTCCTAGTTTAAAAGACAATGCTTTCAATGTTGTTAGGGACTACGTGCATATATTCCCACCATGGGAAGATTATAGTGAAGACAAACACCATTTTCACATCTTCCTATCCCACTTACATGTAAGTGCTATTATTCACGGTGATTATTTTCCTATTTTCTGCTAATTAAACACATCAATGATTTACATTACATTGTTGTAAGTAGGCGAGGGTCAATCTGGATAGTCATGACGAGCAAAGCTTGCTTGCGCTTTTCAAGGAAGCATTGCAGCAGTATTGGTGTTACCTGAGGAAATCACACTTTGATGGCAAGTCTATAAACGAATTTTTGGTGAAGTATCATGTGCTAAATTTAGAATACATTGAATGGAAAAACCTTATTATGCACAGCTCTCGTTCCGAGGATGAGGTACTGTCTATGATATCACATGACAATTTGAACTTCTACTTTTCCGCATGTGCCTTACAGATCTTTTTTGCAGGAAATCTGCTCGAAAAAGAATTCCGGTTTGAAAAGAACGATAGGATATCGCAAATATGTTGCCCGCTCCTTTGCTCTTGTTAGTACCTGTTGTCCTGTATCACTGTACTTGCATTCATATCTGGTTCATTATGTGACAACGGTATGCATGATAGCTTGCTTATCAATTGTTCGCTCCAAATTATCTGATCTATATGAATGGTTACATTAGTGTAGAATATATCCAATGCCAATGAATTTTTTTAGCTTTGCATTGTTCTTGTAAGTACCTTCTGTCCTTTATCAGTGTACTTATATTCACAGGTAGTTGTTCATGTACCATCACTCTGCAGCTTGTTTTCCTTTGGCCTCCATTTTCTACACATAAGATCTATATTTACTCTTACCATAAGGTTGGATAACACCGATGGTACTGAAGAAGTTTAGATCTGCATTGCTCTTGGCTATACCTCTTGCGTGTATCGCGGTACTTACATTTATAGCTACTTGGTTATGTAGCATCACTCTTCATCTTATCTTAAATATTCTCCATGTTTTCTTATATTGTCACATCTGTATTTACTCTTAACAAAATGTAGAATAAAGGCAATGCTTATGAAGAAGATTCTATGGTAAACTTCTTGAATTGCCCCCATCAGCATGGAAAAGGACTTTATAGAGCCTGCCTTCACCAATAATATAAGTTTGTCCTTCTCAAGCCTTCAAACTTTGTTGTGTATATTTGGTTAGGCATGACTGCAACAACTGTTTATTTTTGGTGTTTGCATTAAATTGCATGTTTAAAGTTTATTATGTAGTTCATAAACAAAAGTTTGTCCTTCTCAATTTAAGTTTTCAGTTGTACAACCAAGTTCCTTCTTCATACCATGTAAATTAAACTATACAGAGCAAGTTATCTTCTTTTGCACTGCATGTATGCTTCTGTTCTTGATCCTAAGCCAGTGGTGTAGTGAACCTACCCACTACAATATAATGTCATATTCTGCAATGTCTTAACTATGAACAATGTCATATCATTCTACTATTATTTAATCTGTCTCTTTATTTGCCAATCTGAAATGGGATAAATTGACAGCACACTAACCATTGATACTTATGAGTTCTTGATCTGTAATCGAGTGGTGTCGTGAAGCTGCCAACTCCTTCACAATGTCATTTCCTGCCATATCTTGACCTAAACACTACCATATTGTGTTAATGCAATTTTAAACTATGTCACTTTATTGGTCGGTAAGAAATGTGATGAATTGTCAGCACTGATACTTTTATGTGCAAAACATGTCATTTGTCTGCTTGTTTATATTTCAGAGTGAGGAGGATATAAGTGTTAAACAAGCGCAGTCTCATCAGCTTGCTCAGCTGCTTGCGCTGCAGCTCCCCAGCAAGGCTAACCTTTCTTGAACTTTATTGAAGTGCTGTTGGTTTTGTATATTATTTTGTCGGCGTGTTTAGTTGCACTGGTGGCGATCTTTGATGCCCCGTGTATGTAATCTGCTGTCTGCTTGTTGTTTATTATCATAGTGGCAAACTTTGATGCCCAATGCATGCAATATGGCATAATTTCTTTATTGTATAGTCTAAGTTTTTTCTTATTCACGATGTTGCAGTTATTTTATTGTATATATATCCTGTCTTCGCAGTAAACCGGCCAAACCATAAAATAACGGTACATAATCGGGCCGTCATGCAATCACGATGTATGATCCGCATCATGGGCCCCGTCATCTTGGTCTGTTAGAAGGCCTAAATGTAAACTGGCCCACTAGTAGATTCGGGCCTTTAATAGGCCGAGTAAACCGCCGACCCTCTTTTCGCAAGAAAACTCAATGGGTTTTTAGGAGGCTGAGAAGTAGGTTGGGCCTGAAACGTGCCGAACAGCTCATGGGCCGGTAGCAGCCCGAAATGGACCCTGGCCCATGATTGTGCCAATCAAATCATGGGCTTTTAACAGGCCAAAATTGTCTCGGTACTTGTTTGGCCCAATCAGATTATCGGCTGCGAGCAGGCTGGATGCAAACCGGGCCGTAGTTAGGCCCAACTATATGACAGGCTTTTAACAGGCCGAAATTAATATAGGACCGAAATGTTAAATGGGCCCTTAACAGGCCGAAACTAATATCAGGCCGAATTACTAAATGGGCCTTTAGCAAGTGGCCCCAAAAGCATAGCGTCCAGTTGACGGGTCGAATCTGGTATGGGCCATAATTTAGCCCAAAGCCTCTTAAAGGGTCGGACCTGATCTGGGACATAATTTGGCCCAGAATGTGGTAGGCATTTAACGGGCCGGATCTCATATGGGCCATTATTAGGCCCGGAACGTGGCAGGCCATTAATGGACCGAATCAAATATGGGTCAGCATTTGTCCCAAAACATGGCAGCCAGTTAATGGGCCGGCCTACTAGGGTCCTCAAAATATTGTGGGCCTACAGCTAGGCCGGCCCATTAATGTCGGCGAAATCTCGTGGGCCTTTAGCTGGGCCGGCCCATTATGGTCCACAAAAATCTTGTGGGCCTTCACCTGGGCCGGCCCATTGTGGCCCGCAAAAATCTTGTGGGCCTTTACCTAGGCCAACCCATTATGGCCCGCAAAATCTTGTGGGCCTTTAGCTGGGCCAGCCCATTATGGTCCACAAAATCACATGGGCCTTTAGCTGGGCCGACCCATTATGGTCCGCAAAATCTTGCGGGCCTTTAGTTGGGCCGGCCCATTTAAACTTTATGGGCCACTTTTGGGCCGGTCCATGTGTCAACATATCATAGGCGCATCTCGCCCATTGGATGAGTGACACCTGTGCCAACGCGGAGCTGACACGTGTTTCCGTCAGCCAATCAGAATTTTACACATGGAAAATCCCCATTGGTCCGGGCTGTTAACGGGTTATCGGATCCAAAACCGGACCCGATAGCTTAACGGCGTTCCGTTACGGTGGATGCCATGTGTCAGTCACCCTTGACGAAAGCACTTCTGTGACGCGCGATTTATCGTCATGGAAGTGGACACTTCCATGATTATAATTTTGGTAATGTCATGTAACACTTCTACGACAGCACAGGTATGACTATCTTGATTCTGTCATAAAATTGTCATGGATGTACATGCATGACAGAAAACGTGACCTACTGTGACAAACACGTATCATCACGGAAGTGTATTTTTTGTTGTAGTGGAAGCCGACGACTGGCCAACTCTCAGATTTCACATAACACGGACGGACGGGAGGAGAATTTTTTTAACTAAACATCATATTACATAACGATTTTGTTTCATCATACAGGGCAAAGACAACATGATTGTATTCATTCGAAAATAATGTCTTGCGCACATTGCGTCGCTACAATGCGCGACCCCTCCAGGACATCTGCAAAATACCACTCGGGTGTGCGGTGCTCCTTGCCCTCTGGCAGCCCCTCGGTTGTCAGCTTGACGACGTCCATCTTCGCCCACCACACCTTGACGCGGGCGAAGGACATGCACGCCCCTTCAATGCAGGCCGATCGCTTGACGATGTCCAGCCGAGGACAGGCGTTCACCAGCCGCTTCACGAGTCCGAAGTAGCTGCCGGGCATAGCTTCGGCTGGCCACAGCCGGATTATCAAATCCTTCATGGCCAGTTGTGTTGGGGAACGTAGTAATTTCAAAATTTTCTACGCACACGCAAGATCATGGTGATGCATAACAACGAGAGGGGAGAGTGTGATCTACGTACCCTCATAGACCGACAGCGGAAGCGTTATGACAACGCGGTTGATGTAGTCGTACGTCTTCACGGCCCGACCGATCAAGCACCGAAACTACGGCACCTCCGAGTTCTAGCACACGTTCAGCTCGATGACGATCCCCGGACTCCGATCCAGCAAAGTGTCGGGGAAGAGTTCCGTCAGCACGACGGTGTGGTGACGATCTTGATGTTCTACCATCGCAGGGCTTCGCCTAAGCACCGCTAGAATATTATCGAGGATTATGGTGGAGGAGGGCACTGCACAAGGCTAAGAGAACGATCACGAAGATCAACTTGTGTATCTAGAGGTGCCCCCTGCCCCCGTATATAAAGGAGCAAGGGGGAGGAGGCCGGCCCTAGGAGGGGCGCGCCAGGGGGTAGGATTCCTACTCCTAGCTGGAGTAGGTTTCCTCCTTTCCTAGCCAACTAGGAGAAGGGGGAAAGGGGGGAAGAGGGGAAGGAAGGGAGAGAGGGGCCGCGCCCCAAACCCCTTGTCCAATTCGGACTGGGCTTGGGAGGGGCGCGCGCCACCTCCTGGTCCTTTCCACTAAGGCCCATTAAGGCCCATTGCTTCTTCCTCGTATTCCCGTAACTCCCCGGTACCTCCGAAAATACCCGAATCACTCGGAACCTTTCCGATGTCCGAATATAGTCGTCCAATATATCGATCTTTACGTCTCGACCATTTCGAGACACTTCGTCATGTCCCCGATCTCATCCTGCCTCCGAACTCCTTCGGTACATCAAAACTCATAAACTCATAATATAACTGTCATCGAAACCTTAAGCGTATGGACCCTACGGGTTCGAGAACAATGTAGACATGACCGATACACGTCTCCGGTCAATAACCAATAGCGGAACCTGGATGCTCATATTGGCTCCCACATATTCTACGAAGATCTTTATCGGTCAGACCGCATAACAACATACGTTGTTCCCTTTGTCATCGGTATGTTACTTGCCCGAGATTCGATCGTCGGTATCTCAATACCTAGTTCAATCTCGTTACCGGCAAGTCTCTTTACTCGTTTCATAATACATCATCTCGCAACTAACTCATTAGTTGCAATGCTTGCAAGGCTTATGTGATGTGCATTACCGAGAGGGCCCAGAGATACCTCTCCGACAAATGGAGTGACAAATCCTAATCTCGAAATATGCCAACCCAACATGTACCTTTGGAGACACCTGTAGAGCTCCTTTATAATCACCCAGTTACGTTGTGACGTTTGGTAGCCCAAAAAGTGTTCCTCTGGCAAACGGGGGTTGCATAATCTCATAGTCATAGGAACATGTATAAGTCATGAAGAAAGCAATAGCAACATACTAAACGATCGGGTGCTAAGCTAATGGAATGGGTCACGTCAATCACATCATTCTTCTAATGATGTGATCCCGTTAATCAAATAACAACTCTTTTGTTCATGCTTAGGAAACATAACCATCTTCGATTAATGAGCTAGTCAAGTAGAGGCATACTAGTGACACTCTGTTTGTCTATGTATTCACACATGTATTATGTTTCCGGTTAATACAATTCTAGCATGAATAATAAACATTTATCATGATATAAGGAAATAAATAATAACTTTATTATTGCCTCTAGGGCATATTTCCTTCAAGTTGGGCCATCCTATGCAACTCCAGCGGCTGTTTTAGCAGATCGGTGAAGGGCACGAGATGCTCTGGCGCAAGATACTGCGACCAGAACAACTTCTTCGCCGAGCTCCCTTCTTCGGCTCAGAAGAACTCCGCGGTGTCGGACACACTACGTGGCAGATCTGCAAATGCCCCTGGAGAGCTCCGAATTCGGGTCAGTAGGAGATATTTCTTCTTCACATGCTTGCTTTGCATACTAAATGCCTTACCCGTTGCAATCTTCTTGGCCTCCTGTATCTCCTGGAGGGCACCCTGGGCTTCAACCCGGGCCGCTTCCGCGCTTTGGAGAACTTTTGAGAGTTTGGCCTCTCGAGCCGAAACATCTCCCTCCAAAGCCTCATACTTCTTCACAACATCTTGGAGCTCTTGCTAGACCTCGTTCAGCCGGGACTTAAGCTTCTTGCAAGCGGCCTGCTCCTTGACAGCTTTCCCCTCGGCTTCGGCCAGGGCCTTTTTCAGGGCCTCGACCTTGGCCGTCGCCCCTACACATATCATAACACTACGGTGAGTACACATCATTTATTCTTTCCGAATACATAGCGAGTCACTACATACCTTGCTGGTCCTCCAGCTGCTTCCTCGCCTGGTCGAGTTCCTCTTCGGCCCGCTCTAGTTTTTGCTATAATTCGGAGACTTTGGCAGTGTGAGAGGTCGCGGCCAGCAGCGATGTCGGTGTCAAAACCGGCGGATCTCGGGTAGGGGGTCCCGAACTATGCGTCAAGGCCGGATGGTAACAGGAGACAAGGGACACGATGTTTTTACCCAGGTTCAGGCCCTCTCGATGGAGGTAACGCCCTACTCCTGCTTGATTAATATTGATGATATGGGTAGTACAAGAGTAGATCTACCACGAGATCAAGGAGGCTAAACCCTAGAAGCTAGCCTATGGTATGATTGTTGTATATGGAGTTGATGTCCTACGGACTACAACCCTCCGGTTTATATAGACACCGGATAGGGTTAGGGTTACACAAAGTCGGTTACAATGGTAGGAGATCTTGAATATCCGCATCGCCAAGCTTGCCTTCCACGCCAAGGAAAGTCCCATCTGGACACGGGACGAAGTCTTCAATCTTGTATCTTCATAGTCCTGGAGTCCGGCTGAAGGTATAGTCCGGCTACCCGAACACCCCCTAATCCAGGACTCCCTCAGTAGCCCCTGAACCAGGCTTCAATGACGACGAGTCCGGCGCGCAGATTGTCTTCGGCATTGCAAGGCGGGTTCCTCCTCCAAGTCCTTCATAGAAGATTGTAAACACCAAGAGTAGTGTCCGGCTCTGCAAAATAAGTTTCCACATATTGCCATAGAGAGAATAATATTAACACAAATAAAATCTGCTGACGTATTCCGCAGTGCGTCATCATACTACGGCCAAGTCCTTTACTCGAATCGTTTTTACTTTTCCACCTCAACACGTTTTGTGAGGCGGTTTCCTTGGCACATCTTGTCAAAGCAAAGATCGTGTACCCCTTTTACGGGATTCTAATCAATACGGACGTGGGTAACCCAACCGTGCCCGTTAGCACGTTTCCTCGATTAAAGACGAGTCCCGAACGGTTACCGGGAGGGCTCTTGGTATTCAACCTCTTATAAAGAGACCAAGGCCTTACTCCTTTTTTCAATCCCAAGCGAGTTCGCCCGTCGCCTCGAGTTCCAACACCCTAGGCTCCAGATTCCAGGCGCTTCGGACCTTCGACGATGTCCGGTTCTGACCTTCAAGGCCGATGGACGCCCTCCTCCGTCATGGAGGAGGACGTACTAAAGTTGAGGGAGGCTAAGTTCCTGACCAGCGAAATTTCGCATAGGTTGCCTGCTCAAGGGCAGGTCATTCCCAGTCCCCAGCCCGGTGAGAGCGTGGTGTTCATGTCTCACTTCCTTCGGGGGTTGGGCTTCCCAATGGATCCCTTTGTGAGGGGACTGCTGTTTTATTACGGGCTGGAATTCCATGACTTAGCTCCGGAGTCCATCCTCCATATCTCCTCATTTATTGTCGTGTGTGAAGCATTCCTCCGTGTTACCCCTCACTTCGGATTATGGCTCAAGACCTTCAAAGTGGAGCCGAAGATGATCAAGGGATGGCACGCAGAGTGCGGAGGCGCTGTTATAAGCAAAAATGCTGATGCTCCATGTCCCGAGGGCTCTTTTCAAGAGGAGCTAGGCTTGTGGCAATGGGAGTGGTTTTATATCACCGCTCCCCGGAGCACCAAGTGGGTGGCGCCTCCTGCCTTTCGCTCGGGTCCCCCACCACGGCTAGCATCATGGGTCAACAGAGGGTTAGATTGGGGTTTGCCCAAAGACGTGCCCTTGTTACAGGGCCGCATTAAGGATATCTTGGAAGGAGACCTCAGCCTGGTCAAGGTGATGCAGGTCATGCTGATTCGCCGAATATTGCCCGGCAAACGTCGCTCCCTTTGCCTATGGGAGTTTAATCCAGAGGGACCGCGAGCTCTCCAGAATTTCATGGGCGCAACGCCCGTGGAGATGTATAAACTATTCTTCGGATCACAAGAGATGTGTCCTTATTTAACCGAGGACGCAGGCCTAAGCTGCAATCGCCCGGATACTCAAGTAAGCAACCTTGTGCCCGGAACTTCTACCCGTATAATTGTCATAAACTTGCCCCTAAAAGAGCCGTCCTTTTAAACAGGAGTGGATAGCGAAGGCAAAGCTGATCAGGTGTCCGGCTCCCCTTCCCGAAACCAGGGCGGATCCCGTGCTGGTCAGGATGCTGGAGATAATGCCTTTGGAGGGAAGCAAGGGGGAGGACAAGGAAACTATGGCCTCCTCGAAGGAGGCAGCTCCGAAGGGAGGAACCGACAATTCCTCTCCTAAGGGGAAGAAGAGAGCCGCCTCTGACGACCCAGAAACCATGGCCTCGAAGCGGGGAAAAAAATCCTCGTCAGAGGGTCCGACGCCGGGGAGTTCCTCGGCCGGACTACACCCTCAAGGGGATCAGCCCTCCAGCGAGCCGTAAGTAGAGAAAGATTTTCCTTTTGAGGGATGAGAGAAATCCTTGATTTATATCTGAGAGGATTAACCGAATTTTTACCTTGTAGCTCGGACCTCAGCCCTTCTCAGCAGAGCTCGTCTTCGGGGGATCTCCTTCCGTAGATGATGGAGAGCGGGACGCCTCTCCCTGCCGTGCCGCCTAGCGAGGCGGGCGACCCTGAGGTGTCGTCGCGGAGGGTTTCTCCGAATCCGGCAGGGGTGGAAGATAGCTATGTGGCCCCCCGAGGTTCTCCGCGTCCAGCCCTCGAAAGAGGTCATGGGACAAGTCCGGCACCGTCTGGTGCTCGGCCGGAGGAGCTAAAGATTCTGCTGGGGCGAGCTTCTATCTCGGAGGAGCACCGTGCATTGATGGGCACGGTGATTGAAAGGATCTCATCCGCAGAGAGAGGATTGCATGAGGCCGTCAAAAGTTTACTGACGGGTTTTGAGGTACATTAGATAATGTACACTTTTGTCAGTTGCACATGAATAAGATGCGCCCTGTGTAGATAGTAGCCCCTGAGACTCTGCGCGTCGTCAAGAAATGACGGCACGTGGAGGATCATAACCCCAGGTCTAAGATGTCGCCTTTGAATGTAGGCAGCAGGGTGTCCGGAATCGAGCCGAATTGATGATTTTGCCGAACTAAAGCGGCAACTGGACGTGGCAGATGCCGACATCGCGCTTGTCAACAAGCAGCTTGATGAGGCTCAAGGTATGTAATTCCTCGGGTGGCATCAGGTAAGAAGAGTTTTATGCCAGTGTCTTACGATGTGTGTGCTTGACGCAGATGGTGCGGCCGCCGTGGAGAGTCTTAGGGCAGAACTTGCCCGAGCTAAAGAACAAGCCAGAGAAAGTGATGCGGCTGCCAAGAAAGCCCTTGAAGAGCTGAGAGCCGAACAGGCTGCTCATTGCCGAAGCGAGGAAGAGATGGCCGAGATGGCCGAAAAGTTAAAGAGTGCTGCAGACCGTTGCAAACTTCTTGAGAAAGAAGACCAGGTGAAACAGACGGACTTAGAGAAGGCCGTTGCCAATGCCAAGGACGCGCGCTCTGCGATGAGAGCTGCGAAGGAGGAGCTGCGTCAGGCCGAACAGATTGCGGCTGGAAAGCCTTTATGCTGCGAAGGAAATTTTGCGATCCGAAGTTTGCTCCGTTGGACCGGATGTGGAGTGTGGAGGATACCTATCTGGATTTGGCTGCGAGTGCTACTGATGCGACCGAACACCGTCGAGATCAGAAAGATCGCAAAGTGGAAAAGCTTTTCTGGTCGCAGTTTCGCAATCCAGAGCGTCCACTGGCAGTGGACGATCGTTTGGCTCAATGGGCCGAACTGAATAGGTTGTCCGGACTCGCCATGAAGTACGTCATGGGTCATCTGTGGCCAGGGAGATCGGAGCCGAAGAGTTATTTCAGCTTGGTGCAGCAATTCCTTGACGCGGTGCCGCATATTAATGCAATGAAGAGGTCAGGATGCATAGAGGGCGCAAGGATGGCTCTTGCCCGTGTCAAGACATACTAGGCAGAGATGGAGACCACCGTTGTTGCGTCCCGAGATTCGGACAAAAGCCGAGTACCCTCCGAGCACTATTTTCAGGAAGTCCTTGAAGGCGCTCGTGTAATAGAGACGCAGTGCTCGAAAGATGCTATGTTATGATAGCATATGTAATTATAAAGTAATATTTTGATAAACTGTAGTGGCCTTTTTATACTTGTGCCTTCAAGTATTGGGAACACCTCCTGTGCGGCCGTTTTAAGATATATATATATATATACAAAATCTAAAAGATGGCAGTCGTTGGCTTCAGCCCCCACGCACATAGTGCGGGGGTGCTCGCAAAAGACGCATTTTCACACTTAACCCAACGTCTTGGTCCTACAAAGGAGGTGATAGCGCAGCGGGCCAGGCAACCGGACTATAATGCTTTAACACTTTCACTTAGCCATAGGAGGTTGACAGTGAGACTATTTAGGTAGCCCCTTGGTGGCGACTGCGCTCGCCCGAGTTCGGGGCGCGTATGTGCCTGACCGGGAAGCGGCCCTTCATTAAAGTGGAGGAATCCGATAGATTCTGATAGGTCATCGAGTGGCTGACCAGTCTCACGCTACATCATGATAGTCAGTTTTCGGTTTTCTCTACTGAGGTGCTCGCCCGGCCGAACCGGGGCACAATCGCAGTAGTTCTCCTGGTGCTACCTTAGCCGATAGAGTGGAACGTAAGGTAGCCGAACTCAGGAGCCGGGCAACCCAACATTTGACCAAAGACATGATTCGGAGCTGATGCATATAATGCCAAAACTCGCGACGCCGAACACTCCCTAAGGTGTTTGGTCTTTATGAGTGCGGGTGAAAAACACTCTTTATTAAAAAAAAGCCCCTAGTGTCCAGGTACGTGCAAAAATTCTGACGTGGCCACATGCCAAGACGCCAGCCTCCTCCTTTGGTTATATCTGAAAAAACCAGGGGATGTGTAGCAACAAGAGACAGTAAAAAAGGTTTACGCAGGGTCTTAATCTAAAAAGAATCCTTTAGGACGGGTCCCTACTGCATGTCTGCGCCTGTGTCTCCGTTGTGCCGTATCCTGGACGGGCGCCGCACGACGTTCATCTGTAAAAGAGAGGAACTGAGTTGAAAACGGGTCGTGACGAACAAAAGTTTAAAATAAACAAAGTATAAAGTAAGAGCTTTATTGTCTCTTATTGTATATGCATGGAGCCCCTAGTGGGGGTATATGGCCACTAAGCCTGCATCAATGATGATTTTGTCCCGAACTCGTCTATCCGCGTTCGTGGTCTTTAATGACCTATTTCGAAGTTTTTTGGCCGGTGAGGCCATTTTACTATGGGGATGTCAAAGCGGCCGCACAGTCCTCTGCTTGGGGAGGCGCACTTTAGTGCTTCCCCTTCAAAGAGATGATGCCTCGTGGACCGGGCATCTTAAGCGTGAGAGATGCATAATGCGGTATTGCGTTAAAGCGGGCGAAAACTTCACATCCCAGTAGTGCTTGATAGCGACTTGAGAACGGGACGATATGGAAGGTCAGCTTTTCGCGGCGGAAGTTATCGGCAGAGCCGAATATAACTTCGAGCCGGAGAAAACCCATACAATGGGTGTCCGGTCCAGGTGTTACCCCTTGAAAGGAGGTTTTGCTGCGGCGGATTCTTGCTGGGTTTATCCCCATGTGATGGATTGTATCCTGATATATCAGGTTTAGTCCATTGCTGCCGTCCATAAGGACATTTGAAAACCAGAGTCCGCCAATTATTGGATCGAGTATCGAGGCAGTCCAGCCTGCATTCTTGATATTTCTAGAATAATCTAGCTGATCGAAGATGATTGGTTTTGACAACCAGTGGCGGGACCCTTTGGGGATAGGTCGTGTGGTGCGTACCTTTATGGGCGCCGCACGTTTTGTTATGTGAAGTAAGTTCATTGTTTTTACTTCTTGTGGGAAGTTCTTTTGTTTCCTGGTGCTCTGCTTTTGGGGTTCGTCCTCGTCTTCGCTTGGTGTGTCGAGCCCCTTGTGTTCGGCATTGAGTCTGCCGGATTGTTTGAAAACCCAACAATCTCTATGGGTATGGTTAGCAGGCTTCCCGGGAGTACTGTGTATCTGACATATCCTGTCCAGGATTTTATTTAAGTTGGATGGATCGTCCCTGTTATCCTGGAGGGGTGGTTTTGTCTGATTTTGTCATGAACCTTTGAATCCGGCATTGACTGCCGTGCTCTTCGGACATTTTTCCTTAGTCCGGTGACGGTCCTTGTTGCATCGCGGTTTTCCGTTTCCATCCCTAGTTTCGGATGTACTTGGGTCGCTGGGGCTGCACCTTGCCAACCATCTGTCCTCTCCTGCACAAAAGCGGGTCATGAGGCCTGTTAGTGCGGCCATTGTTCTTGGCTTTTCTTGGCCGAGGTGTCTGGCGAGCCATTCATCTCGGACGTTATGCCTGAAAGCTGCTAAGGCTTCGGCGTCCGGACAGTCGACTATCTGATTCTTTTTAGTAAGGAATCTATTCCAGAACTGCCGAGCTGATTCTACGGGCTGTTGACTTATGTGACTAAGATCGTCTGCATCCGGAGGGCGGACATAGGTCCCCTGAAAATTTGCTCGGAAAGCATCCTCGAGCTCTTCCCAACTTCCAATTGTGTTTCCAGGAAGGCTTTTAAGCCAATGCCGAGCTGTCCCTTTAAGCTTAAGGGGTAAATATTTTATGGCATGGAGATCATCTCCTCTAGCCATGTGTATGTGGAGGATATAATCCTCGATCCAGACTCCAGGGTCTGTTGTTCCATCATATGCCTCTATGTTTACGGGTTTGAATCCCTCTGTAAATTCATAGTCCAGGACCTCATCGGTGAAACATAGGGGGTGTCCGGCGCCCCTGTATTTGGGTGTGCCGGATTCTGATGATGGCTTTATTGCATTGCTTACAAGAGCTTGCTTTCTTGGCCCATAAATGGACCTAACTGGGCCATGATGCAAATCCTTAGGTGGGTCGCATGCCGATTTAAGTGCGGCGCCGCTTGCCGCTTTGTGGGGTCGTCTATCCGACCGTGTGGCTTTCTTATGTTTTGAATGCGAGGGCTCTAGGGCCTCTTCCTCGAATTCAGGCAGTAGCTTTCTTTTCGGATAGCTTTTAGTGCGGCGACCGTCGCCGTATTTATCTGCGGTATTGATTACTTTGCTCCATCTAATCCGGAGTGCATCTTCCGCTGTTTTTAGCTTCCGCTTCTGCTTTTTCAGGCTGCGTGAAGTTGCAACGAGCCTCTTGTGGAGATTCTTCTGCTCCATGGGTTTATCCGGCGTGAGGTCGTCCGGAATGCCGTTTTCACCGGAGGAGGGATGTTCGGTTTCTCTATCCGTGTTGCCCTGTTCGGACGGTTGCTCTAAGGCCTGCTCGTCGTCTACCGGCTCGTCCTGCTCTATGGCTAGGTTTTTATCGAGGCGGGGCTTCGGTCGGCGTTTACGCCGACGCTTTGATTGCTTTTCGGGGGGTCGATCTCCCGTTCCATCCCCTTTTTCCTCGTTGTCGCTTCCTTTAGGGGTATCCACCATGTACACATCGTGAGATGAGGTGGCTGTCCAATGCCCTATGGGCGTTGGTTCATCGGTATCTCCTGCATCGTCATCCATGCTGTCGATGTCTCCGGAGTCGAAGTTGAGCACGTCGTTTAAATTGTCGACAGTGGCTACCAAGTGGGTGGTGGGTGGGCTTTGAATTTCTTCATCGTCCGTATCCCATCCTCGCTGACCGCAGTTCGGCCAGGGCTCTCCTGATAAAGAGAGAGACTTGAGAGAATTCAGGATATCGCCAAAAGGCGAGTGCTGAAAGATGTCCGCGGCGGTGAACTCCATTATTGGCGCCCAATCGGATTCGATCGGCAGGGGCGCGGGGGGTTCGGAGTCCGGAGAGGAGTCCAGATCCTCGGAGTCGTGAGTCACGCAGAGTGTGGGGCCGGCATTCGGCTCAATCGCCTTTGAGATCGCAGCCCCCGAGGTGACGTGCAACCGCTCATCCTCGATTGACACAACTGGCTCCGAATTAAGGGTCAGAGCTGGTGCGTTTGCGGCCTCCGAGATACTGTTCGGTGACAGAGCTAGATCATGCCCCGCGAGACAGTGCGGCGCGCTTGGTTGTGGCTCGAATCCGTCGAAGATCAAATCTCCGCGGATGTCTGCCATGTAATTTAGGCTTCCAAACCTGACTTGATGGCCAGGGGCGTAGCTTTCGATCTGCTCCAAGTGGCCAAAAGAATTGGCCCGCGTTGCGAAGCCGCCGAAGACGAAGATCTGTCCCGGGAGAAAAGTCTCGCCCTGGACCTCATTGTTGTTGATGATCAAGGGAGCCATCGGGCCTAAAGGCGACGACACAGAGGAACTCTCAACAAGAGCACCAATGTCGGTGTCAAAACCGGCGGATCTCGGGTAGGGGGTCCCAAACTGTGCGTCAAGGCCGGATGGTAACAGGAGACAAGGGACACGATGTTTTTACCCAGGTTCGGGCCCTCTCGATGGAGGTAATACCCTACTCCTGCTTGATTAATATTGATGATATGGGTAGTACAAGAGTAGATCTACCACGAGATCAAGGAGGCTAAACCCTAGAAGCTAGCCTATGGTATGATTGTTGTATATGGAGTTGATGTCCTACGGACTACAACCCTCCGGTTTATATAGACACCGGATAGGGTTAGGGTTACACAAAGTCGGTTACAATGGTAGGAGATCTTGAATATCCGCATCGCCAAGCTTGCCTTCCACGCCAAGGAAAGTCCCATCCGGACACGGGACGAAGTCTTCAATCTTGTATCTTCATAGTCCTGGAGTCCGGCTGAAGGTATAGTCCGGCTACCCGAACACCCCCTAATCCAGGACTCCCTCAAGCGATGCCTGCTTATTCAAATCAGACACCGTTTGGTTAGCTTCCTACAAAATTTAATTAATCATCTACCCGGCTTTTCTTTCCGAACACTGTACAGTGTCTTAGGGGCTACTGTCTATATTGGGATTTTCTCGGTTAAACGTTGCTTACCTCAAAACCTGTCAGCAGGCTGCTGCAGGCTTCGGTCAGCCCGCTCTTAACGGACCGAACCTTCTCAATCACCGTACCCATAAGCATATGGTGTTCTTCCACAATGGAAGCGCCTCGTAGCACTTCCAATAGATTATACGGCGCCTCTGGTTGGACAGAGGTCGTTGGTGGGACGGGCACGCCTCCTTCCCTTGAAGGAGGCTGCTTGTTGAACTCCGAGGTCATATGGGTCTCCAGATCCGTGCTCAGAAGGGGGCCGAATTGAGCACGGCCCCCATCGTCAGTCTCCGTGGGGGCCTGTTCCCCCATGTGTCCGGCGGCCGAGGTGTCGCCCTCCAGCACTGCCTTGATGGCCTCTTGAACCTCTCCCTGGCCTGGGAAGGTCCTTTGGGATAGCTCCTCTTCATCTCCATTGGCCTTGGGAGAGTAAGCGGCCGGCGGTGTCTCGCTGGCCATCTCCTTTGAGTCCAACGAGCCTCTTGATGAGGATCGCTGGGAGCTGTCGTGGGCTGGACTGGAAGGACATGATTAAACCATATAATATACCATAAGGTGGAAAGGCCGAATAAATGGACGTGTACGGGTTCTTAGCACTCACGATGCGGCCAGGGGCTTATTCTGGGGGCATTGCTTCGGACTGCTGTCGATGTCCCATGCGGAGCTGCCCACGAGTGGGCCTTTCCCCTTCTTGGGCGCCTCCGCCTCCAGAATTGTGGAGGCCGCCCTCTTCTTCCTCCCCCCATCAGGGGGAGAATCGCTCTCCTCCTCCTGCTCCTCCTCCTCATCGTCGTCATCTTCAACGGTGGAGCAGCGGGTCTTGTCTTCGTACGTCGTGTCTGAAGCGCCCTTGCGGTGGGGGCCACTCCGGACCCCCTTGGCCTTCTTCTCCGGTGCCTTATAGGGCGCTGGCACCAGCATCTTCGCTAAACGCGGGATGACTGGTTCTTCAGGCAGCGGAGCCGGACACTAGATCCGCTTCGCCCTCTCCATCCATTCCTGAAGAAGCAATGATAATAAAAGCTCATATATCGTCCTTGAAACAAGCGAGTAGAGGATGCGTTAAAAATAACATACCTCGTTGGCGAGGTGGTTAATGTCATGCCCGCGGTCCGAGTCTGTGGCCGGCAGTGTCTCCTTGCCCTTGAAGAGCAACTTCCAGGCGTCTTCATGAGTGGTTTCGAAGAGCCTCTTCAGGGTATGGTGCCTCTTCGGATTGAACTCCCATAAAGGGCGACTTCAGCTTTGGCACAGGAGAATCCGGTGAACTAGCATCACCTGGATTATATCAACGAGCTTGATATCTTTGTCCACCATGCTTTGAACGCGCGTCTGCAGCACCATCATCTCATTTGATGAACACCAGTTCGGGCTCTTCTCAACCCAGGAGGTGAGTCGCATGGGAGCGCCGGAGATGAATTCGGCAGTTGTGGCCCAGGTGGCACCGCGCGATTCTGTGATGTAGAACCACTGTTTCTGCCATTCCTTGATAGTCTCCATGAAAGTGCCTTTTGGCCAGGAGACATTGGTCAGCTTGCTCACCATGGCGCCTCTGCACTCCGCATGCTGGCCATCCACCACCTTCGGCTTCACGTTGAAGACCTTGAGCCACAACCTGAAGTGGGGATGGATGCGGAGGAAGGCCTCACACACGATAATGAATGCTGAGATGTTGAGGAAAGAGTTCGGGGATAGATCATGGAAGTCTAGCCCGTAATAGAACAACAACCCGTGGACGAAAGGGTGGGGTGGAAACCCTAGCCCGCGGAGGAAATGAGGGATGAATACCACCCTCTCGTTGGGCTTCGGTGTGGGGACAACTTGCCCCTGGGCTGGAAGACGGTGGGCGATTTCCTTCACCAGATACCCAGCCGCCCAGAGCTCAGTAATGTCCTTCTCCTTGATGGAGGAGGCCATCCACTTGCCATGACCTCCGGATCCGGACATGGTTGATTGCTTGCTCGAGTGGGAAAAAGATGAGAACTTGGGCACTAGAGCTCAAGAGTGGAAGGGCAGAGGAAGAGAGAAGGCGTGGGAGAAGAAGGGGGCATCCTTATCCCCTTATAAAGGCAGTGAATATCGAACGCCTCCCCACTCTCTCCAAAACTCGCCTAGTCCCAAGGGCCGTGTAAACGGCACAGTTGGGTTACCCATGCCCGTATTGATGAGAATCCCGCAATAAGGGGGACACGATCTCTGCTTTGACAAGACGTGCCTATGGAAACCGCATCTCGAAGCGCGAAACGACGGACAAAAACGGTTAGATATAGTGACCGAACAGACGTGATGTCATCTTGCAAAAAGTTGTCAGCAGATGGGACTCGTGAAATATTATATTCCCTGTGATTGTGTGTGGTACTTGTGTTGCGGATCTGGACACCTTCGTTTTATCCAAAGACTATCTTGGAGTATTCGGGAAGTGGAACCCACCTTGCAATGCCGAAGACAATCTGCGCGCCGGACACATCGTCATTGAAGCCTGGTTCAGGGGCTACTGAGGGAGTCCTGGGCTAAGGGGTCCTCGGGTGTCCGATCTATTGGATATGGGCTGGACTGATGGGCCGTAAGGATACAAAGACCGAAGACTCTACCCATGTCCGGATAGGACTCTCCTTGGCGTGGAAGGCAAGCTTGGCGTCAACTATGAAGATTCCTTTCTCTGTAACCGACCTTGTGGAACCCTAGATCCCTCCTATGTCTATATAAACCGGAGGCCTAGGTCCGTAGATACCCCCAAATAATCATAGCCTGACTAGACTTTTAGGGTTTAGCCATTACGATCTCGTGGTAGATCAACTATTGTAATACTCAATATTCATCAACATCAATCAAGCAGGAAGTAGGGTATTACCTCCATAGAGAGGGCCCGAACCTGGGTAAACATTGTGTCCCCCGTCTCCTGTTACCATCGATCCTAGACGCACAGTTCGGGACCCCCTACCTGAGATCCACCTGTTTTGACACCGACATCGGTCCCTTTGATCTTCACACATGATGCACGTGAAACAAGCAGATTTAATGTGTCGTGGCCCAGGTGCGACGCCGCTATTTCGAAAATTACTTTCACATATAAAGGATGTGTGGTTTCAAGGTGAAGATTTTGCGTGCAGCTTACTCCTCTCCCTTATCTTTTACCTTGAGCTATGCCGCCCCTATCCTTCTCTTACCTTAGCGCCCTTTCCTGCGTCCGCTAATGGTCGGCAATCATTCACAGAGAAGATCCAGGAGCGACAGTTTAGCATCGTGGCCAACTATGTCGAGGGAGGATGGAAGCGTTGCACTTCTCTCAAGGTCAACTAGACCGACTTTCTACAATCGGCTATCTGTCAGCATCGGAGGTAGTATATGTGTGCCCGGGGCTGGTCGCCATCGGCGAGGACATCTTCCAAGAATCCACGCCCAACCCCCAAGAGATCAAGCGGGTATGCTCCATTACTTTCCTCCTTATGGGTTTGGTATTTCCGATCCACCCTTTTCTATGAGGCCTTTTTCCACTTTTACTACACCCAACTGCATCATATTTCCCCAAACTCCATCCTTCACAAAGCGTGCTTTGTCATGTTATGCGTGGCCTTCGTCGGATGTGCATCATACTTTGGCTTGTGGTGTAAATACTTTTGTGTCCAACCACACTAAAGGGGCGATATGTTGTTGGTTTGTGGGGGCATTGTTATCTGCAGGTTGGCCTATTTCGGGTACCTTGACGGCTTTGCTGAGGCGACCGGCGAGGATTGACAAGAGGCATGGTTTCACCATCCTAATGTGCCTCTTAAGGATCCTCCTCGGGAAGGATTGCTAATCGCTTTCACCACGGCCCCGCTAAACAAAATGTACACCTCGTGTTCGAAGAGCCAGCTTCAAGCAGACTCATAGGCGATGGTCAGGTTAGCGGGATAGGTGGCACAACTTCGCCAAAACAACGTTACTCTGGCCAGCATGATGGTGGTGGCACTCAACTGGGAAATCCAACCACTCCAATAGCAGACTCATCTGATGTGGGAACATAATGGCTCCGGTGATTCTACTCGGGCCATCCGAGGAAGGTTCTATGAAGACAAGTCCCTAAAGGACATGCTCTCACTAATGTTTAGGGGTGGGGGGTTCAACTTCTCCGAGGAGCCACGGGTTGACGGATTCTCCTCCTCGAGCCCGTCTGAGTAGTACGTTCATGCTACTTCATTTTTTATGATAGGCTACTAACTTCCTGGTGGGTGTCTATGATTTTCTCATGTCCTACTGGAATGGAGGCTATGGTCCACCAAACTTAACTTTCCGGCTCCTCAATAGGATGCAAAAAATGCAGAGTCACTGGAGCTTGGCAGGGCCGAGGAATCCATCATCACAACCTGTAGTCATGGTGGTGTCATTTATCCGGTGAACATAGATGGTGAGGACGTCATTGTGATCGAGGACCATCAAGCAGGACCCCCACCCCAAGAAGACGTTGCGGGAGCCAGTCATCGGGGTGTGCAAATGGGGGGGGGGTCCTAGCACGAGCGCTCCTCTGACTGGGGACACCACCCTATCTGAGAATCAACATCGGGAAAACATCTGAGGTCCTCACGCTGTGTGGAGCCACCTCAAGTATCATGGACAATAGCATTGTTGCAAGGCAAAGCAGAAGAAGGGCCCAACCCAAGAGGGCTAACTTCATTCTCAATAGGAGCATAAGATAAATAGTCAGTAGCAACACACAGCTCCTCATCCACAGGAGGAGGGATCACAGTAGGCACCTGCACTTGAACCACTATAGGGGGAAAATAAAGTGCAAGTTATCAACCAGAGTGGGGTTTGAATGGGACATGTCTACAAATTCATCAAATGAATGGGTAATTGAATGAATATCAGAGTTTGGTTACATGGAGATTGCAAACGATCTTGGGAACCTAGTGGCAAGTTGGTCCAGTCCTAACCACATGTCTAACCAAAAGACAATGGATTTACCATTCCCAATATAATGTACCACCCCCACACAAAGTATATGCTGAATTGTCGTAATTGCTTTTCAGAATTGGGATCAATTTCTACATGAGGTAGTTGAGACCGGAGCATGTTGGAGGTATTTATGCTTGATAACCATAGTCCACCTTGACCCGTCAACATTTTCGACGCCCACATGGCCATTAGACACCAATTCATGTGCTTGGTATTCAAGATCCCGAGGCCCCCAACCTCTTGTGGAGCATATATTGTACTCCAGTGAAGCATGTGGTAATTTTGCTTTCCAAGTCTTTACCCCAAAAGAACTTGGATCTAGTAATATCAAATTTAGCAAGAACCACATCTTGAAGCAAATAAAAGATCATGATGAACATGTGGTGGCTAGAGAGGCATGCATTGATCAATGTAGTTTTACCTCTAGTTGATTGACATTTACCAACCCACGGTTCAACGCTTGCAGCCACATGATCAATAATAAAAAGAAAATCCTCAATGGTCAGATGCTTATTGGTTAATGGCATACCCAAGTACTAGATTGGAAGGGCTCCCAATCGAAAGTTCATAATCTAGGCAACCCTAAGGCGATCCCCCAAACTCCCTCTGGTGACATATATCCCTCGCTCTTTCTCTAAATTTATTCTGAGACCGGATATGGATTTAAAACACATGAGCAGGAACTTCAGGTTCATCAGACTAATCGGATTATTCTTGATGAAAATAAGTGTATCGTCAAAATACTATAAGTGAGTAATACTCCCTCCGGTCCTTTTTTCTTTGCGCATAACTTTTTTTGTTTTTCCCCTCAATAGTCTACGCATTCCTCTTTTATCTCCATGGTTTCCAACTATGCTCCGCATTAATTGCACCACTTTCCAACTAATTGCACACATGATTTGCTCAATCTCCTCATAACTATGCGAGCATGCTGCGAGCCAGAGAGCAGTGCGTGCATGCAGAGAGGTAACTGAGGCAACTGCAGGCATGCGAGCCAGGAGAGCAAATTGATCGCATGGAAATAATAACTGCCCGGCGAAGCGATGCATGCAAAAGCACGGGAAAATTTGTCATGAAAAAATAGACGGAGGGAGTACCCTCTTCGCGGAGCTCAGAAAAGACCCCTTTGATGTGATGAGCCATTTTTGTACCCTCTAAGATGAGGGCAAGGGGCAATAGGGTCACCTTGCCTGACCCCCTAGAATTTCTAAAGAAAGGGCGATAGGGTTATGTTAAACAAAAGCGGGGCGATAGGGTCACCTTGCCTGACCCCCCTAGAATTTCTAAAGAAAGGACTAGGGACCTCATTAATATTGATGGCTGTCTGATCACCACGAACCAAGCTCGTAAGGCTCATTGTTCATCGAGGCAAAGAAAGAACCACGAAGCCCCGTGTCGCTCCCCCCCGGGCGACCCGGGCGTGAATCCTAGCCGCTGGGCGCCCGCACCTCTCTCTCGCCTCCTTCCCCGCTGCCATCAGCGATCACCACTGGGAAAAGTCTGCGAGACGTCGGCGGCAACGGGCCCTTTCTTCTGCTTGTTTTGTGCCGGGTTGTGCATGGCAGTTCGGCCAAGTGAGGCGTGTGGTGATGCGACATAGAGGTGCACGTCACCGGTGATAGGGCTCTCCGCCCGGGGGAGTGTTGGCGTGGCCTTGTGCGTGGTAGGGCGTGGGCTGAGCATGGTGTGCAGGTGTGATGGGTCACGAGCGGCCATAGCTGGCAGATCTGAGGAGGCACATGCCCGTGGCTCTTGGGCGTACTTCCCCTGCAAGGATCTGTTGCGTGCTATGCACGGGAGGCGCACGACTGGGGCTCCATCTCGGTGGCAGCTGGATCTCGTCAAGAGGCACGCCAAGAGGTTGTGTAGGCACGCACGCGATGCCGAGAGGTCAGGCATCATGACTGAAAGATCATGGATGTCGCCTAGAGGGGGGTGAATGCGTTTAAAATAATTATGATTTAGGCTTGAAACATGTAACGCCCCGTATGTAACTTGCCATATTTGTATTCCTACTCTTGCCATTTTCGGCACTAAGTTATGATATTCCTCGTGTTGGGTTTTGCCTTCATTTTTTTGTCCTTGTCATGCATCTCATATCATGTCATCATGTGCATCGCATTTGCATACATGTTCGTCTCATGCATCCGAGCATTTTCCCCGTTGTCTGTTTTGCATTCCGGCACTCCTATGTCCTCCGACGTCCCCTTTTGCCTCTTTTCGTGTGCGGGCGTTAAACGTTCTCAGATTGGACCGAAACTTGCCAAGCGGCCTTGGTTTACTACCGGTAGACCGCCTGTCAAGTTTCATGCCATTTGGACTTCGTTTGATACTCCAACGGTTAACCGAGGAGCCGTAAAGGCCTCATGTGTGTTGCAGCCCAACACCCCTCCAAAGTGGCCCAAAACCCAGCTAAACCCCCTCCATCCTCTCGGTCGTTCGATCACGATCGCGTGGCCAAAAACCGTGCTCAATTTGGAGTCTCCTAGCTCCCTCTACCTATAAATAGGTGCCTCCACCAAAAATCCCGGATTAAATCCACCCCTAAACCTAGCCCCGCTCCCTCCGCGCGCCGGACACGTCTGGTCCGCGCCGGAGAAATCTCCGCCGCCACTCCCACGCCGCCACGTGGCCTCCCATGCCCCACATCTCCGCCGGCCGGCCAGGCCTGCAGCAGGCCCGCGGGGCCCATCCCATCGCCGCCCGGCTCCCGACCGCGCGCCCGAGCGCACGCTGCCCTTCGCCAGCGCCCGCCGCCGCCTGTCGCCGCCGACCGTCGCGCCGCCCCGCTGCCTGTCACCGGCTAGCGCCTGACGGTCTTCCCCGCGCTTGCGCCGCCCGGAGCGCCCCGGCCGCGCCGCCCGCTGCCGCCTTCTCCGGCGACCTCGCCGGCCTCTCCATCTCCCTCCTCCCCGCCGGATCCGGCGAGCTCCCACCGTCTCCGGTCACCGCGGCATCAGCTCCGGCGAGGCTCCGTTCTTCCTCAGTTCGCGTGCCCCGATCCAGATCTGGGACGAATCCTAGGGGTTGACTTTTGTCCCAGTTTTTAGTATTTTTAGCATATTTCATCATGTCATATCTTTGCATCCGTGGCTCCGTTTTGGGCGTGTAGCATATCAAATTGTTCGTCTCGATGTGCACTTCATTTCATTCCATTTCACCATGTTTATTTGAGTTCATCTTGATGCCATAAATGCTGTTGCAAGAGTGCTATGTAATGTTAGTTTCAGATTCTTATCAGATTATGGACACTTGTCATTTTTGCCATGTTTATAGTGTGCCTCCTATGAACTTGAGCCCTACATGTGTTCTGTTGTATGCCATGCCATCTTTACAGGGGTGTATGCCATGTATTTTTGTGATCAATGTGGTGACTAGCACAAGCATGCAAAGTAGCTCTCGTGATGTTGCCGATTTCAGGGACTTAGAATTCTTCTAAGTCTTTACCCTGTTAATATTTTTATGCCATGTATTCTTGTTGCTACAGAGTGATCCATGCCTCTTTTGAGCATGTTCAGTAAGGATGATTTTGAGTTATTTTTATGCTCTATCCATCCATGTCTTTTTTTGCAATTATGGAGCACCCTAGCATGACTCAATCTTGCTCTACTTTTGCTATAAAATGTTCCTGGCAGATTGTTTACATGTTAATTAATTTTGCCGAAGTTGTTGTAGTTGATCCATGCATGCTATGAGGTTGTTCTTGCCATGGTTAGCTTATTTATCATGTCTACTTGCTGGGTGTATGCTTAGCTTGTCATGTAATGCCTTTTGGTGAGTGCATCGAGCTCGCAAACATGCCTACGTAATTCTGTTTTGCCATGTCCCAGTTTTCAGATAAGTCTGAATCTGTTAACGAAACTTGCTATGTTCACATGGTTGCCATTGTATTTTCTGATCCCTTTTGGCTTATGGTCAGTAAGGAACTTTTGTCATATGCCTTGTGTAGTTTCATGCCATGCCTTGCTTTGCCATGATATGTTCCTGTAGTATGTTGTTATCTTGCTCTAAACATTGCTTCCTGATGTTAATTCCTGACATGTTATTTTTACCAAGTCTGTGAACCTGATATCTTTTGCACTTTTGCCATGCTTGTTTGAAGCTGCTATTGAGTAAATTAGTCGTAGCTCAGTGTTCATCTTTTGTCAAGCATCTTGAGAGGATCACTGCCATGTGGTTTTTTGTTATGTTAGAGTGCAGTAGCTTGTTGTTCTTGATGCATTTAGATGGCCTCGTGCTGTTAATCGCAGCTTTGTGCCATTATTGTTTTGCTTGCCATTTGCAAACCGTGCATCCGATTCCGGTGATCTTTATATCGATTTCGACCGGAATCAACTCATCTTTCCAGAAGCACTCTTGGTTTGCCAAGTTGTGGCCTGGTTCAATCTTTTCCTTTTGGAGCACACATATGCATCGCATATCACATCCCGCATATCATGGCATGTTTTGCATCATGTTGCTTGCGCATTGCACCGTGGTTGATCGTGGTTCCCTTTGCTTGTTGTTCTTGCTTTGGATAGAGCCGGGAGATGAGTACGTGATCGAGGAACCCGTTGAGAACATTTACGAGGATCAAGCTTACGTCAACTCGGAGAACTTTGCAGGCAAGATGACCATACCCTCAAAATCACTTCTATCTTTGCTTGCTAGATGCTCGCTCTATTGCTATGCCTATGCTATGATACCTACCACATGCTTTATCATGCCTCCCATATTGCCATGTCAAACCTCTAACCCACCTTGTCCTAGCAAACCGTTGTTTGGCTATGTTACCGCTTTGCTCGGCCCCTCTTATAGCGTTGCTAGTTGCAGGTGAAGATTGGGGTTTGTTCCTTGTTGGAACATGTTTATTGTTGGGACATCACTATCATATCTTGTCTACTTAATGCACCTATATACTTGGTAAAGGGTGGAAGGCTCGGCCTTATGCCTGGTGTTTTGTCCCACTCTTGCCGCCCTAGTTTCCGTCATACCGATGTTATGTTCCTTGATTTTTCGTTCCTTATGCGGTTGGGTTATAATGGGAACCCCTTGAAAGTTCGCCTTGAATAAAACTCCTCCAGCAAGGCCCAACCTTGGTTTTACCATTTGCCACCTAGCCTTTTTCCCTTGGGTTTCACGGACTCAAGGGTCATCTTTATTTTAAACCCCCCTGGGCCAGTGCTCCTCTGAGTGTTGGTCCGAACTGAGCTGCCTGCGGGGCCACCTCGGGGAAACTTGAGGCTTGGTTTTACTCATAGCTAGTCTTATCCGGTGTTGCCCTGAGAACGAGATACGTGCGACTCCTATCGGGATTTGTCGGCACATCGGGTGGCTTTGCTGGTTTAGTTTTACCTTTGTCGAGATGTCTTGTAACCGGGATTCCGAGTCTGGTCGGGCCTACTTGGGAGAAGGAATATCCTTCATTGACCGTGAGAGCTTGTGACAGGCTAAGTTGGGACACCCCTGCAGGGATTTGAACTTTCGAAAGTCATGCCCAGTTATGGGTAGATGGGAATTTGTTAATGTCCAGTTGTAGAAAACCCGAAACTTAAACTTAATTAAAATGAATCAACAGCGTGTGTAGCCGTGATGGTCTCTTTTCGGCGGAGTCCGGAAAGAGAACACGGTCTTGAGTTATGCTTGAACGTAAGTATTTCTAGGATCACTTCTTGATCATAGATTCTTGAACGTGCTTTGCCTTCTCTTCTCGCTCTCATTTGCGTATGTTAGCCACCATATATGCTAGTGCTTGCTGCAGCTCCACCTCATACCTTTTCCCTATCCATAAGCTTAAATAGTCTTGATCGCGAGGGTGTGAGATTGCTGAGTCCCCGTGACTCACAGTTTACTTCCAAAACCAGATGCAGGTGTCGATGATACCGTTCCAAGAGATACAACTGAGCTCAAGTGGCAGTTCGATGAGGACTCAGGACGATACTACGTTTCCTTTCCAGATGATCAGTAGTGGAGCCCAGTTGGGGCGATCGGGGACATTATGCATTTGGGGGTTGTCTTTATTTTGGTTCCGTAGTCGGACCTTGATTGTATCTAGATGATTGTAATGCTATATTTATGATATTGTGTGACATGGCGATTGTAAGCCAGCTATCTACCTCTTTCTTATTCAGTACATGGGTTGTGTAAAGATTACCCCTCTTGTGACATTGTCTACAATGCGGTTATGCCTCTAAGTCGTGCTCCGACACGTGGGAGATATAGCTGCATCATGGGTGTTACAAAACAAATGCAGAATAAAACTAGTGTTTAATTTTTCAAGCACAAAACCTAAATCAACTAGGCTCACCTATGTGCACCAACAACTTATGCTAAGCAAGATATACAACTAAGTGATAGCAAGATATATATCATGAAACACTATGGCTATCACAAAGTAAAGTGCATAAGTAAAGGGCTTAGGTAAGTGATAACCAGGGCACGCAGAGACGATGATGTATCCCAAAGTTCACACCCTTGCAGATGCTAATCTCCATTTGGAGGGTGTGGAGTGATGGCTCGAGATTTTGTGATGATTTAGTAGTGATTCTTGCTTGGTTTCACTGGAATTTTTATTAATCTTTGAATGTTTCTAACGCTAATCTCTAGAAAGAGAAGAAAATCCATTTCCCCAATGTTTGGCAGGAAATATGAATTATGGAAGGAAACCAAGGAGGATTGTTGAAAATCAAGCCAAATGGAGCAACTTTCCTGAAGAGACTCGAGTCATTGGGCGCAACAGAGCAAAATACGGTGTTCCATACGACTGCAAGTGCCCGTATGATCGGCCATATGGATTGCCATCAACTCCACCACATCTATACAATCCACTCTCGTGAAGGGCCCGAGGGAAGAAGACAGCCCTAGCCGCCGCCACACCACCCAAAACAGGAGAAGAGAGGATCTGAGGAATTATCGAAGATCTTCTTAGTTTTGGTCCTTCCATCTCCATCGTCATTATCATCATCATCATCATCATCATCACCCCTTTCACTACTGTAAGAGGAATTCCAATTTGGGAGAACAATTGTAATTCTACTCAGTCTCATCTGGAGATCAATACTTTTTGAGTTTCCCATTTCATCTTATTGTGGATCTTCCCGGTATTATCGATATGGTTTTCATGGGGTTTATCTTTGTTGTGATTGATTCCCATCTTATGATGTGCTAGTAATCCCCCCTAGGTGTGGGAGATGTAGGTAAGTGGTAAGATTAATTTGTGCCTATTCTAAATGTCGTCATTTACATTTGTAGTAGTGTGATCTATCTAGTATGTTATTATGTTGTAGTGAACTCTATGCATGTTGTCCAATTTAAGGGCCCACGCAACATGACCTCAACACCTACACAGGTAACACGTATTGTTTAGGAAATCTGTGACCTATGATGTGATAGGTGGAGATATCTATGAGGTACGAAGAAAATATTCTATATGTCATCATCTGCATTCGTAGCAGTGTGATCTATCTAGTATATGGTACGCCCATTTTATAGCATGCTTTCCTACTGTTATTTATTATGTTTATGATGCTATTCTAATGCCTTTTCTCTCTTATTTTTGCAAGTTTCACTTGAAGAGGGTGATTGCCGGTAGCTGGAATTCTGGACCTAAAAAAGCTACAACGGAGATGAATATTCTCCACAACTCCAAATGACCTGAAAATTTAAGGAGAAATATTTTGGAATATATAAAAATATTGGCTGAAGAAATATTAGGAGGGCACCCACTAGTGAGCGACGAGCTCAAGGGGGCGCCCCTGTAGGGCGTGCCCTATGATCTCGTGCCCCCCAGCAGGCCTTCAGTGCTCATCTTCTACTGTATGAGGTTATTTTCCCTATAAAAAATAATACGAAGACTTCTGGGACAAGGTGCCGCCATCTCGAGGCGGAACCTGGGCAGGAGCACTTTTGCTCTCCGGTGCAGCGATATCGCCGGGGAAACTTCGCTCCAGGAGGGGAAAATCGAAGCCATTGACATCACCAATGATCCTCTCATCGTGGGGGGCCAATCTTCATCAACATCTTCACCAACACGATCTCCTCTCAAACCTAGTTCATCTCTTGTATTCAATCTTTGTCCCGAAACCTTAGATTGGTACTTGTGGGTTGCTAGTAGTACATCTTGTAGTTAATGCTAGCTGGTTTAATTGGTGGAAGATTAAATGTTCAGATTCTCAAGCATATTCAATACACCTCTGATCTTGAACATGAATATGATTCGTGAGTAGTTACTTTCGTTCTTGAGTACCTGGGAGAAGTATTTTTATAAGTAATCATGTGAAGTTGGTATTAGTTCGATATTTTGATGATATGTATGTTGTTCTTCCTTTAGTAGTGTCATGTGAACATTTACTACATGACACTTCACCATACTTGCGCCTAAGGGGAGGCATTGGGGAGTAATAAGTACATGATGGGTTGCGAGAGTGACAAAAGCTTAAACCCTAGTTTATGCGTTATTCCGTAAGGGACTGATTTGGATCCATATGTTTCATGCTATCGTTTGAGTTATCTTAATTCTTCTTTCGTAGTCACGGACGCTTGCGAGAGGGGGTAATCATAAGAGGGTTGCTTTTTCAAGTAAGAACATCACCCTAGCACCGGTTCACCCACATATCAAATTATCAAAGTAGCGAACGCGAATCAACTAAACATGATGAGCATGACTAGATGACAATTCCCATGTGTCCTCTATAACAATTTGCTTCATATAAGAGAACTTTCTGGCTTGTCCTTTGCTATAAAAAGGATTGGGCCACCTTGATGCACCTTTGTTACTATTGCTACTTTACACTTGTTATGAATTATTCTACTACAAAACTATATGTTGCCGCTACTTTCAGTACTTGTAGAGAATACCTTGTTGAAAACCGCTTATCATTCCTTCTGCTCCTCGTTGAGTTCAACACTCTTACTTATTGAAAGGACTATGATTGATACCCTATACTTGTGAGTCATCAAGACTCTTTTCTGGTACCGTTACCGGGGAGTGGAGCGACTTTGGTAAGGAAACATTTATATTACATGCTGAAATTTACTGTCACTTGTCCCTATGGAGAATAATACTTTGAGGGGCTTGTTCGGGCTATCTTCACCTCAACCAAAAGCAATAAGAGTTTCTCCTAAACCTATTGAACCTACTGAAAATATTTATTATGATATTCCCTTGGGTACTTTAGATAAACTGCTAGCTAACCCTTATGTAGGAGATGAAACAATACATCCTAATATGCACTTGATATATATACATGAAATTTGTGGATTGTTAAGCTTGTAGGTTTATCCTAGGATGAAGTTAAGAACAAGGTATTACCTTTATCTTTGGGGGGGAAGTCATTGACATAGTATAGTCTATTGGATGATACTGGAACATGGGATTGGAACTAGTTGAAGCTGGAATTTCATAAGAAGTTTTATCCTATGCATCTGGTTCATCGTGATCAGAATTATATATATATTTTTTGGCCTCATGATGGAGAAAGTGTATAGTGCATTGGTTTGTCAAGAGCTCAAGGACAGAAGACGAAGGAAATTTGGATTCCCCTTCAATCCTGGTAATTTATTACCGAGTAAAATGCATTGGCGGTCATCGAACTTGTCTTGATAGCTCACTTTGATCATTGTATACGAGATATGGTGATTATACGGTCACTGGCTCAGCGTATAGCCTCTGGTTGACCAGTCAAACAGTCCACATGCGCCTCATCAGCTCGTGTTCTTTGTCTATCTATCTAAGCGGGCCTACCTGTTAGTGGAGAAAGAAATAAAAACAAAAATTATGCGTATGTGAGGAATCAAACCACGGACTCGTCGCTGCAACGCACACTCTTCAGCCAAATGAAAATGAAATACTTTGTGTTAAATGCACAAACCGATTTTCTATATTATACGTGATGCACACATTAGCGCACATCGTCCATAGAGGCAAGTAGCATGTACGCATGCAGACACTCACGCTCACACTGTCAAACCATGCTAATGCATGCACGTCGCCCTCTCAATCAAAGTCCTACTCATGGCGCAACACAAACGGCGAGCCCGTCACTTGCACGCCCCGGCGGTGCCTGACATTAATGTTTAGACATTTGCTGGAGGCCTCCGCGAACACCGATCATGTATTCACCTGGCTCAACACCAACGGTCATACTCGTGACTCGGCGCCTTGCTCATGTATATCGTCCATCACAACGACAATCTATAAAAAGGCCTAGCTAGAGAGGGCACTATGGTACGGAGTATGTACTATCGCGATCGACCGATCATAGTGCCACTGCACACGAGTGTGTGTCTGATTGATTCGTCCATTATTCGTAAGTTATGCATGGTTGTGTGGTGTCTAATGGTGGTCGTCGAAGGCTAGCTAGCGACAAGAGCAGTTGCATGGACGCCTGGTTGTCAATACATGCCGCGTACGCTTCAAAGGCTCGTCATCCATGAGTTCACATTTTACCACCACGCCAGCGTCTGGCCGCCTTGGCCTACCAATACCCCTTCCATCGCTAGCGCGCGCTTCCCATCTGATATGGTCACCGTCTCTCTAGAACGTCAATGCCGCATTCACCGGACTTAACTGCAGGTGTAGTTGGTGTGTCACTGACATGCGGGCCAGATGCCCGTTGGGCCCACATGTTAGTGACCCAACACACCTGCAGTTAAGTCACTGAAGCAGCATCCGCATTCACGCCCGACGCAACCTCTCACTAGTGCCGACATTGTAGCAGCACGACGGTCGAGAGAGCACCCCCCGCGCGGCATCCCGGTGCAAGCGACTACTCCACGTTAACGAAACCATGCCCATCCATCCGTCCGCCACCCACATTAATGACACATGGCTGCCGACGAAGAAGAAGTGCCTATATTAATTCGAGTATCAACCGGCGTCAACCAGTTGTCAAACTCCAAGTATTAGGAGAGTGAATGCCAAAAATATTGCTTGGCGCATAGCCCAGAAAAACACAGTCCAGTCTTTGGTCCCAACTTGTGCATTTTGGTTATCGACACATATGATAGCGAACTGTATTGCATGGAGTCTAAAGATTCCATACAAGTTGGTTGACGCGTATATTCATCTAGCACTTAATCAGTCTTCACGCCAGGGATGCTCCATTTCAGCTGAACTGTACAAAATTTTTGGGTGGTTCATTTTCTCAAGCGCCTCCTTTCTTGTCCGCAATGTAGAATTTTGGCAATCTATAGGACCAAGATGAGCCAGTAAACTAGTTGAATAAAAGTAGTAGCCAAGTTGCTCAAACCTCCCTCGGCACGAGGACACAGTTTGAGGATAAACCTACAAGCAAAGTTCAGATTGTCAGTGCTGCCTCTTATGTACTCGAAAGTTTACTCGTACAAGCATTAATTTTAGCAAGAAGTACCTCCGACTGAACACCATTTACCAGTCTGTACCCTAGGTAATTAAAGTTCGATCATGGATGATATTGGTTGTGATCTCAATCATTTGGATGCATAAACATACTGAACATGTGTATATCTAAATCTTTTTGTGAATTTTCTATGAATATTTTCATGTGATCTATCAATCATTTGGATGCATACACATGCTGAACTTGTGTATACATGAATCTTTTGAGTTGTTGATTGTGAATGTTGGCTATGAATATGAACGTGTCCTGTGAACCTGAGTTTGATATGAATGTTTACCTTTTATGTTGTACTTGTGTGTGAACTTGTTAGTATGTCTACTATGGGATTTGTGACGTGTGGGTGTCAACGGCACACCTTCTCCCTGAGAAGAATTGCATCTGCTTAGTTAGGGTAGCAATGGCGCATCAGCTCTTTTTAATATCTTTGCTCTGTCTTCCCCAGTCCCCCGCTCAACCCCTGCCGTAATGTTTTCGGCCTCAAAAAAAACATAGTACTGCGTTGTTTTGGGGGCTTGATGAAAAATCGAGTGCTAGTTTCTGTAGGTTGCCCGGTCAGCAAATGGGCTGCTGGTCCACCACGGACTGGGAGGCTAAAAATACAACTTGTATGGTGCAGAGGCAAGTAAAAAAACGTCATCGAGAGCCATCCACTGAAGAAAAAAATCGCGTTTGATGTGCTTCTTTAGTCGCACTGCCAGCCCCCTCTTTAATCCAGTTCGCTCGGGGATCTAGCTGGTATCATTTTTTCCAGAGGGAGAACAAGTATCAGCTAGGCCTAGGTTTTGTTTTTAACATGCGTAGCCCACAACATATGGAGACAGTGGTTTCAACTTATTGTTTGAGGTCCATACCGGCCTATGGGCCTCCCAGCGTAGGTTTTACTTTTTCTTAAAGATCAGCAGCCCAATGTATTTTTTTAATAAAACACAGATCTCTATTCTATTTATCTATATATAAGAATAATAATGTTGTGTCCAATTTATGTTTTCCCTTCTAACCACATTATATATATTTATATTATTAGTATTATCGTATATTTTATAGAGACTTATATATACATTATAAAAACATAAAAACATCCCATGTGCTATTAACTTATAAAAGTAAATGTTTAACAGAAGTTGGCGAGGAAAATCGTGGTTGTTTTTGACTCACAGGCAAGGAAAATCCTGGTGATTGCGTATAAAAGCTTGCGAAGATTTTAAGGACCAATGTAATAATAACGCGCTCATTTTTATTTTGAGCAATAACTCGCTAATTTGTTAATTATATATATATATAATGTGTCGTGCCGGTTTATTTTTTGACATCAATTGCTCCTTCTAACCTAACATTATATATAGAATGAGCCCAGCTAATTTGTGTATTTCAAGAAAGTGCAAATGTGCTAGGATTTCTTAGAAAATATTAAATGGGCCGCATTGACACAAAATTATTTGTTCACCCATCCCAGCAAATGGACTGTACATTCTAGAAAACATTGGTTAAATATATGCCACATTTTTGCAGGCTGACATGTGGGCCAATAGGTTGAAGCCTACACAGGGCGTTGTCAACTTGGTTAACAAATGATTATGACATCCACAGCCATTGGATTTATATCCAACGGTCGGCATGCACCTTCAATCTCTTGTCTTATTCCTCAAGCATCGTTGGGACCGCCTGGTCCGGCCTCTGGCGGCGAGCGGCTCTTCTTAGCACGCATCGCTGCAAAGTGCTACCCCATCGCCGGCCAGGCTATCCCTCCACCCCTCCACACCTCCTATTATTCTTCACCGACTGTAGCCCCACGCCGCATCAAAACCAGTTATAACCCTTGTACTCCTCTCAATCTGCGACTCCACTGCCGCGTCTTCCCATCTCTGGGTCGTTTTCGTCCGGCGCCTCGCCGTCATCCACTACCTCGCTGCGCTCGGCGCGGCGTGGTCAACAAACGAGAGCCATCGCAAGAGGACTCTACATGGAGAGCCTGATGGCTGGGACCCACGGGGTCCATGGTGGCACGCAAGGAAAGTTCCTCCTTATTAAGATGAAAAAATGTTTCCTCCCCCTGACAGTTGGGACCCACTGGCTTTATCTTCGCACGGAAGGAAGTGCCTCCTTGTTATGTGAAAAAACTATTCCTCCCGTTGATAGCTGGGACTCGTCAGATTTGGTGGCTGACTTGTGGGCCTACTAAGTGGACGTGTACGTAGGGCTTTGTCAACTTAATCAACAAATAATTCTAGTAGCTGGACCGTTGGATGTTAATCGAATAGCCATGCTCCTTCTTCAACCTCTGTTCTTGCTCCTGTCTCCCGTGGGCGGCACCGCGGTAGTGCTGCCGCGCACCCGAACCAGTCAAGTTTCCCACTCCTCTCCATCTGCTCCAATGCCGCGTCTTCCCCATCTTCGTGTCGTTCCAGTCTGGGGCCTCGCCATCGTCCATCGGCCTTGGTGCGCTCGGCACGGTGTGGTCAACGTGGTCAACAAACAAGCGTCATTAGAAGATGACTGTACGTGAGAGGCTGACAGTTGGGACGCACCATGCCCATGGACGCATGCATGCAACTGCATCCTTTTTACCCTGAAAAATAATGTTTTCTCCCCCTGACTGTTGGGACCCACCAGCTACATCTTCACACGCAAGGAAGTGTGTCCTTATTACGGGAAAAAAATATCCCCCTGATAGCTGGGACCTAGCAGCTATATCTTCGCACGCAAGGAAGTGTGTCCTTATCCTCCCTGACAGCTGGGACCCACCCGATCGAAGCATACGTACCGTTTTCTGTCTTCTCAGAACGTGTACGTACATACTGGTCGATCGGTCGCTCTGCAACGATGAATCGTGGCCGAGTAAGTAGCGGCACATGTCATAGTAGAGCCCTCCATGTGGCAGTTCAGGTTGTCCCTTCTAAACCGTGTACACGTACATACAGCTACATGCCAAAAAATACGGCCACATACGTACATACGGGCGAGGTCTCGAACGCCTACTCGAGCATATGTACGGCCAGGGCTCGTGTACCTGGTTGGGTCGGAATGGAGAAACTGTGTCGTCGTCGTGTTCATCGGGAGGCAACGGAATGCGATCGTGTTCATCGGGTGGCAACGAAATACGTCATGTTCATCGGGAGCCAACCAGCTTGGACGAAACAACTGATTGAAACGAGGCCTGCCATACCGCAGAACGGAGGAAACGACCTTGTGTTCGACTGGCCACGATCGAAACGGGATCCTGTTCATCGGGAGGGGTCTGGCGTACCGCAAAACGGAGGAAGCAGACTTCTCTTGGACCTCCTACGGTCGAAACGGGGTCCTGTTGATCGGGAGAGGTTTGGCGTACGGCAAAAGGGAGGAAACGGACTTGTGTTGGAGCGCTACGGTCAAACTGGGGTCCTGTTCATCGGGAGGGGTGCGGCGTACCACAAAACGGGACTCCATGGGATACTATTCATCTCCACCATCGACTACCTCCACGGGCTAATGTTCATCCACCGTCGACCTCCTCCAGCCTCCACCTGCGACTGTTCATCCATGAGCCACTGTTCATCCAGCCTCCACCGCTCCTCCACTAGCTACTGTTCAACCAACCCTCTCCATGGGGTCCTATTCAATCACCCCTCCACGGGCTACTGTTCATCCAGCTCTCCACAGGGTCATGTTCATCCAGCCCTCCACGGGGTCCTGTTCATCCACCCCCAACCGGCTCGATCGGGGTCTTGTACATCCAGCGGCAATGACCTATACTACCACAAGGTCTTGTTCATCCAACCCCCCACCGGGAACTGTTCATCCAAACCCCCCAACAATGCTCACTGTTCATCAAGGGAAGCAGGCAGCCGGGTTCGATCGACTTCAGTTAGCAGCAGTAGCGAAGGAATCACTCGGGTTCAGTTAACAGCAAGGGATCGATCGGGGTACAGTAATGTAGCTAGTGCAATCGCTTGGGTTTAGTTAGAGCCCAACGCCTCGCTCAGGTTCAGTTAGAGCGCAATACCTCGCACACATGCGTGTACGTGTACGAGAGAAACGCGCAAACCTCCATGCATTTCTCGGCCCCGGCCACCCACCGTAACCGGGAACTCCCCGATATTTTCCTCGCCCTCGCTTCTACCACGGTTTTTTCCATCATGGACGGCCCAAAGAATGTCATGCAGCTGCGTCTCCGGCCCACCCAGGACGAAAAGCCCATTTTCTATCATGATTTTTTGTCATAGAAGTAGGAGCCCACCACATCTATGATGATACTGGGTTTGTCATAATTATCATCATAGAAGTGTCATAAGCATGACAGAAAAAATTTGTTTGGCCCAAAATGTCACGGATGTGTCTTTTTTTGTAGTGTATGTACCAGTAGCTATGTGTTTGATCTCTCTCTCTCTTGTGTTCTTGATTTGGCACGATCTTGATGTACCGCGAGCTTTGCTATTATAGTTGGACATATGATGTTTCTCCCCCTCTACCTTCTTGTATTGGATTGAGTTTTCCCTTTGAAGTTATCTTATCGGATTGAGTCTTTAAGGATTTGAGAACACTTGATGTATGTCTTGCATGTGCTTATCTATGGTGATAATGGGATATTCACATGATCTACTTGATGTATGTTTTGGTGATCAACTTGCGGGTTTTGTGACCTTGTGAACTTATGCATAGGGGTTGGCACACGTTTTCGTCTTGACTCTTCAGTAGAAACTTTGGGGCACTCTTTGAAGTTCTTTGTGTTGGTTTGAATAGATGAATCTGAGATTGGGTGATGCATATCGTATAATCAAACCCGCGGATACTTGTGGTGACATTGGAGTATCTAGATGACATTAGGGTTTTGGTTGATGTGTGTCTTAAGGTGTTATTTTAGTATGAACTCTAGGGCTGTTTGTGACACTTATAGGAACAACCCAATAGATCGATCCGAAAGAATAACTTTGAGGTGGTTTCGTACCCTACAATAATCTCTTCGTTTATTCTCCACTATTAGTGACTTTGGAGTGACTCCTTGTTGCACGTTGAGGGATTGTTATATGATCTAATTATGTTATCATTGTTGAGAGAACTTGCACTAGTGAAAGTATGAACCCTAGGCCTTGTTTCGAAGCATTGCAATACCGTTTTCGCTCACTTTTACCACTTGCTACCTTGCTGTTTTTATATTTTCAGATTACAAAAATCTATATCTACCATCCATATTGCACTTGTATCACCATCTCTTCGCCGAACTAGTGCACCTATATAATTTACCATTGTATTGGGTGTGCTGGGGACACAGGAGACTCTCTGTTATTTGGTTGCGGGGTTGTTTGAGAGAGACCATCGTCATCCTACGCCTCCCATGGATTGATAAACCTTAGGTCATCCACTTGAGGGAAATTTGCTACTGTCCTACAAAAGTCTGCACTTGGAGGCCCAACAACGTCTACAAGAATAAATTTGCATAGTAGACATCACTGTCTAGTTTCCCACACTTATATTCTGTCTATGTTGTTGTGTCTTAAAAATATATGATTTGAACCGTGTCTCTATCTTGATTTGGCAACATAAACTAGAATGATATCGACAGTACAGTGACCATAGTACATAGATATATGTTTGTTTCATGCTGTTATCCTGTCCACCTTACTACTGAACCGGTTTACCAAAATGAGTTTCATATACTACATGCTAAGCCTGTGATGTGTCTGCTTGTTTCTCTTGTAGAATTCGAAGAAAATATTGGAGAAGAGCACCACGTTATGCAATGTTTGGGAAAGTAATGCAGATAAGGTTCAAGATAGCGAGACAACCCTGGT